>NC_090648.1:131533784-131838784 GCF_040937935.1 Hyperolius riggenbachi
GTTGCTTTCATCCGAAAAAAGTTCTTTGGACCACTGAGCAACAGTCCAGTGCTGCTTCTCTGTAGCCCAGGTCAGGCGCCTCTGCCGCAGTTTCTGGTTCAAAAGTGGGTTCATACTTCCATCTGCTGAAAAGCTTTATGGAGATGAAGATTTCATTTTTCAGCACGACCTGGCACCTGTTCACAGTACCAAAACCACTGGTAAATGGTTTACTGACCATGGTATTACTGTGCTCAATTAGCCTGCCAACTCTCCTGACCTAACCCCCATAGAGAATCTGTGGGATATTGTGAAGAGAAAGTTGAGAGACGCAAGACCCAACACTCTGGACGAGCTTAAGGCCGCTATCGAAGTATCCTGGGCCTTCATAACACCTGAGCAGTGCCACAGGCTGATTGCCTCCATGCCACGCCGCATTGAAGCAGTCATTTCTGCAAAAGGATTCCTGACCAAGTATTGAGTGCATAACTGAACATAATTATTTGAAGGTTGACTTTTTTTGTTTTAAAAACCCTTTTCTTTTATTGGTCGGATTAAATATGCTAATTTTTTGAGATAGGAATTTTGGGTTTTTATGAGCTGTATGCCAAAATCATCAATATTAAAAGAATAAAAAGGCTTGAACTACTTCAGTTGTGTGTAATGAATCTAAAATATATGCAAGTCTTATGTTTATCAGTACATTACAGAAAATAATGAACTTTATCATAATTTGCAAATTTTTTGAGAAGATCCTGTAGACAAGCTCTGCATCACTATGCTTCCACAATGGCTGCTCAGGTGTTATTTTGCATGTGTGCACTTCAAACTAAACCCATAATACAGCTGTGCTATAAAAAAAAAAGTAAAATGCAGCAGAAATATGCATTTTTACTTTATTGGGAAAAAAAGAGTTATGAAAATCCATGAGAGAAATATGACAATTACAAAATGTATCATACTATCATGTAGTTAGTACATATAGTCCTAGTACAGAGCAATAGAGCAATAAGTGTGAGCTCCGCAGACAACACTTTATATTTAAAGAGAAACTCCAACCAAGAATTGAAGTTTATCCCAATCAGTAGCTGATGCCTCCTTTTACATGAGAAATCTATTCCTTTTCACAAACAGACCCTCAGGAGGCGCTGTATGACTGATATTGTGGTGAAACCCCTCCCACAAGAAACTCTTGAGTACGTACTCCTGGTAGTTTCCTGTCTATGAACCTTGCTGCATTGTGGGAAATAGCTGTTTACAGCTGTTTCCAACTGCCAAAAAAACATTCAGTAGCTACATCATCTGCCAACAGTAAAAATTTCACCATGTAGAAATGTTGGAATGTAAATCGGGGATTTAAAAGATTTTACAATGGGCAAACACTGACTACCGTATTTTTCGGACCATAAGACGCACTTTTTCTCCCCCAAAAGTGGGGGGAAAAAGTCAGTGCGTCTTATGGTCCGAATACACAGGCACCTGGTGCCCCCCACGTAGAAATGCCAGTGGCTGGTTGCTAAAGTGCCGGTAATCCTCACTCGCACCACTGAATCATTAAATCCAAATAAACAGCCCGGCGTCTGCTACATAGAAATCCTGGTGCATCTAAATCACCAGCAATCCATACTTGCACACCTGAACCTGAAAATCCTGATAGACAGCCCGGTGCCTCCCGCTGCTAAAGTATCGGTAATCCAAACCTGCACAAAAGCCCTTACCCAAATAGCGAGACGCTCCGAGTCCTCCTCTTCATGTGTGTTCTTGGTTGCATCGCCGCTAGCCGCCAGCGTGACCCCGGGCAGGACATGTGCACGTGCGCACCGATCGCATCATTGAAGTCGCCGCCAAACTAGGAAGTGCTTGCCAGCCAAGAACCAATCACGCACGGGGGCGCTGCCACAGACAGCCAATGATGCTGCTTACTGCTCCTGATTCCTTCCCTGATAGCAGCCGGTAGTTCCGCGGGCGGGACCAATGGCTCCTATCAGGAAAGGAATCAGGAGCAGTAAGCAGCATCATTGGCTGTCTGTGGCAGCGCCCCCGTGCGTGATTGGTTCTTGGCTGGCAAGCACTTCCTAGTTTGGCGGCGACTTCAATGATGCGATCGGTGCGCACGTGCACATGTCCTGCCCGGGGTCACGCTGGCGGCTAGCGGCGATGCAACCAAGAACACACATGAAGAGGAGGACTCGGAGCGTCCCGCTATTTGGGTAAGGGCTTTTGTGCAGGTTTGGATTACCGATACTTTAGCAGCGGGAGGCACCGGGCTGTCTATCAGGATTTTCAGGTTCAGGTGTGCAAGTATGGATTGCTGGTGATTTAGATGCACCAGGATTTCTATGTAGCAGACGCCGGGCTGTTTATTTGGATTCAATGATTCAGTGGTGCGAGGGAAGATTACCTTACCTGGGAGCTGCATGGATTTTCTATGGGGGGGGGGGGCACCAAACGCCGGGCTATTTATTTGTATATACTGTACCTATTCACTTAGTTGGCATTTGCTGTAAGCATTAGTTTAGCTATGGCCTACAAGAATTTATACTACATTACAGAAAACCTATTAATGAACAAAACAGTTAATTGTATCATCTGAGCCACCGAAATTATTTATTTATATAGCTCTGACATCTGCAGTCCCAGTTTACTTTGAAACTTAGACAATGGGGGCATTGGAGGTTACTCAGCTGGAGGAGCATCAAGGATTGCCTTTTGCTGAGGTGTGCCGAAGACACAGCTTGGTGGCAGATGTTCCACAAGATGCCCCTGCACCATGGACACACCAGGTTTAGAATATATTTTTTTCCCTGTTTTTTGGCCTCTAAACCTAGGTGCGTCTTATGGTCCGGAGCGTCTTATGGTCCGAAAAATACGGTAAATCATTTATACATAATTATTGTAAAAATGAAGCACTTTTTTATTACATTATTTTCACTGGAGTTCCACTTTAAACTAGTAAAAAGGCCCGCCTGTTAAAAAATGGGGGCTAGGTCACAGCCGCTACCCCCCGCAATGCGCACACATACGCATCCCGCTGGCTCGTTCCCCACCACTTTCTGAAGTATATGCACACAAGGAGCTGCTTGCTTGGCAGTTGGAAAAAGCTGTTATTTCCCACAATGCAATGAGAACCTCTGAACCACACACAGCAAACTGTCAGATCCGGCCCTGTGTCCTGACTCCTAACTGCCCTGGCTGCGCACATGCTCAGTACAAGAAAAAGCCAGGGACACACAACCATTCAGTTGATGACGCAGGAACACTTGCATTTTATTGTATAGGATAGTGTGCGGTTATGAAAAGTTTTGTTTAATATTGCTGGTATTATCATAAAGGATGGGAAGGATTTTGTGCATCAATATGTGTCCATTAGAATAGTCTTATGCTTGGCTACAGATGAGATGAAAGCTTTGATCTGTGCAAGATAAAAAACTACCCTGCTGCTTTGTTACTATGGACAGATGAGTGGCACTGTGCTGATCTAATGAAAGCTGGTGAGCAACTGGCAGAACTAACACAAATACATCTTCCAGGAGTGTGTTAACCCTTAACTCCACAGTGAATATAGAGCAACAACCCAATCAAATAAAAAATAAGAACTTCTGTTTTAGAATTTCTGCAGCAAAATCAATTGTTTATTCTTGCCATATTGCTTTCTGAAAATGTACTTCTGTACAAGTGTTTACAAGTGGACAAAGAGGCACACCTCTACAATAGAATGGAAGACACCTGATTCTTATCAGACATTTCTAGCATTCATTTGAAATCTGTTATTTTAGTTGCGTGACTAATAGTACTGCTTGTCTTACTGATGCTATAAGATCGAACAGCTTAGTGAACACATCAGAACACATACAGTATCTGTGGACATGGTGACCAGACTGCTGGTGCTCACATATGGAGTCCTGATTATTTATCTGATACTGCTCTAGATTAAAATAAGTGACCAACAATAATTATTGGGTACAAGGCTTACAATCTAAGTGAGACGTTACATGCATTTTGTAATAGCAGTGATTACAGAAACAGCAGCATGCTGTCTTCTGACCCAGTAGATGCTAATTGCTGCCGATTGATCAGAAAGATTTTGATGAATTCCCCTCCTAAGCTGAGGTTTGATGCTTTTGGAGAGAAGCACTTACTATAAATTAGAGGCACTCAACACAAGAGTTTGTGACTCATTAATCAGGCCACCCAGTCATGTAAGTTGCCGATCTGTAATAGCCATTAATGACTGTGAGGTTGACTTACAGAAACTTAATTCAAGAATTGCTTATTCCACTACATATAAAAAAGTTAAGATATGACAAATGGGCCTTTTCTGCCTTAATGAAGTTGACCAGAAAGTATTTTGTTTAGGAAGACATTGAGTAATTAAAATGTCTGCATAAAGCAATTCACATACAGCACCAGAAAAGGGATGCTACTGCGAACTTCCCAAATCACATAGGCAGGGGTTGATTTTAGAATAAGAATTCCTGCTTTCCACTCATTAAAATATCCATATTATAGGAGGGTAGTTTTATAAAAGCTGGAGCAAAGCCAAAATAGGACATGCCAGGCTTGTTTCTCATTTTTAAAATTAATCAGGGTTTGTAGGATGCAAGATAACTAGTTGCCATGGCTGCAAGCTCTCATTTTTATTGCTGCACTTTTTTTTTTGCTGTAAATAGAGATGAGCGTAATGACCTAATTACGATTTTGCGAAATTTCGCGTAATTAGTGTAATTACGATTATGGCCGTAAATACATAATCGTAATGAAGAAGGATTTCGCGAAATTTCGCGTAAGCGTAATTTTCGCGTAATTTTCGCATTACAGTCGTATCATGCCGTAATTTCGCATTAAACGCTACCGTAATTTCGCGTTAAACCGTAACGCTCCGTATAATATAAAAAAGCCGCCGACTTTAAGGGTTAATAGCAAAGCCCCCTTAAATGCTAAGAGCCTCAAATTTGGAGAATATATTAAGGAGATCAGGAGGAATAAGAGGAAAATTTTTTTTTTCAAAAAGACCTTATAGTTTTTGAGAAAATCGATGTTAAAGTTTCAAAGGAAAAATGTAAACATTTAAAAACCCGCCGACTTTAACGGTTAATAGCAAAGCCTACTTAAAGTTTAGGAACACCAAATTCCCAGGGTATATTAAGGGGATCAGTGGGAATAAGAGAAAAATTTTTTTTTTCAAAAAGACCTTATAGTTTTTGAGAAAATCGATTTTTAAGTTTCAAGGGCGAAAATGTCTTTTAAATGCGGAAAATGTCAGTTTTTTTTGCACAGGTAACAATAGTGTATTATTTTCATAGATTCCCCCAAGTGGGAAGAGTTTTACTTACTTCGTTCTGAGTGTGGGAAATATAAAAAAAAAACGACGTGGGGTCCCCCCTCCCAGACCTCTTTAACCCCTTGTCCCCCATGCAGGCTGGGATAGCCAGAATGCGGAGCACCGGCCGCGTGGGGCTCCGCACCCTGACTATACCAGCCCGCATGGTCCATGGATTGGGGGGTCTCGGAAGGGGAGGGGCAGCCAAGCTTTCCCCTCCCCCTCCGAGCCCTTGTCCAATCCAAGGACAAGGGGCTCTTCTCCACCTCCGATGGGCGGTGGAGGTGGAGGCCGCGATTTCCTGGGTGGGGGGTTCATGGTGGAATCTGGGAGTCCCCTTTAAAAAGGGGTCCCCCAGATGCCCACCCCCCTCCCAGGAGAAATGAGTATAGAGGTACTTGTAGTACCCCTTACCCATTTCCTTTAAGAGTTAAAAGTAAATAAACACACAAACACATAGAAAAAGTATTTTAATTGAACAAAAAACATAACCACGAAAAAAGTCCTTTAATATTCTTAATTAACCATTAATACTTACCTGTCCCTTTAAATAAATGATCCCACGCAATATCCTCGGAAATGTTCTATCAGTTACAATGTAACAAAGTTATTATGTAACAACTTTGTTACATTGTAACTACGCCGCACCCGACGCCACTCGCCGCTCAGCCGCCGCATACGCGTCCGTGCAGGACGCTAAGTCCCCGCAGCTCCCGCTGTCCACCCCGCCCACATCTGTCACCCACATGTCACCCACATGTGGGTGACATGTGGGAGAGGCGGGGAGGACAGCGGAGCCGGCGGGGACTTAGCGTCCTGCACGGACCCGACAGAGCTCTGAGCTATATAGCTCAGAGCTCTGAGAAGCATCTTTGTATTTGGGCTCCAAGGAGCCCCATTGGTCCTTAGCAGACCAATGGGGTTCCTTCAAATCAGAAGGAACCCCATTGGTCTGCTAAGGACCAATGGGGCTCCTTGGAGCCCAAATACAAAGATGCTTTTGAGAGCTCTGAGCTATAGCTCAGAGCTCTGTCGGGTCCTGCAGCGCAGACGCGGCGGCGGCGGTGAGTGACGTGGGGTGCGGCGTAGTTACAATGTAACAAAGTTGTTATATTGTAATAACTTTGTTACATTGTAACTGATAGAACATTTCCGAGGATATTGCGTGGGATCATTTATTTAAAGGGACAGGTAAGTATTAATGGTTAATTAAGAATATTAAAGGACTTTTTTCGTGGTTATGTTTTTTGTTCAATTAAAATACTTTTTCTATGTGTTTGTGTGTTTATTTACTTTTAACTCTTAAAGGAAATGGGTAAGGGGTACTACAAGTACCTCTATACTCATTTCTCCTGGGAGGGGGGTGGGCATCTGGGGGACCCCTTTTTAAAGGGGGCTCCCAGATTCCACCATGAACCCCCCACCCAGGAAATCGCGGCCTCCACCTCCACCGCCCATCGGAGGTGGAGAAGAGCCCCTTGTCCTTGGATTGGACAAGGGCTCGGAGGGGGAGGGGAAAGCTTGGCTGCCCCTCCCCTTCCGAGACCCCCCAATCCATGGACCATGCGGGCTGGTATAGTCAGGGTGCGGAGCCCCACGCGGCCGGTGCTCCGCATTCTGGCTATCCCAGCCTGCATGGAGGACAAGGGGTTAAAGAGGTCTGGGAGGGGGGACCCCACGTCGTTTTTTTTTTATATTTCCCACACTCAGAACGAAGTAAGTAAAACTCTTCCCACTTGGGGGAATCTATGAAAATAATACACTATTGTTACCTGTGCAAAAAAAACTGACATTTTCCGCATTTAAAAGACATTTTTGCCCTTGAAACTTAAAAATCGATTTTCTCAAAAACTATAAGGTGTTTTTGAAAAAAAAAATTTTCCTCTTATTCCCACTGATCCCCTTAATATACCCTAGGAATTTGGTGTTCCTAAACTTTAAGCAGGCTTTGCTATTAACCGTTAAAGTCGGCGGGTTTTTAAATGTATACATTTTTACTTTGAAACTTTAACATCGATTTTCTCAAAAACTATAAGGTCTTTTTGAAAAAAAAAATTTTCCTCTTATTCCTCCTGATCTCCTTAATATATTCTCCAAATTTGAGGCTCTTAGCATTTAAGGGGGCTTTGCTATTAACCCTTAAAGTCGGCGGCTTTTTTATATTATACGGAGCGTTACGGTTTAACGCGAAATTACGGTAGCGTTTAATGCGAAATTACGGCATGAACGAAACGCGAAATTTCGCATTGAAAATTACGCTTACGGTATTTTCAATTACGATTTTAATGGCAATTTCGCTACGCTAATTTCGCATCGTAATCGCAAATTTCGCATGCGTAATTATAGTAATGCGAAATTACGAAAATTTCAGCTCAACTCTAGCTGTAAACTATCAAAAGATACATTTACCAAAGAAGCATTGTTATGTTGCAGAACTTGGCACTGTACCCCTTATGCATCTCTGCTTTATGGTGGCAACAAATAAGAAATGAAGGCCTCGTTCAGACTATACGCGCTGCCGTGCGCATTTTGGCAGCGCGTATAGTGTGCGACGCGCAAGAACGGCAGAATAGACAGCCCTTCTACCGTTCCCATCATATGCGCTGCGTGGCAGCGCGATTGCGCTATCGTGTGCTGCACGCATTTTTGGTAATCGCAGCGCAGATCCCATTCATTGTAATGAATGGGATCTGCAGCACAGCACAAAGTAGCGCAGATGGCGTGCGATCGGACGCATTGCGTTCCGATCGCACATCCATCTGCGCTAAATGATGTGAACGAGGCCTAAGAAGTAAGGGATTAGGCCCCTGCACACTGCAAATCTGATTTGCGATTCAGAATTGCGACTCCAATTTGCGATTCCGATTTTCCCTGGATGCTATCAAAACAAAAAGGAAAACAGCAGAAAAAAAACACAGCATGCAGCACCAATTAAAAATTGCAAATTGGAATTGCATGTAGTGTGCAAGAGGCCTCAGAAGTTGAAGGATCACTATTACAAAAATCGTAAAATGTAAAATACTTGTAAACACATTCAAATAAGAAGTACATTTCTTCCAGAGTAAAAGGAACCATAAATTACTTTTCTCCTATGTTGCGGTCACTTATAGTAGGTAGTAGAAATCTGACGAGTGACAGGATTTGGACTAGCCAATATCTTTATGTGGGATTCTCAGGGTTTTCTTTAGTTTAAAAAACACTTAGCGTATGGTGGTTGCCAGCTGCCAAAAAAGTGTGAAGCGAGCAAAGAGGCAGGCCAGAATAATCCTAATATACATCCTTTTCAGGGAGTGTCTTTATAAAGAATAAAGGCCATGCTGAGAATCCCCCATGAAGAGATGGACTTGTCAGATCTGTCAGATTTCTACTACTTACTGTAACTGACAGCAACATAGGAGAAAAGTAATTTATGGTTGGTTTTACTCTGGAAGAAATGTACATCTTATTTGTATGCATGTATTTTAAATGTTACATTTTTTCACGATAGTTGTCCTTTAAGCTGGCCATACACTGGTCGATGTGGCCAAAAGAAAGATCCCTCTCAAATCGTAATGTCATCTGATGGGAATCTATCTGCCACACACTGCTTATAGATTTTTTTTTTATACATTTCAGCATGAAATCTATTGTAAACCTTTCTAAGTACATCGTTGCACAGTTCAGTGCAGTGCAACACTATGGTCCTTCGATCTGCCTCCGATACCGACCCACCAATGATAAATCCAAATCTTTAGTCTGTAGGTAATATACAGTAGGTTTCCAGATTTTTTTAAAAAAAGGTAAGTGGCTTTACAATTAGCGACTTTTATTGTTGATTTCCGGCTGATTCAATCATTCTGCTAGATCTGTTAGAAACTGATCCCCCAATCAACAACTTGATCAATTTTCAGCTGAAATCATACTGGACAGAAGATTTATCCTCCCTGGCGTTAAGGAAGAGTCTTGCTCGTCCATTAAAAAGATGCTATTAGCAGTAATAATGTTTTAATAAACGTTTGTTGAAAAAAAAGTTGCCATTAGCGATAAGGATGAGCCAGACATCCTGCAGTTGCACATACTTATCGCAGCAATTGTGGGTACCTCCGATCCTCATGTCCACCGCCATGGGCTCCCAAGGTTTCTCCAGCCACAGGGGACCCTCTGTCCCTGCTGAATCTCATTCCGGCGGGCAAGATGGCAGTACAAGGGGAGAGTCATGATGCATTATGTGCGTCCCCTCCTGGCCAGTGCATATATTGCATTATGAACCAAAAAAAATCAATACTGTTTGTATTAGATATAATACAAACATTTGCATTATATATAATACTTAAAAAAAATGTAAAAGTGACAGTTTATTGCTACGCTGGTTGTTATAGCCTGCCACGCCTGAGTTCAGATGAGTGTGACACAAACTGTCCTTTCCACTCGCCGTGATTGTGCCGTAATAGCTGTCGGGAACTGAGCACAATCGCAACAAGAATCACGCAAGCCGATGATTGCATTCCAGAGAAAAACGAAGTGCACTAATGGGAAATGAGCGCTGTGATTTACATGTAAATGGCGGTACTCTTGCGATTGGCAATACGGCTGCAATCTGCTTTTTGAAGTGGATTGCAGCCAGTAAAAAAGGGCCCTAGCGTGTCGGATCTTTAGCGATTATTGTGCGGCCACTGTACACATGCTACTCTGACACCCACTTCCAGGCCATGGCGGTTGTTATCATCCTCCACAGCTGAGTTCTGACCAGAGTGGATTATGGACCTTTAGGACTGGTTTAGATGGGCCTCTGAACCAGATCCCCGTTGTCTCATGTAAATGCTTTTTTGCAAGCATTCAGAAAAGCATTTGACGACTTTCAGTGGCATTTCCTGGCGTTCATCGCTTTTTACCCCTGCAGCACAGGAGTACGGCGCTGAACTGCAGTGGGTTGACCCTGTTTCTTCCAGGGTCGCCTCAGATGATGCGAAAATATGGATCGAAATGCTGCATTTGAGTAAAAAAATGTGCAGGTGTCTGTTTGGGAATGGATTATTAAATAAAATTGAGAAATTTTAATTTTATTTCTTTTTCATGATTTTGTGGTTGCAACTTATACTCAATATCTATACTAGACCATTGCTTGTCACATTTTGGTAAGTTGCAGCCAAACATTTTTATGGAAATAAAGAACCACTTTTTGCACATAAATCCTGAAAACATTGAACGCCAGGGAGGTTAAATCGAGGCAATGCTGTGGTTAGGTTACAGATCTTGAATAGATTCACGCTGAAATCTATTAAAAATCTGTGTGCAGTGTGTGGAGGGATTCAATTAGATAGATCCCTCTCTCATCAGCTTATTTATGATCTGGAAAGGATCTATCGCTTTGGCTATTTTGACCAGTGTTTGGCTAGCTAACAGTGCATAGTGACAATTGTTTTAAGGATATGTAATTATATCACCATCTGTTTGCTAATTCACTTGGGTAATGTTATTTTGTTAGTGGAATAATAGGCTTAGAAAGAGGTAACTTGAATACAACAATAAATCCTGCAGCCCTAAAAAAAATCATGAAATATGTACATATCCTTCTCCAATAACACATTCCCTGCTGAACTTCTGAGATCCTGACTCTTATCTCTATCTATCGCTTTAATTCAGATACTGTCATATGGCTAACATGGAAACACAATGGTTTCCTTGGTAATGGAAGAGTTACAAGGACAACAGGCTACAATCAGAAAGACTAAATAATAATAATAATAATAACAATACTGTAGTTACAGTGAAAGTTGCAGGGATTTGATCATCAGTACTCTTCAGACATATCAAGTTTCTCAAATAAACAAACAAATACACACACACACACACACACACACACACACACACACACACACACACACACACACACACACACACACACACACACACACACACACACACACACACACACGTGTGTGCTCCCCCCCCCTTCATGTTACCATGGGGATTGAAATTAAAATCAAATAAAACAAAGCTGCCCAAAATATAGCACAGTCTCAACAATAACAATGTTTGACGTGCTACCTTTTAAAATGCCATTGCTATAAAGTATAACCCATCTCCAGGCAGTGATCTAAAAATACCATCTAAAAGCATTGTTAATCAAAATGCTTAAATGTTATCCTTCTTTGTACAAAACAAAGATTTTGCAGCTAAAAATCCAGTCACCATAAATAAAGGAACTCCTTATTTTCTTTCTACTTTTTCTACTTGTTTTTTTATGATGCTCAAATGGCTCATGTCAGATGAAAAATGTATTCCTAAGTATACAGCATAGAGTATAGTTTGCTTTTGAAACGTCCTTGGACCTGATCCAACTCATTTGTTTCCAAAATTTTCTACCTGGAGTCAGGAGATGTTTACCTAACTTATCTATGATATGCATTTTTATCTAGAAAGTAAAAGGTACTAAAGATAGGTATATAATATAAACATTAAATTAATTTGGGATAGCTTATTTTAACCACTTGATGACCCAGCCTTTACCCCCCCCCCCTTAAGGACCAGCGCTGTTTTAGCTGATCTGTGCTGGGTGGGCTCTACAGCCCCCAGCACAGATCAAACACCAGGCAGAGCGACCAGATTGCCCCCCTTTTTTCCCACTAGGGGGATGATGTGCTGGGGGGGTCTGATCGCTCCTGCCTGCGTGTGGCTGGCGGGGGGGGCACCTCAAAGCCCCCTCCACCGCAGGATTCCCCCTCTCCCTCTCCTCCCTCCCTTCCCCGGAGATCGGAGGCTGCACAGGAACGGATCTGTCCTGTGCAGCCTCTAACAGGCTCCTGCCTGTCATGTGACAGCGATTCCCGGCCGCTGATTGGCCGGGGATCGCTGATCTGGTACAACGCTGCTACTGTTAGCAGCGTTGTACAAATGTAAACAAAGCAGATTATTTCTGTTTGTGTTTACATTTAGCCTGCGAGCCGCGATCAGCGGCCCGCAGGCTATTCACGGACCTCCCCGCCGTGAATTGACAGGAAGCAGCCGCTCGCGTGAGCAGCTGCTTCCTGATTAATTAGCCTGCAGCCGGCGATGCACATCTGCGTTGCTGGTCCTGCAGCTGCCACTTTGCCGACGCGCGTTATGAGTGCGCGGTCGGCAAGTGGTTAAGTTTTTTGCTTTTGAATTCCACTTTTAACTTTTTATATTTAATGTAAAGTTATGCAATTCTACTAAAAATGTTTTAATATTCTCTAGTATTTCTGGGCACACACATGTTATTTAATTTCTATCCCCTCTATATCTGAGAGTCAGATGGACTTTTAGGCACAAAATGACATGCCATAGATGGAGGAAACTCCATGTGAGAATTCTTGTACCCAAAGAGATCACATTTCAGTGGATTATCCAAAATTTTATTTTATAATAAATGTAGTTTTTAACATACAGTATACTGTATCCTCTATACACCTAAGACCTCTTGTCTTGACCAAGATTCTCGGGTTATTTTTATTTCTTGTTATTATCATCATCCAGCCACTATAAATTTCAAACACATCATGCAGTATTGAATAAAAAAAATAGTAAAGAGCTTAAATTACAAATAAAAAGCAACAATATGAAAAGACAAAAGGGAAAGCCCCGCAAAGTCCAAGTTTGCTAAGAAGTGGTAGGGCAGAGGATACAGTGAGTAAAATAAATACCAGCGGTTTAGATATTTGGAGTTAGTTGTCATTTAGGTATGCTTAGGTAAGCAATGCCAATCGGTGGGCTGTTTATGAGAAAAAAAGCATTAGGGGTCATTATTCTTTTTAAAGGGAGGTCAAAGAAGAGATTTTCAGTTCTTGAAATATCCTGAGAGACCTTGTGGTTGTGAATAGGAAAAAGTTATAATTAGTCTGGACATAAGTAGGTCACTGAAAGAGCAAAGGGTGATTTGGTGTGTATTTGTGCATTAAGTCAAAGACACAGATGTGACAAAAGTTCCGAACTTCATTGAATTCAGAAATAATTTGAAAACTTCAACCATCTCTAGGAATCACTTTGGCAAATGTTCTAAGAACAATCTTTATACAGACATGCTGCATGCCAGCCTGTTCTTTTCTATAAGGAGGGAAAAACTCAAAATAAGTGTGAGGTGCCTCACTGTGGGGACTTCCAAAAAAGAACAATGGCGGTTAGTAGTTAGTTAGCCAACACAACAGATCACTAACCACATTGTCAGTGGTGTCAGGAGAAACACCCGTACCCACACTAGAATTCTGAAGGATCTTTCAATTAAAGGTACTTCCAGCCTTCAATTGACTGATAAAGATCTTGTGTGTGTATCTAGCTTTAGTGCAGTATGTATATGGGAAAAAGACTTGCATAGCTGTTGTAGGATCCAGTGTAGGTCTGCTAGTTTTGCAGAATATACGAGGATAGATTCAGTTTAAACAAGTTAATATGTGATGGGCAACTTTATAAGCTCAGCTTCAGGCACAGAGAGTAAGGATAATTGTAAGTCATAGCAACTTATGATATTTGCTGTAACATAGCACTATTTTTTTATACAAGTTCTACATCATATAATTCCACTTAAAAGAAAAACAGTTTCAGTTATGAGAAAAGACTATGAATACTGAGGGAAATTATTCCTTTTTTAAATCTATTTTGTGAAAATTTTAGACTCACTTAACGCTGACCTCCTTAACCGAATTTCTCATACGGGATGTACTATGTTGTTGTTTTTTTTAATGGGTTATATGAAACATATGTGGGTTACAAAACCACCTCAGTTTACCAGCTATTTAAGCATTGAGCTTACTTAAAATTTTAAATGTAAAAATGAGATCTACTTAGCTTAATTTTAACAAACATTTTGATTGCTGAAAAATTACATAATTTCTCAACAAATATTATGGTGAATTTACTGTCACCTTTTTCATGCTGCAACTGAACTCAACAACCTTAAAGCGGACCTCCATAGTAAACTTCAAAACCTGGGCCAATATGCAATTAATGTTTTCTCCTGAGTTTTCTCCTAGGTGATATTTTTAACCACTTCACCACTGAGGGGTTTTACCCCTTGAACACCAGAGCAATTTTCACCTTTCAGCGCTCCATCCATTCATTTGTCTATAACTTTGTTATTACTTATCGCAATTAAATAAACTATATCTTGTTTTTTCGCCACCAATTAGGCTTTCTTTAGATGGGACATTATGCCAAGAATGATTTTATTCTAAATGTGTTTTAATTGGAAAATAGGAAAAAATGTGGAAAAAAAATATTATTTTTCAGTTTTCGGCCATTATAATTTTTAAATAATGCATGTTACTGTAATTAAAACCCATGAAATGTATTTGCCCATTTGTCCTGGTTATAAAACCGTTTAAATTATGTCCCTATCGCAATGTTTGGTTCCAATATTTTATTTGGAAAGAAAGGTGCATTTTTTTCAGTTTTGCGTCCATCCCTAATTACAAGCCCATAGTAACAGTGTTATACCCTCTTGACATAAATATTTAGAAAGTTCACTTCCTAAGGTAACTATTTATGTTTTTTTATTGTATTTTTGTTTTGTTTTTTTAAATTACAAAAAAAAAAAAATTGGGGAGTGTGGGAGGTAATGAGTTAATTTATTGTGTAATCCAATGTAATTGTATGTGTAAAATGCTTTAGGGTGTAGTTTACTATTTGGCCACAAGATGGCCACAGTGAGTATGTTTACATGCGACCTGTAAGCGTCCGGAAGGACGCTTACAGGAAGCAGTAGGAGGCTGGGAGAATCACAATGATCACGCTGTTTCTAATAGAAGCAGCGGATCATTGCGGGGGCTTAGATCAATGAACGGGAATGGATTTTCCCGTTCATTGATCTCCGGGCGAAGGGCAAACTCGGCTTGTAGTTCCTTAACAGCTGGAGGGCCAAGTTTGCCCAAGCCTGGGCTAGTCCACAACCTGTCAGTTCTGTCACATTTCTACTACCTACTGTAAGTGACAGCAACATAGGAGAAAAGTAATTTCTGGCTCATTTTACTCTGGAAGAAACATACTTCTTAATTGTATATGTTTACATATATTTTAAATTTTAAGATTTCCGTGACAGAGGTCCTTTAAGCATGAAAATTGATCTAAAGACTGAACCGCCATGTTGGTTTTCGGTTGGTGAGAAAATAATACTGATCCTAAAGATCAATCATAGCATCAATCAAAGACAAAATTAGATGGTGTATGGCCAGCTTCTTTCTATTTAAAAATCCTACTTATGCCTCACAAAGAAAACAATAACATATATAACATCCACTGTGCTTCTATTCATGTGTGACCTACCTGTAATACTATTGACTCCATCTGTAAATGAATTAAACTTGTGGTACATCTCATTGTTTTCATCCTCCTCATTATCCCTCATTTATCCTCTTTATATCATTTTCTTTTTGAAACTGTTAAGTAAAGAAACTTAAAAATAAATAAAAAATCAGTTACGTATTATCGGCCCTAAAAAAGCTAATTAGCAGGGTCAGGAGCACTTTAAGTGCTAATTAAGTGTAATTTAATCCATTACAATTTGTTCTTTTAGAAACATAAATGTCACATCAGTGTGCCAATTAACATTATTTCAGATATTTATTTTTTATCAGAAACTAATGTTAACACATTAACACCCTACATCAATACTTAGCACAAAAGTAATAAAATAATGGTAATGAACTAAAATAATTACATTTGTTTCGCTTATTTCTCATAAATATAAGAGCAAATCTTGATTTCTTAATGAGTTTCTACGCGCAAAGTAAGAAGCTGCAAGTACAAGAGTGTTTCTCTTAAAACCCTTTTCGGTGGTCTTCAGATGCCAGAAGGGGCTTAGCAATAGACAGGGCAGGATTTACCATAAGGCACGTGCCTACAGGCGCCTGATGATGGAAATGGAGTTCTGCTGAGAGTGTAAATGACAGGTTACTCACCCAGCTCTCAGCATTCCACTGACAAGATCTCTCTTCAGTCGTGGGCATTACTAGCTTCTCAATACTGAGGATATCTTTGGCTACCTAATACTAAGGGACAGCTAGGGTGCAACTTTGGGGTGCCGGGACATCTGTGCCTATAGTCTCCAGTGATGTAAATCCAGGCCTGGCAATCGACATAGCAGCAGCAATAGGGCTCAGGAGCAACTGAGGGTCCAGTTTATCCCCAACATGCTCCCGTGACAACCAGGCACTAGTGTTTAAATGAAATAGCAGCAGTGCTGAACACAGAGAAGCTGTGTTAAGCATGCCAGAGTTCTTCTTGAACACTCTATGCGAATAGTGTGGACTTAAGCCCTGCAACAAGTGACATCTCAGGTCACAAGATCCTGCAGGAGAGGTCCAGTATTTCCAAAAGCATGTTTGAGAGAATCGCTGTCAAGCATAGGTTCTCTACAGGTGCAGCATCAATAGGTGATAATGCCTCTACCTTCTCATACAATATGTATTGTATGTGGTTTACACATCCACACATATTTATAAAGAAATGTGTATGCAGATTTAAGATCTCCAGAAACAAATGTTGTTATGGAGCCCCATAATGTGTAGTTAAACCTTTGAATGCCATCTTCTGTTTGTGGACTGTTTTAAAAACATCTATCACAGAGCATCATTAATCCCTTAGTACACGCCTTGTCACACTGTCACATCACTGAGCTGATTTTAGCAATGTATTTCATTGGCCTCAGTTCACTAAGCAGTTTAGACTAGTCTACTGATGGTTTGGTGTAATGTTTTAGACCTGTTTTTAGACCTGGTCTAAAACATTTGGTAATTAGGTCGGTAAAGCAGGGGAAATGATCAAAAGATGCAATTCACAAAGGCAAACAAGGAGTAACCACGCCCACTTTTTCTGACAGAGATTAGACCAGCTGATTTCTGTCAGTAAAGTAATTCTGTGAGGTATTTTAGACGTGAGGATGGATCCTTTTGAATTAATTATGCAGGAGTTTAATTGTATCTAGAGGAGAGCTCATCAGAGGAGAAGGATGTCAGTCATAGCTACTCGTTTATAAATGGCATCTTTTGATCATTTCCACTGCTTTACCAATCTAATTACCAAATGTTTTAGACCAGGTCTAAAAACAGGTCTAAAACATGTGGTAAATATTAGTGAATTCCCTCTTGATGCAACTGATTTATTAGCAAACCATTAGTAGACTAAAAACCATCAGTAGACTAGTCTAAACTGCTTAGTGAATTGAGGCCATTGTGTGATACACAGGGACTTTAGACAGTGCATAGGCAGAATTGTTGAATGCTCGCAGTTAAGTGCTGTGCAGCAATGCATTAACACAGCACACTGCTATGTGCATTTCAGAGCTGTCTCATTCAGTGTCAGAGCTGCACGGAGAGCAATATACTGTAGGTTTCATGCATGAAAACAATATGAATGTGCCCTAATCATTCACTATCTGCTACAACTACATTTTAAATCGAGGGGAATACCAAAGTTACCTTAAGTAAGCCTAGAAAAAGTGAGGGGCATAGTTATCTCTGTTCTGGAGTACTTATATATGCCAGTACTAGAGTACTGAGGCTTTTTGGATCCCTGCATCAACGCATTCTTTAATCAGCTGCCCAATACGTTAAGTAGCTCAGATCCACGCCAACACAAAAGGTGATGGCATCAAGATTGAGACAAAAAATGTATTACCTGTTGCCACACAGGTCAGTTTCATGTAATTCCTTCTCATAATTTTTAGTAACAAACTGAGCAATAATGCATGTGTAACGTTCAGTGATGTAACGGATCACCAGGGTAAGCTCAATCAGAACAATTAGTCCGTAATTTATTCAAATGTGTGATCACACGTGTTTAGGTGCACAGAAACAACAGAAGTACTCCTAAGTGATAGCCCTTGGTGGCTGGGGCTATCACTACACAGAGAGTGGTCGTACAGGCAAGGTCGATAACAGATCGGTCAATCGTAGGTACAGAATCGTCAAACAGAAATCGGAGTCGGTGTTCAAGCAAAGGTCAGCAGCAAATCAGATAGGCGGAGATACAGAATCGTAAGGCAGAAATCAGGGTCGATATTCAGGCAGAGGGTCGACAACTGATCAGATTGGTAAAGTACAGAATCAAGAGGCAGAGAGTAATCAGAGGTTCAAGCAAGAGGTCATACACAGAAATATCAATACAGTAATAATAGTAATAATCCTAAGGTATGTGTGAATCCCCGGGGTCCTGCCGGATGAAACACAGCAGGATCGGACTAAGGTCTGAGAGCTATCACTGTGAAGTTTTCACAACAACAGACAAGGAGCAACTGAGAAGCAACTCCTGATATACTGCGGGCAACTCAACCTGGCGCCGCCCCAGAAGCCCAACCAATCAGGTGCAGGTGAATAAGTGCGGTGACAATCCGCGCACACGCGAGCATGACAAGCCCAGAGTGACCGGACCTCCCTGACACTGGCGGGAGGCCCGGAGACGCCACAGAGGGAGCTGCTACGACGCTGGATGCAGAAGCAGCGGCTGCGCCGCTATCCACATCAAAAGCCGGCGTGACAGCATGGCAGCCAAGTTAAAAAGATACATGAGTAGGGAGAAAAAAATGCTGATTTACTTACCAGGGGGTTCCGCCAGCCCCTAGAGGCCTCTGTGTCCCTCGCCACAGTGCAGCCCTCTGCCCCTCTTCTGGGTTCCCCCCATAGTGGCCGCTGACCTGGGTGGTTATGCTCCTTTGCTCAGGAGCATTCTGCACAGGCACAGTACTACTGCACCTTTCCAGAATTCTCCTGGCCACAGGAGGACGACCGTGAACGACACATGAGTGCACATGCATGTCCAGAAGCCACCAACCTGGCGGGGTCAGCAGCCACTACGGTGGGGTCAGTGGCCACTACAGAGAACCCTTCTGAACTATGGTTTCTAAAGGGTTCTGAAAAGAACTACAGAATACATCAGTGCTATATAGGTGTAGGCATACTAGGCAACATTAATGCCCACTTTCCTTACATATCAATCTCTAGGCACTACGCTGCTCCTACATCAAACCACAGTTGTTCAGATTTTAGTTCCTCTTATAAATCCCCTAGGATAAAATCTTGCTGTGCATGATGCCAAGCAATGACTTTCCTGATATTGGATTGGTGATGGGAGGCACGTAACCGGCTCCTTGGGCTCGCTACACATGTCAGCCTTTACAACATAAAACTGTGAATCACAGTACCATATCTGATCTGATTACTTGGAAGGCACCCAGGAAAAGCACAATAAGAAAACTTTATGACACATTTAAGCATATCAAGCCATCCTCACCTCAGTGTACATTTGCTGAAAATTGTCTATGCTGTAACTGTGCTACCCAAGCCATTTTGAAATTGAATGCATTAAAAGTTATATTTCCATTTCAACCACTCCCTAGGTTTATAACAGTCAAGATTTGCTTCTCTGCAGATTTACAGAGATGACTTGATGCCTTGTTTCTATATTTTTATTTTCAAAGCTGGAAATGATCAAATCAGGATAGCAGACTAGTATTTCTATTATTAATATTATTAATAATAATCTTCTTCTGTGTTTTATGATAAACAGCAGCGTCATAACTACAAATCATGCCCCTTCACCCAGTAAACCTTTTATGGGCCCTCCTAATGTTCACAACCTTTCACTTGCTTACCCCTGGTTACCCTCACAACCTGGGGGTCCATCTTACAAGGGTCATTAACCAAATGAGGCCAACGTAGTATGAATCTACATCCAGCAGGTGCCCTCAGTGATCAGGAACCATCGCAATTGGCTCCTGATCACGTGATCACTACAATTGCCGGGGGATCGCAGTGATCACTACAGAACAGCTGCGGTAGGCAAGAAAGAAGAGGATCCACTTACCTTACTGGCATTCCCCCGATGATCGTCGCTCCCCTCTGCTCTGGCCGGCATTTCTGCTCGCCTCTGACTCTAATGTCGGGTCCCGGCTTGATGATATCATCAAGCCGCGACCCGGAACTCAGAGTCAGTGCGAGCAGGGATTCCAGCCAGAGCGGAAGGGGCTAGAGCTGCTCATCGCAGGACCCAGGGAGGTGAGTAAAGGCTTCTGGCTGTATTGGGGACACAAGGCCACACAGCGGACACAAATGCCTAGCTATCTAAACTGGTGATCCAGCTGCCTGACCCTTCAAACGCATCCCCCCCCCCCCCGCAGGTGAAATGCCCTGGTCGTTAAGGGGGGTTAGGCTGTCGGTCCCCAAAAGGTTAAACAAACACGGATATCATAAAAATCTAAACAACCATAATAGGTGTAACCACAAAAAAACCTGGGCCCATATGCAATTCACTTTTTCACCTAGGTGATATTTTCACAACTTGTAAATAAAATGCCTTTTAAACCACCACAAGCAAAGAAGTGCTCCAAATAATTATAACAGTACTTTTCACCTACTTTTTGGTACTTTTTCTATTGAAAAGTGCTAAAAAGTTACATCGAAGATGAAACAATATCTCCTACGAGAAAACTCGGAAGAGAAAATGAATTGCATATGGCCCCTGATTTGAAGGGAGGAAGGGAACAAAAGAAGTTGAAGTTCCTTCACAGGTTCTCCCCTCTAGTTATGACCCTGCTAGAAAGTATATAGTACAAACTGTTAGGCAAGGAATACACTTGCAGGGGCATTTCCCCCCAAGATTCTGATGTCACCGTCACAGTGCATTCCCATTTGCGATCACATTTTCTACATGCATTGTGAGTGAAAAAGCAAAAGCTGTGCGATTTAAAAAACGTGGAAAAACTTGAAAACAAAACATGAATGAACCAGTGCAGCCATGTACTTTTTACCAACCGTAGCAAAATGTGTTCCCTGCCTAACCTAAACAATAAGGAAATACAGAAAATACACAATTGAACAGGTCAGCTTGTAAAATGTACATAAAGGTATAAGCTATATACATATTACACAGCAGAACTGGAGCACACTAGAAGAGAGGTCTGTGCTTTGGAACCTCAAAGGGGTTAAGGGATGGGAAATATTGGGGAAGGAAAGCTGTGAAAGGTGATAGGTTGGTGCTCAGTTACTCATTGGAACGGCCTAGGTTAGATTATTGCTGGTGAGATGGGATTTAACATGGACTTACTTAAAGGAGGTTGAGTGCCAATCAGGGTTTGACTTAAAGTTCCCAATGAAGAGAGACATTAAAGTCTTGTATGCAAGAATAACAAGAGGAAGACAGAAGAATTTTGTTGGCAGAGTGGATTTTAAATCGAAGGTGGTCTCAGGAGTTAAGTAATGATATGTAAGGAGCAGCCAGACTGAAAAGGGTTTTATAAAGAAGTGTGAGAATCTTGATTTGCATCCTTTATGTGATAGGCTGCCAGTGAAAGGACTGACAGAGAGGGGCTTTGTTAGAGAATCAAGAGGAGCGGCAAACAAGTTATACATCAGAGTTCATGGATGGACTGTGGTGGAGCTAGTGGTAGGCCACAGAGAAGGGTTCTGAAGTAGTCAAGCTGAGAAATGATGAGGTCATACACATACAGATTTTGTATACAACCTCATTTTTAGGCCTCGTTCACATCATTTAGCGCAGATGGCTTTGCGATCGGAACGCAACGTGTCCAATAGCACGCCATCTGCGCTCCTATGCGCTGCGTTGCAGATCCCATTCATTACAATGAATGGGATCTGCGCTGCGATTCACAAAAATACGTGCAATACGCGATAGCGCAATCGCGCTGCCACGCAGCGCATATGATGGGAACGGTAGAAGGGCTGTCTATGCCCTTCTACCGTTCTTGCGTGTCGCACACTATACGCGCTGCCAAAATGCGCACGGCAGCGCGTATAGTCTGAACGAGGCCTTACTGTTAGTTTTATTCAGGATGGAATGGGTTCACATAAATCGTAAGGTGTGTAATAATGTTTACAAAAATTATTTCATTGCGTTATGCTGACCTTAGAAAAAGATTTCTTCTTACCAAAAGTGGAGTTCCACTTTAAACCAGCCTGAAGAATGTGTTCACTTTTTGACACTTATCTTCCTGGTTTCAAGTGGTAAATATAAAATATTAGAAATGGTAGAAATGTAGCTGGTTACACCACAGCACTGAACACCCAAGTGTGGGCATAACCTAACTATCCCCATGCTAGAAATGCAGGTTTCAAACCAAAAACAGACATGGGATGTGATCAAGTGATTATGAGTATTTCAAATTAAGACATACAAATTAAATACACAACCATGTGTCACTTTCACTGCCTGTTTTATTCATGAAATCTTTTGACATTAGGGAAAAAAAATATGCAAGATATATGAATAATCTCCACATAGAAAAAAAAAGAGCTCACATAGGCTGAACCTGAATTTATCACTTAAGCTCCAGACTACAACCCAACAATAATGCATAATATCAGTAGGCCAACCAGACAGGTCCAGATCCACCGTAGGTTACAGTCTAGGCAAATAAAGCATAGTCAGTCTCCACCGATTTAGTAGCAACACCATGTTTTATTTATACATTATAACAGAACAAATTGCACAAAGTGTCAGTCACATGACCTTTCTCAGGTGCACACAGAGAAGAAGGTCTAATGGACCCAATACCTTCCTCAAGACACTTGTATCGAACCACATTCAGCCAATAGGCATGTTTTTTTCATTGACTTGAGGAAGTGGACAAAGCCCTGAAACATGCATTGTCTGTTTTAAATTGTGCTAAGAGGCAAGCCAACCAATAAATATTTTAACCCATTCGCGTTCCGTCGTTTTTACGTGAGAAATGTTCACCTCCCATTCATTAGCCTATAACTTTATCACTACTTATCACAATGCACAATATCTTGTTTTTATCCGCCACCAATTAGGCTTTCTTTGGGGGGTACATTTTGCTAAGAGCCACTTTACTGTAAATGCATTTTAACAGGAAGAATAAGAATAAGAAAAAAATGGAAAAATTCATTATTTCTCAGTTTTCAGCCATTATAGTTTTAAAATAATACATGCCTCCATAATTAAAACTCACGTATTGTATTTGCCCATATGTCCCGGTTGTTACACCGTTAAAATTATGTCCCTATCACAATGTATGGCGACAATATTTTATTTGAAAATAAAGGTGCATTTTTTTCCATTTTGCATCTATCACTATTTACAAGTTTAAAATAAAAAAAAATATAGAAATATTTCATCTTTACATTGATATTTAAAAAGTTTAGACCCTTAGGTAAATATTTACATGTTTTTTTTTTATTGTAATGTTTTTTTTTTATAGTAAACATTTTATTTGGGTAGTTTTGGGAGGGTGGGAGGTAAACAATAGATTTATAATGTAAATGTGTGTTAATTTTTTTTTCTTTTTTTTTTCAGGTGTAGTATTACTTTTTGGCCACAAGATGGCGGCCATGAGTTTGTTTACATGACGTCACTCTAAGCGTAGCACGGGCTTAGAGTGACGCATCGGGAAGGAGACAGCCAGAAAAAGCACAGCTTACGAGAGAAGCTGTTGCTTTTTCAGCGGGGGAGAGGAATCAGTGATCGGGCACCATAGCCCGATACATTGATTCCTTGGCTACCGAATCCGTGGCCGGGAGTGCGCGTGCACATGCACGATCGGCCAGCGGGAGCGCACGGTAGCGCGCATGGTTCCTGGACGTAGAAACTACGTCCAGGAACCAAAATAGGTTAAACAGTTTTTAACTATTTTATATTTTGGGGTGCTGGGGTGGCCCCTACGTGTGCTCAGTTTCTCAAATGCAATAAGCACTCGAGAAAGCCAATCTTCTGAAAAAGTTGTGCAACTTGTTCTGTGATAATGTATACATAAAGAATGGTGTTACTACTAAATCCAAATAGAGACCAGAAGTTCTCTCTGTCTCATAAGGGCTGGATCCAGCTTAGACTTAGTCAAAAGATGGACATCAGAGTAATTGCACACAACGATGCAAAGAAATTAAGTAAAACGTCAAATGCATTTAAAAAATGTAATATTTTACAGCTGAAACATTGGATAATTCCAAAAACTGTCCTGCATGCAACCATCTTCATCTATAGTAATATCTATAGTAATATCTACTCCCTTAGAAAAACATCCCAATGTTGGTACAGATTTTAAGACTGGTGTGTTTTTTTGTTGAGCCCGCAGGAGTGGCTAATCGGGCAGGAAGTGCTGCAGTGCAAAGGAGACATTTTACATGCTTGATTCTTTTTATACTTGTGAGTAGCGCTACATTTTATATTTTTTCAATGAATGGTTTTACGCTATGGAAGTTTTATTTAGTTCATAGTGGCATAAGGAGTTGTTCGGGATAATAAGAGAGTTGCCATCCAGAATTATGCATGCATGCGCTGTGGGCTGTCTGTGAGGCTGGGCAGCATTTTTTAAAGGTGAGCACAGTCCCAGGAGGTGAGGTGGTGCACCATTGCATGATTTTGGGTGACCCCCTAAGTGCACAGTGCCGTTTATGGGCTACCAGGTGATGGTGGACACCTCTAAAGGTTACAGTCTGCACTATAAAAATGATTTGCTTTTCTTACATGCAAATGAGGTCAAGTGTATGAAAAGACATGAGGAGTGAAGTGCCAGTGTTTAGGATCTCATGCTGGTGGTGCTGTCTGTGGGTCTGGGAAGCTACCACAGAAGGTGAGAGTGGTTCCTATTGGTGGTGGAACACAACTGTGGTGTAAACTATTTAAAGTCCACACAGTGAACCTTTATATGGTATGGTGCTTCTGGATACTGTGACTATGGTCTATGCGATGAAGTTTTTTTTTGCTTCTTTTGAGGTGGACTGAGTTGGAAGATACGATCGGAGGGCTTCTATCCATCTTGATACTCGTGGACATTGCACTAAACTATAACGCATATTGGGCTTGATTCACTAACCAGTGCTAACTCAGTTAGCACGTGCTAAGACTTTGCACGTGCAAACTAGGGTGCTAAGTAGTTTGCACGGGCAAAGCTGTTGCTGTTCGCGTGCTATTTTAGCACGCGTATGGTGTTATGCAATGCGCGCAAATGGCAATGCGTGCTACTCTCCATTCGCGTGATAAACCGTGACTTTACATGCCAAGTCTCCTTAGCATGTGAAGTCATTGCTTAGTACGCTAGTTTGCATGCGAAGCATTGCACGCAAAAATTTAACTTTACGCGCTCAAACTCTTACGCGCATATTAGTGCGAGGCAGTTTGCACGTACTAAGGTGCTTTTCACTGGTGTGCTAACACTTAGCACGCTTTTGTGAATCAAGCCCATTGTATGTTCACGAACCTGCCCCCACACGTTATAATGGAGTCAAAAAAGTACCCCTCACCCCAGAGTCAGCAGGCAGAATCAGCTATTCCTCCCACCTGGACCGCCCCCCACCTATCAGAAAGCAAGCACAACAGCATTTGAAAAAATGCAAAAAGACCTTATATTTTTTGAGAACATTTGTAATTTCTCGTGCAGAGTGTGGGAAATGTTTCCCTGGCCACCGACTTTAGAGGTTAATATCAAAGCCTCCTTATGTGCTAGAAAAAACACATTTTCTGGGTGTGTGGAGGAAGACAGTGGGTACAAGAGGATAAATGACAGATACTGCATTAGCATATATATAAAAGTTTTTTTCTTATGTTTACAGTGCGGGAAATTAAAAAAAGTGACATGAGCTCCTCACTCCCGAGCCTCTTTAACTCCTTGTCACCCATGCAGGATGGGATAGCCAGAAAGTGGAGCTCCTGATATCAGGGTGCTATGGGCGCTCCAGGGTGACAGCATGAGTGGGCGTTATGAGTGCGGTATGCGGGGAGGAGAGCGGAGCTGCTCTAGCTATATTAAGTATAGTGAAAGAAGGTGAAGTCCGCTCAACCCCGATGAAAAAGAGCAGAGCAGGGACCAGGCAACTCATACCCCGACAACAGACCGCAGAAAAGGTGAAGTTCCGCTCATTGCTCCAAATCAATTTAAAATTTCTCCTGCACGGTTTGGGAAGTGTTTCCCTGACCGCCAACTTTATCAGTTAATAGCAAAGCTCCCTTATGTGCTAAAACATCAAATTTTCTGGGTATGTGGAGGAGGACAGTGGGTACAAGAGGAAAAAATTATTCAAAAAGACCTTATAGTTTTTGAGAAAATCGATTTTAAATTTAGAGGGAAAAATATCAAAGTATAGCAAAGTCGCTGCTCTAAAATGACAGATAATGTATTAACATGTATATAAGTGTAAATTTATTATATGTTCAGATTGTGGGAAATAAAAAAAATGATGTCGGGTCCCCACTCCCGAACCTCTTTAACCCCCATGCAGGCTGGGATAGCCAGAATGCAGAGCCCCTGCTGCGTGGGGCTTCGTACCCTGGGCTATGCAAGCCTGCATGGTCCATGGTATGGGGGGTTCTGGGGGAGAGGGGTGGCCAATCCATGGACAAGGGGATCTTCCACCTTCAGTGTCCCAGGAGGAGGTGTCACGACAACGCCGGGGGAGGGGGGGGTTCGTAGTGGTATCTGGGAGTCCCTCAGATGTCCACCCCTTCCCAGGAGAAATAAGTATACTCATTTCCACAAAGGGTTAAATGAAATAATTAACCATAAATATTTATTTATTTATTTATTTATTTATTGTATTTACAGTATAAAGCGCCAACATATTACACAGCGCTGGACGTTAGTTAAGGTCACAGACAATATTTAGGGGTGACATACAGCAATACAAAAATACAGGAATACAATAAAAAACAGATCACGCAGCACAGTAGGAGTACAAGGTAATACTTAGTCAGTCACTGGATGGGAGCATGGAGATTAGGCAAGTTGAGTTCACTCAAATGCATAGTATGGGTGCACAGTAATGGAGGTGCATGATCAGGTAGGACAAAAAAGGAGGAGGACCCTGCCCAAAGGCTTACAATATAGAGGGAGAGGTAGGGACATGAGAGGTATGGGACCAGAGTTCAGCTGTGGGTTTAGAGCAATTGTGGGGGGTGGTAGGCCAGAGGGAAAAGGTGAGTTTTGAGGGCCTTCTTGAAGGTGTTGAAGAAAGAGGCTGCCCTAATGGATGGAGGTAGGAAGTTCCATAGTGTTGGAGAAGCTCTTGAGAAGTCCTGGAGGCGTGCATGGGACTGGGTGATGCAGGGGGCGGTCAGGCGAAGTTCATTAGGTGTGTACCTCTGAGTAAGATCGGAAATGTAGGTTGGACAGGTTTTGTGAACAGATTTGTAGGTCAGATACAGTATCTTAAATCTGATTCTGGACTGGATAGGAAGTCAGTGGAGGGATTCACAGAGGGGAGCCGCTGCGGTGGAGCGATAGGAGGAGTGCATAATTCTGGCAGCCGCATTCATGAGGGACTGCAGCGGGGTTATTCGGGTCATAGGGAGACCAGACAGAAGGGCATTGCAGTAGTCAAGGTGGGAAATTATGAGTGCATGGATGAGGAGTTTGGTGGTTGCAGAGGTCAGGAAAGGGCGGATCTTGCATTTGCTACGAAGGTGGAAGTTGCTGGACTTTGTGAGGTTTTAGATGTGGGGAGTGAAGAAGAGTGCGAAGTCGAGGGTGACACCCAGACAGCGGGCTTGAGAGGTAGGGCGAACCTACCTGTACCTTTAAAAAAATGTTCCCAACATCCTTGGACATGTCCCAAGCCAATATCCTCTAATCTTGCGAGCTTCATTAGGTTAATTGAAGATGTCCACATATCCAACGTGACACACCGCCGCTCCCCACCACCAGCTCTAGCTTTAGGAATGTACTGTGATTTCTGCCCTTTAGAGATTAAAACACGACTTTGCATCAACTACATAATTTTTAGTGGGACTTTTGCCATGGATCCCCCTCTGGCATGCCACTCTGCAGGTGTTAGGGCCACTTTAAAAAAAAAAATTTCATCACATTTATGGCCAGAAACAGTCCCTATAGGTTTTAAAATGTACCTGCCCATTGAAGTCTATGGTGGTTCTCCTGTTGGCGTTTTGTGGAAAATTTGCGTTCGTGTTCGCGAATTGAAAATGTAATGTTGGCTACATCACTAATCTTTACTGAAATTTTAGTATGACCTAACCTTATCCTAACAGGAGCCTTCCCTCTCAATGCCTAACAGTAAACAAGCTCCCTTGGCTCTACCTAATCCTAAACCCCCCCTGGTGGTGCCTAACCCTAAAGACCTCCCTGGTGATGACTAACCCAAAGAACCCCCGGATGATGCCTAACCCTAATACCCCTGTTGTGGTGCCTAACCTTAAAGCACCCCCCCTCGACACCTAACACTACGAACCTCCCTACCAGGTGCCGCAGAATGCACCAATAACCATAACTATTAACATTGGCGGCGGCGCTCTTTTTTTTACCTGCCTTGCAGAAATTGAGGCTAGTATGCTAGTATATTTTAGCAAGACATTTTGTAGAATGCCTGAAGATGAGAAGAAAAGCAGCTTGCTAGAGTTAGTTTATTTGAAAGTTGTGCTTTGACAGAGTGTAAAGATGATATATATCTATATTCTTATTGTTTTTTTTTTTTTTTAAATGAAATGTTACATACACATGTGGGGTGTGAAGAGATACTATCTGCACATGGAGAGGTTATAGGGAAGGTCACTCTAGTTTCCTAGACACTGTAGAATTCTTCGGTTTTGAACATTATAATTCAAGGTAACCTGGGGAGCAATAATGATGAAGAAAACTGCTAACATGAAGTGGATTCAACAAATGCTCATTATCTTCATTTATCCACTAAATCCTCATAGCCATGCATAAACATCTATGCTGCCAGGAGGTCCGGTAGGTGAAAGAACATCCAGGAAGTCTGTATTATAAGCAAGTAGTACTACAAGTATATTGCAAGTAGTACTACTATTTCTGCTTTCATGTTATTTTAATAGCACCTCTACCACTCACGCCCATGTTTTGAGCCTATATAGCCGGGGTACGCCCTTTAAATGCCTCCTTTCCCAGACCATTAAGAATTCAGGCTCAAAAGTCTTACCTATAATGATTATCACAATCAAACAGAAAGCAAAAACTATTGCATGTAAATATTAGAAGCACATTAGAAGCTGTATGCTAGGTTCAAGCACCTTATTAGTTAAATGGAACATTAATTTAAACAGATCTATATACCAATCAAGTGCACTTCAACCACTACAGTAAAATAGAGTAAAAAAGAGAATCTCCCTGCAACCGAGGGTCAGATGGGAACTATGTCTTAATGAGTGTTGTCGTCGGTTGCTGTGTATGGCCTTCACTCTATTCTCCAGTGCTTCATTCTCATTCATCAACCTTTCTCTACTTTCCTTCTCTCTCGTTCTCCTACATTTATTGTCTTATTTATTGTTGTAGTAACCATTTCCTTCTGCTTCCTGCTTTATTTACCCAACAATAGCAGATGTTTCTTCCTTTTTTTCTCTTTATCCTAACCTCACTTTACAGTCTACAGTGGTACCTGCTAAGTTTTCCATCTACTTTTGTACAGTGCCCCACACTCTATCTAATGTTCTCCCGCGGTTCTTTATCATAGTCCCTAATGCGCTAACTCTCCCCTGCTGAACTTTTCCATGGTACCTGCCACAATATCTTACTCTCCCCTGCTCTACATCTTCATGGTGCCTGCCACACTATCCCACTATTTCCTAGTCTACTCTTTCATGGTGCATGCCACACTGTCCTACTATTTCCTAGTCTACTCTTTCATGGTGCTGGCTACTTTATGCCACACTCTCCTACTCTACCTGCTCTACCTCTCAATCTGTTCTGTTCTACTTCTTCATGGTTCCTGCCAAACTATGCCACTTTCTTTTTCAGGGTACCTGTGAAACTATTCTACCATCTCCTGCTTTTACTAAGACAAGGCACCTACTAAACGTTCTAATGCTTCACCTGCTTTTCCTATTGGTGCCTGCCACGTTACCCTGCTGTATGCCAGGCTATCCAACATATTAGGGTGTATTCACTAAATATTAGTAAAACATACTATCCCACTGTACCTTGCTCAACATCTTTATAGTGCCTGCCACACTATTCCATTCTCTCTTGCTCCACTTCTTTATAGCCCCTATTGCACTATCCCACTCTCTTTTGATCTCCATCTTTATGACCCCTACTGTACTTTTCTGCCCCCACTCCTGTTGTTATTACTCCATAGTGCCTGTCACACTATTGCACAGTTTCCTTTTCTACCTCCTCATGGTGCCTGACACACTTTTTCCACTTTCTAAAAGATTAAATTGTAAGCCAGTGGCTGAAAAGTTATTTTAAAGTGAAGATGAGAAAATATTTCCTAGGACAATATCAAGGATAATCATGGAGAAAAGGGGAATTGAATAAGGGCCGATGATTCTAGTTTGCTTGACCGTCACAATACATAATTGTTGTAAACTACAGAGATTGTACAATAAAATTGTAATAGATTTTTCTTCTTATTAGTCTTATTTCTTTGCTTTTACATCAACATGTTTTTTTTATTCTGAATATGCAATTGGTTATCATTAGAAATGACCAAAACATTTTCTTAATTTTCTTAATGGATATTGGCCCCATTCAGAACAGAAGGCATTTTGATCGGCAAACCAAGCCTTTAAGAAACCAATCTATTCAATCATTAATAAGCCAGTAATCCACCTGGGTGACTCCAGGACTTGGAATGTATCATTGTTCACTCATTACTATTTACTATCTACATTCTTACTTTATATAAAATGTATTGAGCAGCTAAGATCCTAAACTGTGGCAGCAATAAATGGAAAAAATATAAGATCCAATTAATAAATCAGCCCCATCACCAAAAGTAATCTGCTTGTATAATATGTGGGGTTAACTTATTTCCAGTCTGAAATTTCAGATAAGCTCCTTTCTGATCTGTCTATGTAGGACTATATTCTGTAAAACCACAAATTCTAAAATGAATGTACTGGTCAGTAGTATCGGGCATAGATGAAAGGCCCCATAATACCACAATAAAGATCTCATGACCTTTCGATTCTATTTAATTAGATTATTTGTAATTTACAGATTAGTGTCCCTACTGTGTGCAATAGTATGGTGCCTCTCTCCCCCAGACCTTACAATTTAATTGTGTGTGCTCAAGGCTCCAGAAGATAAAGTGATTTGCCTCCGGTAATAAAACAACTGACTCTAGAGAAGAACCACACTTGCCTGAATTTCACTCTGAGGGTTTTCTATTCTGAGCTGGCTTCTTTTTCCAACTTCCTTTAAATATTTATACACCCATCAAGGATGTTTGAATCGCTAGGGCTACAGCCTGTACAGAATTTTTTAATTGACTTCATGTTTGATTGAACTATTCTATGCATGCCGGAAACCTGTTGTGATGGGAATACTGTAGCTTCCTTTGCTTACCCCCTTATGAAAAATTCTGATGTAAAGAAGTTTTTGATTTAAGTGATGATGATTGGTTGGATGTGTTACAGGCAATACCCCAAATGTTAGTTAATTTCACTTCAGAAATTCTCAGACTAAAAATGTTCACAGGTTATACTTGACTCATAAACATTTGCCTGATATGGGCTTACAAAATGTTCCTATGTGTCCAAGGTGTAAAATGTACCACAGAGACCTAATGCATATGCTTTGTAGATACCATAAGCTTACTAGGTATCGGGGAGACATTCTAGGTGCTTTAAAATACTTCAGGTAAAAATTACTGTGTGTTTAAAAGTATAAAACGCATCCTCGCCTCTATGCAGAGAGCGGCTCACCTTATTAGATGTCTGAAAATGCCAATATTGTCAGTTCAGTTAGGGTACTAGCATGTACCATTATGATATATCCAAGAGAAAAATGAGCTTGCTTAAGGATTTGTAGCATGTCAAAAGCCAACTCACATTGGCCAGGAATAGAACCCAGGCCTACCACTCTGTAGGCTGCTATCCTAACCATTATACCACCAACACAACACACTACAATGCTACATGCTGAAGAAGCCAGCCTAGCATGTACCATTGTGATATAGAGAGAAAAATGAGCTCTCTCTCTCTCTCTCTCTCTCTCTCTCTCTCTCTCTCTCTCTCTCTCTCTCTCTCTCTCTCTCTCTCTCTCTCTCTCTCTCTCTCTCTCTCTGAGAGAGATGTATATTAAGGCTGCTATATTTATTTTCTTTTAAGCAATACCAGTTGCCTGGCAGCCCTACTGATCCTCTGCCTCTAATACTATTAGCCCCTGAACAAGTATGCAGCAGATCAGGTGTTTCAGACTCTGACAAGACTAGCTGCATGCTTGTTTCTGGTATTATTCAGACACTGCGGCAGAGAAATAGACCAGCAGGGCTTCCAGGCAACTGGTATTGATTAAAAGGAAATAAATATGGCAGCCTCCGTATACATGTCAAGGTGGTAATAGCAAATCTCTGAGGAGAGATAGAAGTTACAACAGCCTTTGTCTACCGGTTTGAATGATGCGGCTCATCAGGACACAGACCACCAGGTTTGTATGTCAGGGCTGGATCTCCATGCGCCTTAAATGGCACTTACGTCAGAAAAACCGGAGCCGCATCACTTCCATGGGCGCAGCTCCTGCGCTCCAGCGTGGTCCGTCTGGCCGGAATTCGCACAAGGCACATGCCCAGAGTGCCCACACAATTTAGGCCAGTAGCCTGGTACAGAAGGGGGCAAGGCCTTAGGCCGGTCAAGATTGGCCGGTCGTGCCTGGCCCTTTGTCAGGCTAAGTGTCAAAGCATGGGACAGAAACGGGGCACACCATGGAAGGAAAAGGGAAGGACAAAACAAAGGACAAAAGGGAACACATCAATAGGCATGCCCTGCATGCGCCCCCGCCTGACACAACGGACTCTTAAAGCGGTTTAAAACCCTGACATAATATTCAATAAAAACATGTTTTCCTACTTTTTATATGCCATACGGTTATCATATTTGCATTTGTGCATAAGTATTATTATTCATTTAGAAGTTATAGGTTTCCAAAAGTACAGTTTTTTGCTTTGTGGGCTGACTTTGCATTTTATTATTAACTGGTTATATTCAGTGCTGTTTTGCAGCCAGACAAGCTTTCAGTGTCTCTCTGTCTCCAGCCGCTTCTCCACAGTCAGAGAATGTGTCACATTCCTCACTTGATACATTTAAGTACACACAATATAACATTATCTGTAGTTCGGATGCAGCAGCATTTCACTGCACTCAACTTTCAAGCTTTGTGTGTAACCCTTCCAATGCTGGTCTAGTAAAAAAAAAAAAATGCTGGTTGCATATAATGTGCTGTAAAAAATGTTTTAGTGCAAAGATGAAATGCAGGGTTATATTCCACTTTAAGGAGAAACAGTCCTGAAAAAAGATAAACAGAGTTGAATTTGAAATTAACATGCTCCTATGACGTGCCATCATTGCCCTTTCTTGATCTCCTTGTTGAAATTGGGGGGGATGGCAGTGTGACTACTAAAGTTTATCGCAAGTCTACGGCATCTTATACAATATTGCATTGCATGCACCTCCAGCATGCATCAGATGCACCAGCCTCATCTTGGACAGTCTGCAGGGTGTAAAATAGACTGTACAGAGATATTTCAATGCACATAATTAATGTCAGGTCGCAACTGGAACTTTAACAAAATATGCTACTATCCCTTCCCAATCCTTTACCGACAGGTCTGGGAAGTCTCTCTGCCATGCCTTAAGCGGCTTGTGGAATTCAACCGACGTGTGGGATATCAATATACCGTATAGCTGTCATGTGATTCCTTTGAGTCCCGCGTGCATCATCAGCTGTTCCTCGCTGGAGCATAATGTTATTGGTTTGGAATGGAATTGAGTGTCAAAGGCTGAAGATATCTGAAGTACATAAAGTTAGTTAGGGAGGACTGAGCTTTAAGCTTGTTAAAGGGAATAAGGCCATGTTCTCCCACTATATCTCTAAGCTTAAGTATACCCTGGGTTGCCCATACAGAGGGGTCAGGAATAGTAAGAAACTCCTTAAGATTAACCTTATTCCATAAAGAAACACGTGGGGACCACTGACTGTTATCTAAGAGGTGGTGATGGATTGGCTCCCAAACCCAGGCAGTAGTCTTCATTGGGATTGTCAGGGAGGGAATTGCTTTAGGACCCCAATACCGGAGGGCAGATAATGCCATATGGGAGCCAATGATAGAGGCTTCCAATGCTTCAGCAGGATTATAATCAGATTGTGCAAACCACCAATAAATAGTATGAAGTACCACCACCCAATAGTAAAATTTAAAATTTGGCAAAGCAATCCCCTCCCCCCCCCCACACACACATCCACAGAAAGCTGCAGATTGGACAGAGCAATATGAGGGGTTGATGAGCCCCATAAAAAAGCAACCAGGATCTTGTTTAAGGCAGAGAAGAAGTAGGCCGGGATCAGTACTGGAGTATTCAGAAAAAAATATAAGAGCTTTGGGATATCGCACATCTTCACTAAATTAGCTCTACCTATGAGAGACAGAGGTAGTGTACCCCAGGAGCAGAATTTAGATTTAATCTGATTTTGCAAAGGTGCCACATTAAGATTATAATAGGAGGATACTTGTTGAGTAAACCTCAATCCCAAGATACTCAGTCTGGTTTACAATCTGCAAAGGCGTCATGATAGCAGAAGTATCCGGCAGGGGGTCTAAAGGAAGCAACAGCGACTTAGTCCAATTTATCTGTAATCTCAAATACTCTTCAAACGTGGATATTAGATTAAGTGCAGAGGGCAAGGAGGAGAAGGGCTCAGCCAGGTATAATAGTAAATTGTCAGCGTATAAGGACACCCACTCCTCCAGTGCCGAAAACGAAGTCCATCTATGTCCGGGGTAGACCAAATGCACGCCGCCAGACGCTCCGTTGCAAGTGCAAAAAGAGCTGGAGACAATGGACACCCCTGGAAGGAAGGGAGAAATCCTCCCACCTGTGCAAACTCTTGCTAGAGGGTTACAGTATAGAGCCAAGAGGTATTTGATGAAATTATATGTATCAAGTAAACAGAAGGTAAGAGTGGTAGCACTGCTGCAATGTTTTTAGTGAGGAGAGGGGAAGGGGGGTTTAAATGCAGGTATCCTGAGGTCAGACAACATCAGAGTGTGCTCTGGCAATGGATTAATCTATGTATGGAGAAAGGAGGAGAGCGCCGGCACTGCTGTCAGTTGCTTTTATTGCGATCTTGTACAGTGGCAAAGTGCTGCGACAAATGCATTCATAAAAAAAAATACAAGGCACATACCGGAGGTAGCTGCATTGAAGTGCGGTGGGTGCAGGGGATGTGAGCCTTACAGCCGTTTCACGCTAGTGCGCTTCTGCGGTGGCAGCCTCCGTAGAAGCGCACTACCGTGAAACGGTTGTAAGGCTCTCATCCCCTGCACCCACCGCACTTCAATGCAGCTACTTCCGGGATGTGCCTTGTATTTTTATTTATGAATGCATTTGTCGCAGCACTTTGCCACTGTACAATATCACAATAAAAGCAACTGACAGCAGTGCCAGTGCTCTCCTCCTTTCTCCATACATTTGATGAAATTATTTACAAATCAACAATTTTTTGAGTACTTCCCGAAGGTAGGCCCCCCCAACAGTGACAAAAGCCCTTTCGTCTTCAAAGGAAGCAATGACTCTATTGCCAGCATTGATATGTCGAGTAGACAGATTAGTCATAACCTCCCCGACTAAGGTACTTAAAAATGTTTTTAACAAATATTAAAGCTCATTAATCAATATCTTAAAATAGCAATTCCCTTAACATTGTACTTCCATAACAGTAAGGCTATTGGGTGGGCAGAGTGGCGAAAGTCTTCTGTTCCAACTGCCTTTTGGACCCAAAAATAATTTGTAGCCATGCCTCAACATGTAAAATATCAATTTATTATAGGAGTCTGCAATGTAATACAAGTGCAAAGTAAGGTAGAGAACTACGCTGCAATGTGGAGCATGGTGGCGTTAAAGTTGCTCATGTGGGTCATGTTTATTGTGCAACATGCGCTACTTTGTCACTGTACAGAAAAATACCCAAGCAGCTTGGGGTGACCCAAAACCACTAGGAAAGTATAGGGGACCAAAAGAGACCGAAAAGCCCTCCTACTAAAATCCAATGATTAGTGTTCTTTGCCTTCTTAAAACAGATGTTATTTATGATAATTCAGATTTAAGTGTGTAACTGTGGTTACCCACAATGCACCACTGCTGAATATGCAATTTATCTCTTTATGCCCCTGAATCTGAATTATTGCACCTTCTGTTTTAAGAAAGCAAACCCCAATAAGCATTGCTTTTTGAGTAGGAGGGCTTTTCAGTCTTTTTTGGTCCCCTATACTTCCTTAGTCGTTTTGGGTCACCCTGAGCTGCTTGGGATTTCTGTTACCTGGATTCAGGGACATAAAGAGATAATTTGCATATTCAGCAGTGGTACATTGTGGGTAACCACAGTTACACACTTAAATTGGAATTTTTGTGAATATCTTCTGTTTTAAGACGGCAAACCACTGAATCATTGTCACTGTACATAATAGTAAAAATGTTGTGCGCTCCCTGCTTACTTATTATAGCAAAAGGATATTATTATTATTTATTGTATTTATAAAGCACCAACATATTATGCAGTGCTGGACAATAAATAGGGATACATACAATGTAAACAAGGGGTGACATGCAGAGAGGGAGCAAGCGGTTATACAACATAGCATAAGGTTGTCCATGCGTACAGGGTATAAGATGCATGATCATTTGAAATTACAGAGACCCAGCAATTCAAGTCCGAGCTAATCCCATGGGAAGGGTGTTTTAGAGGGGGTTGCAAGATCAAGAAAGACACACAAAGGGGGGGCTGCCAAAGGCTTACAATCTAAAGGGTGTGGGAAGGACACAAAGCGTAGGGCTTTAGAAAAAGTGCTCAGCTGAGAGAGATAAAGTGTGGTAGATGGGGTATAGGCCATTTTAAAGAAATGTGTTTTGACTGTTGACAGAAGGAGCCTGGGGGGTGGGAGAGAGTCTAATAAGGTGGGGCGGTTCTTGAGAACTCTTGCAGTCGTGCAAGGGAGTGAGAAAGAAATGTGTGGAGGCGGTCAGGCAGAGATCATTTGAGGATAAGAATATATATATACATATATATATATATACAGTGTCTTGCATAAGTATTCGGCCCCCTTGAAGTTTTCCACATTTTGTCATATTACTGCCACAAACATGCATCAATTTTATTGGAATTCCACATGAAAGACCAACACAAAGTGGTGTACACATGTGAAGTGGAACGAAAATCATACATGATTCCAAACATTTTTTACAAATAAATAACTGCAAAGTGGTGTATGCATAATTATTCGGCCCCCTTTGATGTGAGTGCAGTCAGTTGCCTATAGCCATTGCCTGATGAGTGCTAATGACTAAATAGAGTGCACCTGTGTGTAATCTAATGTTAGTACAAATACAGCTGCTCTGTGAGGGCCTCAGAGGTTGTCTAAGAGAATATTGGTAGCAACAACACTGTGAAGTCCAAAGAACACACAAGACAGGTCAGGGATCAAGTTATTGAGAAATTTAAAGCAGGCTTAGGCTACAAAAAGATTTCCAAAGCCTTGAACATCCCACGGGGCACTGTTCAAGCAATCATTCAGAAATGGAAGAGTTATGGCACAACTGTAAACCTACCAAGACAAGGCCATCCAACTAAACTCACAGGCCGAACAAGGAGAGCCCTGATCAGAAAGGCAGTCAAGAGGTCCATGGTGACTCTGGACGAGCTGCAGAGATCTACAGCTCAGGTGGGAGACTCTGTCCATAGTACAACTATTAGTCATGCACTGTACAAAGTTGGCCTTTATAGAAGAGTGGCAAGAAGAAAGGCATTGTTAACAGAAAGCATAAGAAGTCCCATTTGCAGTTTGCCACAAGCCATGTGGGGGACACAGCAACCATGTGGAAGAAGGTGCTCTGGTCAGATGAGACCAAAATGGAACTTTTTGGGCAAAATGCAAAACGCTATGTGTGGCGGAAAACTAACACTGCACATCACTCTGAACACACCATCCCCACTGTCAAATATGGTGGTGGCAGCAACATTCTCGGGGGGGGGGGGGGGGGGGGGGGGGAGGTGTGCATCTCTTCAGCAGGGACAGGGAAGCTGGTCAGAGTTGATGGGAAGATGGATGGAGCCAAATACAAGGCAATCTTGGAAGAAAACCTCTTGGAGACTGCAAAAGACTTGAGACTGGGGTGGAGGTTCACCTTCCAGCAGGACAATGACCCTAAACATAAAGCCAGGGCAACAATGGAATGGTTTAAAACAAAAACATTTCTATGTGTTAGAATGGCCCAGTCAAAGTCCACATCTAAATCCAATCAAGAACATGTGGCAAGATCTGAAAACTGCTGTTCACAAATGCTGTCCATCTAATCTGACTGAGCTGGAGCTGTTTTGCAAAGAAGAATGGGCAAGGATTTCAGTCTCTAGATGTGCAAAGCTGGTAGAGACATACCCTAAAAGACTGGCAGCTGTAATTGCAGCAAAAGGTGGTTCTACAAAGTATTGACTCAGGGGGCCGAATAATTACGCACACCCCACTTTGCAGTTATTTATTTGTAAAAAATATTTGGAATGATGTATGATTTTCGATCCACTTCTCACTAGTACACCACTTTGTATTGGTCTTTCATGTGGAATTCCAATAAAATTGATGCATGTTTATGGCAGTAATGTGACAAAATGTGGAAAACTTCAAGGGGGCTGAATACTTTTGCAACCCACTGTATACTGTGTATATATATATATATATATATATATATATATATATATATATATATATATATAACAATACAATCAAATATCTCCCGTACATACTATCTAGTAAAACAATGTGGCGCAGCTCATCGCTCTGTAGAGCATAATCACTCTATTACCTTATTATGCAGCAAGTTTAGCACACACAACCAAAGGTTAGTGAAGTTTCTGCATAAGGTAATAGAATCATTCATCCATCCCCGCTCACTACATTTCACCCCGAGATGAGTTTCACCATTTGCGTCATATTGTGGAAAGGTTACTGTATCTAGTAACTTGAATAATACTAGTTCATTAAGAATTATTTATGAAAATGTTATTTTTTTTCTATATTCTCAAACAAATGAAATAATTAACTGAGAAAGCAACAAAATTGCTTCACTAATATGGAGACATAATTTGAAGCTAATCCAGCATACTGTTAAATCATGAGGTCTGAATCAAAATTGGTGGTCACCATTGTGCTCGAGGGAAAGGTCACATTTTTCTCGGCAATCTTATTGTGTACCGCTAGTTAACAATCTAATTAGGGATCGTGTTCAGCCGGCAATTTTCAAGAAGCTTTATTTCTAATAATAATGTCTTTAATTTGTTGAGAACAGTAAAGTAATTAAAATGAAACATATTATTAATTGCAGAGTAAACCATGGGTAGCAGAGCTAATTCATAAATAATTCACAAAATAATTTAAGTCCTGAATGAAAAGGGTAAGAACCTGCGTGATAAAGTGCAGGCATGGAAATATTCTGCCAGAAGTTAAGTCTTTACTTTTATAACTAAGTGATTAACTAAACTTTTATTGCTGGAATAGAGAATCAGCTGACTTTATTCATATATAACAATTATGTCATTGTAATGGGTTCAGGAAATTTAGCGCTACATCAAATATCGGCTATTGGATGTCAAAAGCAGAAATTTGGGTGCCTGATAAATAGCGGGAACGTTGGGGCCGTCCAACTGAAATTTGTCATTTTTGAGAATTATCATTTTGAAATGTATGGTTTTCAAATTTTCAAATGTATAATTTTGAAATTTAACATGTTTAAATGTATTGTTTTAGAAATGTATCTTTATTGCATTTAGGTTATTTGTGGTGGAGGAAGGGAGGGTTTAAGATTAGGCATCAGAAAGGGGAGTTTTAGGGTTAGGTGACAGTTAAGGGGGTTGAGTTAGGGATAGAGATGGCCCGAACCATTCGCCGGGCGAATCTCTCTGGGCCTTCTACTACTTCCGGGTCGCAATGACCCAGAGTAGTACGCCTGCGCTGCCCGGTGGAGAGCAGCCTAGATCGCGCTCCTGTTGCCGGGCACTCTCTGCGCATGAGTGTGACGTCACTCATGATGTCACGCACATGCGCAGAAAGTGCCCGGCAACAGGAGTGCGATCTAGGACACGCTCCGCCAGGCAGTGCAGGCGTACTATTCCGGGTCATTGCAACCCTGAAGTAGTAGAAGACCCACGGATTTTGAGATGTTCGCCGGTGAATGGTTCGAGAACCGTTCGCAACATCTCTAGTTAGGGATAGGTGTCAACAAGGGGCTTTTTGGGGTTAGGCATCAGGAAGGGACATTTTAAGGTTAGGTGTCCGTTGGGGGGGGGGGGGTTAGGTTAGATATCAGAGCGGGGAGTATTCTGTGTGACAGTAGGATTGAAGTAAATGAGAGGTTTACCTGCATGTGGTGCCCCCTGCTGGTTACATAGTCTACAATTATGAACCCTCTCACCTGTTTTTTGCTGAACCTATGCATCTCTTTCTAGATTTGGTACTGCAGACACATGTGTATACCATTACACTTGATTGGCTAACAGTCTGTGGACCACATAAAATGGCAGATTGCTGGCTGGGAGTGAGCATTTGCTTCACTTCTGCTTTGCCTTCAACCTTTAGAGGCAGTGTAGGTGAATTCCCTGGTGGTGGGAGTACCGGATGTCAAGTTGGTGTCGAGTTGCAACGACACAGAGGGGGAATATTAATTAACAGCACCTGGTATTTCAGCGCAGCAGGGTGAGCCTTCATTCGTCTCACCCTGTGCCAAAATGATCAGTCGGTAAATCGCCATGTACATCTAAAAAGGACCAACAAAAAGCGCACTTACTAAAATGCTATGCAAAACAGACGGTATTTGCAATCATGCAGGTTGGAGTGAGAATATGATGTCTTTCACAATGTATCATTAATTAATATGCAAAGCATCCCTTTGTTTTTCCTGGAAGCTAAACATACCTCCAGAACCACTGGAATGCAGTGGTGTGTCAGCTTGTCAATTGTACACTTAACAAGCTGACACACCACTGCATTCCAGCAGTTCTGTTTTAGTGTTTAGCTTGCAAGGATGAAAAAGTGATGATATGCATATTCAGCAGTGATGCACTCCAGCCTTAAAGGAAATGTCCCCCCCAGCCCCCCAAAAATGCCACCTACTTGCCCAGGGGTTCCTCCAGCCCCTAGCAGCGATATGTCCCTCGCTGCAGTTCCGCTCTCAGCCGCTGGTTCCCGGGCCCCGACAGTGCAAAGGCCTACCTCATCAGTTTGTCCTCTACTGCGCCTGCACGAGCACCGCTGTTGATCACTCGCACATAGTGTGGAGTGTGCTGTGCAGGTTAAGTAGTTCTGCGCCTGCGCAGTACACTCCACACCACGTGTGAGTGATTGACAGCGGCGTTCACGCAGGAGCAGTAGAGGATGACCTGGCGAGGTCGGCCTCTGCACCGTCAGGGACCGGGAGCCAGCGGCTGAGAGTGGAACTGCAGCAAGGGACATAGCGGCTGCTAGGGGCTGGAGGAAGCCCCAGGTAAGTAGGTGGCATTTTTTTGGGTTGCTTGGATAATCCCTTTAATAATCACAAATACCTTCTGTTTTTCATGTTAACCTCCCTAGCGGTACTGACAGATTCTCCGTCCAAACAAAACATGCTGTGAACAGTATAAACGTGCATACACATCAATACTCTCCTGCACTGTATACTAGACCCTTGCTTGACACATTTTGGCAAGTTACAGGAAAAAAAAAGTTTTAAAAATGTATTTGATCACTTTTTGCACAGAAATCCTGGGGAAATTGAATGCCAGAGAGGTTAATATAAAGCCTTACTATACAGTTTTGCTGCACCATTAAGTTGCAGAGCCACTTTTTGTAACCATTGCAGTGCATCTGGCGAACAATTGCATCACAATGGTAAACAAGAAGTGCAAAAGGGGCCTAAGACTTGCAGGGAAGTATACTTTGTATGTACTGAATGCTTCACTGTATCTGTTACACTGCAAGCCAAGCATTGTGTGTGTTGTGTCATTTCCTCTTCATGCAATCCTGTGTTTACAGGGAATGCAGAGCAACGCCCCAGTGTGAATTTTAGCCCAATGCAGCTTAATTGTTGTTTCTTTTATGATGACTTTTTTAAAGTTTGAAACTCATCACTACTGTTCTGCTTGTTCCCGATAGTATAATAACAGTGAGTAACTGCACTAATTTCTAGGAACCAAAACTGGGAAGGGCAGCTATGATCAACATCACACAGGTATAGACAGTATGCAAAAATAAAAACATAATGCAGACTGTCCTTTAATTTTTTTCCCAAACCCATTCTCTCTGTGGGACTTTCTCACTCCTCCCCTGCACCCCCCCCCCCTTTTCCCAATCCTCCTGTGGTCTTTTGATTAAAGCAAATGGGGAGGTTGACTGTTTAACAGGTTGATGCTCAGTATATTCTGCTCCATCTGCTCTGTCACTTTTCACAAACAGAGAGGGTGATCCTACTTATGTAAGCCCTGTGGGTAGCCCATTTAACTGTTTATTAAAATACATTTATTGTAGGTGCAGCATTAGAGATACAGTATTTGCTTTAGTGTTGGGCGAACAGTGTTCGCCACTGTTCGGGTTCTGCAGAACATCACCCTGTTCGGGTGATGTTCGAGTTCGGCCGAACACCTGACGGTGCTCGGCCAAACCGTTCGGCCACATGGCCGAACTAAGAGCGCATGGCCGAACGTTCCCCGAACGTTCGGCTAGCGCTGTGATTGGCCGAACGGGTCACGTGGTTCGGGCCCGAACGCGCTCTGATTGGCCGAACGGTCACGTGGTTTGGGTAAATAAATACCCGAACCACGTCATATCTCCGCCATTTGTCTGTGGGTTTAGCTTTGGGTAGGCAGGCAGGGTAGTTCGCTCTCCAGCCACGCTAGCCAGGGTCCCCCCCAGTCATTGTGTGTCGCTGCTGGGAACAGTAGTACACCGCTCGCTCAGCCACACTATATATAGCATTGTTTACTGCCACTGTGTACCTCGCTCAGCCACGCTATATATATAGCATTGTGTTTTCTGACACTCTGTGTACACGGCTTAGCCTGACTAATATAGCATTGTGTGTACTGCCACTGTGCACCTCGCTCAGCCACGCTATATATAGCATTGTGTGTACTGCCACTGTGCACCTCGCTCAGCCACGCTATATATAGCATTGTGTGTACTGCCACTGTGCACCTCGCTCAGCCACGCTATATATAGCATTGTGTGTACTGCCACTGTGCACCTCGCTCAGCCACGCTATATATATAGCATTGTGTTTTCTGACACTCTGTGTACACGGCTTAGCCTGACTAATATAGCATTGTGTGTACTGCCACTGTGCACCTCGCTCAGCCACGCTATATATAGCATTGTGTGTACTGCCACTGTGCACCTCGCTCAGCCACGCTATATATAGCATTGTGTGTACTGCCACTGTGCACCTCGCTCAGCCACGCTATATATAGCATTGTGTGTACTGCCACTGTGCACCTCGCTCAGCCACGCTATATATAGCATTGTGTTTTCTGACACTCTGTGTACACGGCTTAGCCTGACTAATATAGCATTGTGTGTACTGCCACTGTGCACCTCGCTCAGCCACGCTATATATAGCATTGTGTTTTCTGACACTCTGTGTACACGGCTTAGCCTGGCTCTATAGCATTGTGTGTACTGCCACTGTGCACCTCGCTCAGCCACGCTATATATAGCATTGTGTTTACTGCCACTCTGTGTACACCGCTCAGCCAGACTATATACCGTTGTTTACTGACACTCTGTGTACACCGCTCAGCCAGACTATATACCATTGTTTACTGACACTCTGTGTACACGGCTCAGCCTGACTATAAAGCATTGTGTGTACTGCCACTGTGCACCTCGCTCAGCCATGCTATATATAGCATTGTGTTTTCTGACACTCTGTGTACACGGCTTAGCCTGACTATATAGCATTGTGTGTACTGCCACTGTGCACCTCGCTCAGCCACGCTATATATAGCATTGTGCTTTCTGACACTCTGTGTACACGGCTTAGCCTGACTAATATAGCATTGTGTGTACTGCCACTGTGCACCTCGCTCAGCCACGCTATATATAGCATTGTGTTTTCTGACACTCTGTGTACACGGCTTAGCCAGACTATATAGCATTGTGTGTACTGCCACTCTGTGTACACCGCTCAGCCAGACTATATAGCATTGTGTTTACTTCCACTCTGTGTCTGCTGGGCCTGGGAACAGTAGTACACCGCTCACCCGCCACTGTATAGCATTGTGCTCTGTGTCGCTGCTGGGAATAGTGGTACTGTATAGCATTTCTGTACTGCCACTGTACTGCTGCCAGTCAGCGTGTACTGTAAGGATAAGTGAAATGAGGAAGAAATCCGGTGAAAGAGGAAGGGGCAAGGGAAGAGGTGTTTCCCCTGACGGTTCACGTACAGGCCACAGGGGAGCACCCAAGAAAACCCACTCAATACCGCCCATGTTGTCCAGGACAACAACCCTCACAAATCCAAAAGAACAGGACCAGATAATTACTTGGATGACCTCTCAAGCGTCCAGCAGTGGGTTAAGCAGCACCAGCACATCACGCACGAGGTCCGAGTCCTCAGCCAGTTACAAGGAGCCAGTGGGCACAAAGCTGACACAACCGGCAGCGACACCACGCACACAACTGCCAGATAACCAGTCCTATGAATTACCTCAGGACACAATGGGGTATTCGCAGGAGCTATTCCCAGCCCAACAAACTTCCACCTATGAAAGGTCAATGGAGGAACAGCCAGAAATGTTGTGCCCGGATTCACAACCATTAACTGTGGGAAATGCACCGCGCACTGAAATACAAGGCGAGTCCGAGGAGGACTCGGAAACCCAAATCCCAGAGCAAGTTGGGCAGGAGGGGTTGCAATTGCAGGAGGTCGGCCGACAAGATCTGGAAGACGACGTTGGAGTGAGCTGCGCAGAGGTTGTTCTGGGGAGCTCTACTCCACGGCGGAGGCCCCCCACAATGACATATGACGAGTTTGAGGAGATGGAAGAGGAGGGTATGGACAATGTGGACAGAGACCCAGATTTTATTTGTGAACGAGAACATCGCCGTCGTAGCAGCAGCACAGATGAGTCTGTTGAAGAACCCACTGCTGCACGAGTTCGCCTTGTGCCACAAGGTAGGCGGCGCGCAATTTCAGGCACCACAAGCGTGGAAGTTAGAGTGAGAGGCAAAAGAGGAGGAAACAGAAATCGCCAGCAAGGAGGCAGGTGCTCCAAAGTCTGGGCTTTCTTTGAAGACTGCACTGAGGATGTTACCATGGCGATTTGCAAGGTGTGCAAGACTCGCCTGAGCAGGGGGAAAAGTATTAACAACCTCTCCACCACCAGCATGAGCCGCCACATGCTATCCAAACATCCCACTCTGTGGGCAAACGCGGCAGGACAGGGTACCAGCAACACTGCCTCCCTTGGGTTCACCAGACTCACCACCAGACCCGCCTCAGCAGCAGCAGTAGCCCAGCCATTGCGTGGTTCACAACATTCACAAACATCAGACGACGCTGACACTGTCACTTTCCGGAGTAGTGCTCTTGAGGTCTCCCAGTGTTCATCAAACACAACAACCAACAGCCCTTCCGTGTGCAGCGCTACGGTTCAGTTGTCTGTGTCGGAGATGTTTGAGCGCAAGAGGAAATTGCCAGCAAATGACCCCCGGGCCGTGGCAGTAACAGCCAGCATAGCCAAGCTTCTGGCCTGCGAAATGCTGCCATATCGAGTGGTGGAGACAAACAGCTTCAAGGGCATGATGTCAGTGGCCATCCCACGTTACGTGGTTCCCAGCCGCTACCACTTTGCGCGCTCTGCAGTGCCTGAGTTGCATGAGCACGTGGTCAGCAAAATAACCCGAAGCTTGAAGAATGCCGTTGCCTGCAAGGTTCACCTCACCACTGACACTTGGACGAGTGCGTTCGGCCAGGGTCGATACATCTCCCTTACTGCGCACTGGGTGAACCTTGTGGAGCCTGGCAGCGATTCCTCACCTGCTACGGCGCGGGTGTTGCCCACGCCGCAAACAGCTGCACCGCCGTCCCTCCCACTGGATAACAACAGCAGCACCTACCTCTCTGACTCCTTCTCCTCCAACGCATCTCAAAGCTGTACCTCATCCGGAAACGCTAACCCAGCAGCAGTAGGATCGTGGAAGCAGTGCAGCACAGCTGTTGGCATGCGTCAGCAAGCGTTGCTGAAGCTGATCTGCCTTGGGGATAAGCAGCACACAGGGGAGGAAATTTGGAAGGGAATAAAGGAACAGACGGATTTGTGGCTGGCACCGCTGGACTTGAAACCGGGCATGGTTGTGTGTGATAATGGGAGTAATCTCATTCGCGCTTTAAGGTTGGCTAAGCTGACACACATCCCTTGCCTGGCGCACGTGATGAACCTAGTAGTTCAGCGGTTCCTGAGGACATACCCAGGCGTGGCCGATCTTCTGTTGAAGGTGCGTCGAGTGGCCAAACATTGTAGAAATTCCAGTACTGCTTCGGGGGCACTCGCCAAGATGCAGGAGCGCTTCAATCTCCCCCACCATCGCTTGCTGTGTGATGTCCCTACGCGCTGGAATTCTACGCTGCACATGCTAGCACGCTTTTGTGAGCAGAAGAGTGCAGTGGTCCAGTACATGACGGCGCAGTACCGAGGCGCATCCGGACAGCTGCCAAGCTTCTGTGGATCCGATTGGGCCAACATGTTGGACCTCTGCCAAGTCCTCCAAAATTTTGAGCAATCCACGTTGCTTGTGAGCAGTGACAACTCTTCAGTCAGCATTACCATACCACTGCTGTGTTTACTGACGAGGTCAATGTTGAAAATCAAGGAAACAGCTGTCATGATGCAACTGGGGTAATCTGAAGGAGAAAACGATCAGCGTGATGGTACCAACATCAGGCCATCCGCCTCAGGGAACGCTGGCCCCAGCAGCTATGACGAAGAAGAGGAGGAGGAACAGCTGGAGTTGGAGCAGGAATTTCATGCCACCACTGACGAGGGCCAGAGCGGTGCACGTTGGACTTCCACAATTCAGCGCGAATGGTCAGCAGAAGCAGACCAGGAGGAAGGTGACGACTATGATGCATCACAACAACTATCACAACGCTCACAAGAGGATGATGAGGATTCTGGTAGGACTCTTGCACACATGGCTCAATTCATGCTAGACTGCATTGAACGCGACCCACGCATTGTGCGCATTCTGGACAACACCAATTACTGGGTTTATACCCTTCTGGATCCACGGTACAAACACAATGTTCCAAAACTGCTTGAAGAAAGAGTCAGACAGGTCAAAATGGAAGAATACCAGCAGGCCCTTGTGGAGACTTTAGAGAGGAGATTGACATCCTCCCCCTCCTCTAGCCAGTTGTACGCCGACAGACTGACTTCCGCAAACTCAGGACGACCAGGAGGGCAGCAAACAACGCAAGCCGCAGCTAGTGCCCAAAAGGGAACGGTATCGGCAGTGTCCTTGGAGTGGGAAAATTTTCTGACACCCATGCAGCAGCAGCCCACTGAACAGGAAGCGTGCAGATCCACCTCCAACACCGATCGCCTGGAGAAGATGGTCAAGGACTACATGTCAGATGACGTAGCTGTGTCGAACAATCCATCTGCACCCTTCAACTATTGGGTATCGAAGCTAGACACCTGGCACGAACTGGCAATGTACGCAATAGAGGTGCTGGCTTGCCCGGCAGCCAGCGTTATGTCGGAACGCTGTTTCAGTGCTGCCGGAGGCATCGTCACAGATCGGCGTATCCGCCTCTCCACAGAAAATGCAGACCGTCTGACTCAAATTAAAATGAATCAATCCTGGATTGGAAACGACTACGCAACACTCCAGGACCCCAACCAAGTAACATGACCAATGAACATCTGGGATGGTGTAGCGTTACCGGTCCCTGTTTATTGAACCTCTCATCTGTATTACATTTATGACTGCATGGCGGCAAAAAGCATTGCTGCTATATCCGCACGCTTTTTGTCCTCATGCAAGGCCTGGGTTGTTGTGTCTCAAAAAGCATGGCCTTCTCCTCCTGCGCCTGCTCCTGTTCCATCACGTGTGCTGCTGCTGCTGCTGGGTTAGCGTTGCCGGTCCCTGTTTATTGAACCACTTATCTTTATTACATTTATGACTGCATGGCGGTACAAAGCATGCTATCCGCACGCTTCTTGTCCTCATGCAAGGCCTGGGTTGTTGTGTCTCACAAAGCGTGGCCTTCTCCTCCTGCGCCTCCTCCTGTTCCATCACGTCTGCTGCTGCTGGGTTAGCGTTGCCGCGTGGTCCCTGTTTATTGAACCACTTATCTTTATTACATTTATGACTGCATGGCGGTACAAAGCATGCTATCCGCACCCTTCTTGTCCTCATGCAAGGCCTGGGTTGTTGTGTCTCACAAAGCGTGGCCTTCTCCTCCTGCGCCTCCTCCTGTTCCATCACGTCTGCTGCTGCTGGGTTAGCGTTGCCGCGTGGTCCCTGTTTATTGAACCACTTATCTTTATTACATTTATGACTGCATGGCGGTACAAAGCATGCTATCCGCACCCTTCTTGTCCTCATGCAAGGCCTGGGTTGTTGTGTCTCACAAAGCGTGGCCTTCTCCTCCTGCGCCTCCTCCTGTTCCATCACGTCTGCTGCTGCTGGGTTAGCGTTGCCGCGTGGTCCCTGTTTATTGAACCACTTATCTTTATTACATTTATGACTGCATGGCGGTACCTCATGCAAGGCCTGGGTTGTTGTGTCTCACAAAGCGTGGCCTTCTCCTCCTGCGCCTCCTCCTGTTCCATCACGTCTGCTGCTGCTGGGTTAGCGTTGCCGCGTGGTCCCTGTTTATTGAACCACTTATCTTTATTACATTTATGACTGCATGGCGGTACAAAGCATGCTATCCGCACGCTTCTTGTCCTCATGCAAGGCCTGGGTTGTTGTGTCTCACAAAGCGTGGCCTTCTCCTCCTGCGCCACCCTCCTCCTGTTCCATCACGTGTGCTGCTGCTGGGTTAGCGTTACCGGTCCTTTTTCCTGGAACCTCTTATATGTATTACATTTATGACTGCATGCCGACAAAAAGCATGTTACCTGTGCAAAGAAAACAGACATTTCCCGCATTTAAAAGACAGTTTTCCCTTTGAAACTTTAAAATCGATTTTCTCAAAAACTATAACCTCTTTTTGCTAAAAAAATTTTTCCTCTTGTACCCACTCCCAAGGTGCACATACCCTGTAAATTTGGGGTATGTAGCATGTAAGGAGGCTTTACAAAGCACAAAAGTTCGGGTCCCCATTGACTTCCATTATGTTCGGAGTTCGGGTCGAACACCCGAACATCGCGGCCATGTTCGGCCTGTTCGGCCCGAACCCGAACATCTAGATGTTCGCCCAACACTAATTTGCTTTGATAAAATAATATTTTATTATGGAAATTCTGCTTGTATTAATTAGAACTCATTGATTTCACTCCTGTCCCCGAGTGCTTTTGAAGACAGGTGCATCTATACCCCGTTTATCTTTAGGAGTATTCGGGGACACAAGTACATCAAAGACTGCCTGCGGAAGGCCAAAGACATATTTTACCTTCAGCAGGTTGACTAACTTCATCAGGGGGACAGCACTTGATAGAGGACACCTGAGCCTTCCCTTTTCTTGAGCGACTGAGTATCTAAAGCTAAGTACAGACATGCAAGAATTGACACCGTTCCGTGATAGAGAAGTTATCCCTTGAGCACCAATTTGTGGAACAATGCTGTATAGACACATCTCTTGATGAAGATGGGATGAAGATTAGTGGACAATGAAGTGGCTTCAATTGGTCAGAAGGGCTAGTAAAAAACATTGAGAACGATCATGCTCGGGCATTGGGGATTGTTTAAAATGCAACAGGACAAATCTTTAATGATGCTCAAGCGATATCGATCGGTGGCCGCTGTACACACATTACAGTTGTCAGCTAAAACAGTCGTTATCGGCCATTTCAGACAACGGTTATTGCATGTGTGTACATAGAGTAAGGGTTTTTTTCCCCTCAAACCCACTAGCAGCCTTTTCTAAGCACTAGGGATTTGAAAAAGCTCTTGCTAATGCAATGCTATGGGGGATTTTATGAAATCACATCGCTCGAGTGGGATCTCACCCATGGCATTAAATTAGCAAGAGCTTTTCTAATCACAAAACACTCAGAAAAGCACTCCTAGTGGGTTCTAGGTCTCAGGGTTGCTCTAAGCCTAGTATTACTACAGCCATAGAGGTCTTACTGCCGGAACTGCAGCTATTCACCCCTCATAGTGGAAGCTATAAATGTAAGTTGTAACAAATGCAAACATGATTGATTTATAGCTTCACCTATTGATTTAATTGACTTTGAAAGCACAGAAATGCCTTGTTTTACTGTCAAACCCATTACTTTTTCCCACTTTTTGTTATAGTCTTATTCCGAGATAGATTACATTTTTTTTTTCTGATCTGATTTAATCGGGGTAAAGAATTGGGGAAAAGAATCGCTGCAGGGACCCATTGTCAGTGGTGGTTGGTGGGACCAGCGCCAGCAAGCCCACTGTAGCACCCCTCCACTTGCACCAGCACCAGCATAATTTTGTTATTATGCAGCATTCCCTGATGCTGGAGGGGATCAACATAGGGGGACATTGTGATGGATCAGATCCATCATCGATCAACCAAAATGAACCCACATAATATTTATATCACACTCTGCAGCAGTGGGGGATGGGGGAGCGATCAAAGTGATGGACATAGAGCAACACTTTGATCTGAATAGGATAACACTCTGCTAGGTTTTATTGGCAATATCGCCATGTTGCGACAGTCACTTTTTCCTATGACGGACTATGTCCAACATAAAGGAAAAGGCCAATATTTGACATGGTTCGATGTAGGACTGGAAAGGTGTAACAGCAAGTCGATTTAATTTATATAAAATTCTAATTTTTTTCTACAGTCGGATATCCAAATGTAAAGAGACAGCAAAGGTAAAATACAATTCCATTCACTGCGTTTTCTTTTCTGTCTCCTCCTTAATGTACTTTCAATAGTTTCTGCAAGTTTTCCAACACACTGTCTGATAACTTTACCATTAAAAAGTCACAAATTTGACGAACGAATATAGAATTGTTACAAAAAAACCCTCCTTGATTCAACGGAATGAATTCTTGCCAGCTACTCTTGACCTTCAAAAAGTCTCTTTTGTTTCCCTGCCTCGCTTTATAGCTTCATCCTATCCCTTATGCTAATTTGTATCAAGGTGTCACAGGCTGATTATACCGCTGCTTTTTAGCTATCAAGTGCGGAGTGAACAGTGTGACATAAGAACACTAAACTGCTATAGATCACACCTAAATGTCCCTGGCGATAAACAACAAAACACAGCCAGCCACTGAAAAGAAGACTGCCGTATCAAGGATTTCATTAAAATGATCTCTTGGCTGGTGAGCCGTATCCGTTTCTTTTACAATCTCACTCTGCCAACATAAACCTATGATAATTATGTATTTTACTGACTTGTTAGGAAAATATAATGTACATGACAAGGTGGGGAAAGGAGTACAAACTCAGCAAACTCGGTAGGGGAGCCACTTAGCGAGGGAATGTTAGTTGAAGCTATAATCGGTGTGTGGTATTGGAAGAAAATCGCCCACTCTGCATATCACTGCTGGATGCTTAAATGCCATTTGTATCTCTTTTAAGATGGGATTAGACAGGGCAGGTAAATGACAACTTCAGTGTAAGGTGACTTGTAAGAAAGGAATGACTCTTGTTCTGTCTTATAGGTCATGTAAGGTGCAAAGTTGCTTATGGTTAAAAATGGGCAAAAATTACAATGGAATTCTGTGAAGTTGAAGGCTCACTGTATTACTTCCTATAAGCTTTTAGTCAGAGACATTTTTTGCATTATATTTAAATACTTAACTTAACCTGGTGGAGGTATTTTTTAGTTTTCCCCAAAGTGTGGAACATGTACCATTGGTAGGACTCCTCGCGTGCATGAAATAGGGGTGCGAGGAAACGTGGGCATCCATTTTTGTTAATAAAATTACTGTTAATATCTACTAATATTCTTCATTTTTAATTTGTAAATAGTGTAAATTATTGTAATAAAATATCAGTATATATGAACAATATTTTACTACAACTTAACCAAACCCTACTCTCACACAGAACCCTGCCCCTCCAAGGTCTAACCCTAAAGCCCCCCTTCCTGACGCCTAACCTTAAAACCCAAACACAAGTAGGTAAGCAGTAGCACACCATTCTGCGTAATGTTGCTGTATATTCCATGAGTTTGCCAATACTGTAAAGCTGACGATTGTTTCAGGGCCACACAGGGTCCTCTTTATCAAAGCAAAGTAGTAGACAATAACCCCCCCCCTCTTCCTGATGCCTTACCTTAAAACCCCCCTTTCCAACAACTTACCCTAAGCCCCCCCCCCTCTTCCTTACGCCTAACCCTAAAACTACCCATCCTGAAGCTTTACCTTAAAAAAATACCTTCCTGGTGCCTTATCCTACACCCAACTTCTTGACACCTAACCCTACCCCCCCCCCTTACTGATGTCTAACCCTAACACCCCCCCCCCCCCCCCATCCTTTCTAACCTCATAATGTTCACAGTGATACATTTCAAAATTATAATTTTCAAAAATGAATAATTTGTAAATACAAAACATTAAAAAATGTCAAAAGCTACAATGTTGTAATTTTTAAAACAATAATTATTGCACACCCAAATTTCTGCTTGGGCACCTAATAGCCAATATTTGCATTAGTGCTTATGGGGTGCCCAAATAATCCATTAGCTGCTGGGTGCCCAAATTCCCTGCTTCCGGACTCTACTACTACATACTAGAGGTGACATTGTGTAGGCATACAATTAAGTAATACCTGCCAATTTGGGGCCGGTGTAATGGTTTGTTAGACTATTGGTAATGTGTACTGTTCCCTTTGAATTGTCTATCCCAGAATGAAGCCCTTCTGATTCCTAAAACCTGGCAATGTATGAACTTGACAGAAGAAGGTTTTCTTACTTTATTTACACATTTACACTCTAGGCATGTAGTGTGCCATGCAGTACAATAAACTGCGTATAGTGTGCAATTTATTTATTATTTTTATTTATTTATTGTATTTATAAAGCGCCAACATATTACGCAGCGCTGAACATTAATTTAGGCTACAGACAATATTTAGGGGTGACATACAGCAATATGACAATACAGGAATACAAGAAAACCAGATCACACACCATAGTATGAGTACCAGGTAATGCTTAGTCAGTCACTGGATGGAGCATGGAGATTAGGCAAGTTGAGTTCACTCAGATGCATAGCATGGGTGCACAGTAATGGAGGTGCAAGTACAGGTAGGACACAAAAGGAGGAGGACCCTGCCCAAAGGTTTACAATCTAGAGGGAGAGGTAAGGACACGAACAGTAGGGGACCAGAGTTCAGCTGTAGGTTTAGAGCACTTGTGAGAGGTAGTAGGCCAGAGTGAAAAGGTGAGTTTTGAGGGCTTTCTTGAAGATGTTGAAGGCTGTCCTAATGGGTGGAGGTAGGGAGTTCCATAGTGTTGGAGCAGCTCTTGAGAAGTCCTGGAGGCGTGCATGGGACTGGGTGATGCGGGGGGGGGGGGGGGGGGCGGTTAGGCGAAGTTCATTGGAAGAGCGGAGTGAGCGGCTAGGTGTGTACCTTTGAGTAAGATTGGAAATGTAGCTTGGACAGGTTTTGTGGACAGATTTGTAGGTCAGACACAGTACCTTGAATCTGATTCTGGACTGGATAAGAAGCCAGTGGAGGGATTCTAGAAGGGGATCTGCCGTGGTGGAGGGATGGGAGCAGTGGATAATTCTGGCTGCCGCATTCATGATTTCGGGTCATAGGGAGACCAGACAGCAGGGCATTGCAGTAATCAAGGCGGGAAATTATGAGGGCATGGATGGGGAGTTTGGTGGTGGCAGAGGTCAGGAAAGGGCGAATCTTACAGATGTTACGAAGGTGGAAGTTGCAGGACTTTGTGAGGTTTTGGATGTGGGAAGTGAAGGAGAGTGCAAAGTCCAGGGTGACACCCAGACAGCGGGCTTGAGTGGTAGGGCGAATGGTAGTGTGGTTAACAGTGACATGCACATCTGGGAGGTTCATGGATGGCCGGGTTGGGAAGATCATAAATTCCGTTTTGTCTAGATTTAGTTTCAGGAACCTAGAGGACAGCAATATGAAAGAGCATCAGACATTTCATTAAAAAAATGTGATATTCCCATAAGTACCCATTGCTGTACTACAGTGTACAGTGTAGACAATGTTGTGAATGAGTTTAGCAGCACCGGTACAGCACAACGTGATGAATGAGGTCAGCTTTACAGCACACAACAACACATGTGGCTGGAGTACAATGCTTGCTCAGTTGTATTGGTGATGCGAAGGAACACTAAGGTCATCTTCACACTGCATGATTGATTATTATACTACTTGTATTTGTTAAATCATATGCATATGCGTTTTATCATAAAAAGAGCTAGGAATTCTTCAGCGATTCACTAGAAATTATGGTTGGATATAACACTAGTGAAATTCTGAAGAATAACTCTTTTTCACTTTGTACCATTGATGGAGATTAGATACTCCGCCAGCTGGCTGGCATTTGTGACTTCCCCTTGAGTGTGAGAGCCTCTGTATCTTCTGTCTCTTGTACAACTTCTATCATAGAAAGCCCATGTTGCTGCTGCCAATATTGTGATGCAAATCTTGCTAAAGCACAAATACACTGCATGCACAATTTGATTTGTCTGCATTTCTGTCACATTCAGAACAATTGAGTAGTACTTCTCATGTTCACCAAAAACTCACTAGCAAGCATTTTCCCTGTGCACTTCACAATTTGCAGTCGGGGACATAACTAGAGGGAAGCAGCCCCTGCTATTGTAGGGGGCCCAGAGCTGTGGGGGCCCCAAATACTAACCTTCCTCCGATACGGGCACTTTACTTCAGATCAGGTGTTTTTGTGGCTACACTTGTTATGGGTCATGATGGCCACACTTGTTTTATGACCCTTGTGAGATGGGCCCCAAGGCCGTAAGGCATACCAAGGGGACGCAAGGACACAGGTGTGAACATTGGGGGTGAAGAGGTATCAAAGTTTTGCTGGGAGGCTCCATAAATTGTAGTTACGCCACTGTTTGCAGTGGAAGTAAGGCCCTAATGAGCCCCCTACACAGATATTATGAGGCCATACACTATCAATCATTTCATAAAACAATTATTTCAATTGTTAGTATGTAACTATTGAATCAATCATTATATGAAATGATTGCATTGTATATGGTATTATAATATCAGAGTAGGAGGTCTGATTAGGGTCTTAATTCCACTGCAAATTGTGAAATGCGCAAGAAAAATGCTTACTATTGACTTTTTGGTGAAAATGGGGAAGTACTATTAAAGAAAACCTGTAACTACAAAAAGTTCCCCTGGGGGGTACTCACCTCGGTAGGGGGAAGCCTCCGGATCCGATCAAGGCTTCCCCCGTCCTCCTGTGTCCCAAGGCGGTCTCACTGTGCCCCTCCAAACAGCGGGCATGTAAATATTTATCTTCCCGGTTCCAGCGCAGGCGCAGTATTGACTCTCCGCTCAGAGATAGGCGGAAATTCGCTGTCGGCCCACTCTACAGCGCAGTCGCATGTCTCCTTCGGGGGAGCCAGCGCTGGACTGCCTGCAGCTACAGCGGAGGGGGAAGGGGGGAAGCCTCATTGGGACCCTGAAGCTTCCCTCTACTGAGGTGAGTACCCCCAGGGGACCTTTTTTTTTGTTACAGAGTCTCTTTAAATGTGTGAATGTGATGTAGTGCATAGTATGATCAAAACAATCTTTATTGAAGTGTTTTAAGAAAATAAATAATAATACATTCGAAAGCATTTGTTTCAATGGAAAAAAGTTTTTCACTTGTAATCCAATATGCAGTCAATTGTAATGTAAAGCAATCTTTAGGGCTTGTTTCCATGGCCCGTGGCTCTGCGCTTCATGTCACACCTGGGGGAAGGAACTTGAGATCCCATTCATTATACTGAATGGGATTGCAAGCTGCAGCATCCCAAAATGCAGGAATCCATGCGCGGCTATTCAGCGTGAATGGAGACGGCAGACAGTGCAGTGTATGCGATCACGTTTCCATACGCCTGCCTGAAAGCATGATATATGGAAACAAGCCTTTATTGTCTGTTTTGCACTAAAAAGTACACAAACAGATGTTTTAAAACATACATTTTGCAGGAAGTGGTTAAATTCACTTCAGGATTGCATTAACTGTTAAATGCTATACACTGATCCTTTAATGGACTGCAATATGAATGATGACTTTATGGTTTAACAAACAGTTTTGTACTGTGACCACAGGCCGGTCATCATCTTGACTCTGTGATTTATTGTCGACCTAATCTGACTTGTTATAAACATCCTCCATTAAAGCGAACAGAAGGTCCACTTCTGTCTATTTTCGCGTACCATTCAAAAATACAAACATGAGCATGTAATGCAAAAATGGGAAGAACATCAAATCACCTGCAAGAAATGACATTTTTCACTCAAAAAAAGTAATCAGAAAAGTGGATTTGTTTCCCAGGGAGTTAGTAAGTAGGGATTGGAAAAAGAATTCAGATTGAAATTGGACAAGTTTCCCCGAGGAAATACACAGTCACAGGAGTCTGCAGGTTGTGTTCAAGCTTTCCAACAAAATCACATTTATTTTGTTAGGTTAAAAAGAACTATTTCAATTGCCTGCCTTCCATCAAAGGTCCTGTAGATTGCTCACATTTTTAAGTAAGGCAGCAATTCGATTTTTTTTTTATAATGTTTTGTTCTTTTTATTTTCTGCTGTGTTTGTTTCTTTTAACCCATTCTACAACTCTGTTTATGTTTCAATAAATAAGGTTTTTGAATATTTGTGATGTATCTTAGGTCATATGATGCTATTATTTATGCTTTGGAACAGGACAATGCTATTATTTATTCTTGGAACAAGACAATTAAAGTAATTTAACTTATTTGCATCACACGCCCGTGATGGAGAATGGAGAGCAAGCATAGTTTCAATGCAGGTAATCTGTGGCAGGGTTTAGTGGAAGGGCACACACAAGATAAAACTTGCTTTTAGATAAAACAGGAGTTTAACTTACATTATAATTTTGTATGTAGTGGTGTATCATTATAACGGTATGCTGTGGTACTGCATTCTGCAACCAGATTCTAGTGCACATCGTTTTTGGAGCTGGAGGGCAAAGCTCAACTTTTATGATGAGTGCTAGCAAGCCTGAGGTTGTATTTAAAAGATATATTATTGAGTTTCGTAGGGTTCCAGTTAAACTGGGATTTTGTGAAGTGAGTGTGTGTGTGTGTGCGTGCGTGTGTGTGTGTGTGCGTGTGTGCGTGCATGCGTGTGTGTGTACGTGTGAGCGCGCGTGCGTGTCACATATGTTTGGGGATGGCTCCACTTGTTCATGGGTGGAGGTGGACCTAGGGAGGATGCTCTATTGTGATTTCACAGATGGGTCCCAGGGTTTACAGTTACACTCACGTATGGGAAATGTAAACATTGGTACCTCGCATGTTGACTTAAAGGGAACCTGAAGTAAGAGGTATATTTACTTCAGCTAAATAGATCAGCAGGACTGCCAAAACACTGGTATTGTTTAACCACTTCACCACTGAGGGTTTTCCCCCTTCCGCCTTACAGCGCTCCTTCCATTCATTCATTCATTCATTCATTCATTCATTCATTCATTCACCTATAACTTTATTACTACTTATCACAACAAAATGATCTATAGCTTTTTTTTTTATTGCTACCAATTACGCTTTTTTGGGGTGATACATGTTGCTAAGAATTAGTTTATTCTAAATGCATTTTAATGGAAAAAATAAGAAAAACATGGGAAAAAAACAATAATTATTTCTCAGTTTTCTGCCGTTATAGTTTTAAAATACATGCTACCATAATTAAAACCCACACATTTTATTTGCCCATTTGTTCCAGTTATTGCAACAATTAAAATATTTCCCTAGTACAATCTATGGTGCCAATATATTATTTGTAAGTAAAGGTGCATTTTTTCAGTTTTTTGTCCATCACTATTTACAAGCCCATATTTTCAAAATTAACAGAAATATATCCTCTTGACATACATATTCAAAAAAAAGTTCCCTAAGGTAACTGTTTATGTATTTTTTTTTAATTGTCATATTTTTTAGGCAACATTTTTATGTGGGTAAATATGGGATAGCGTGGGAGGTAAGGTGTTCATTTTAAATGTAAGTGTGTGTGTGTTTATTAAAATAAATGTACGTAGGTGTAATTTAACTATTTGGCCACAGGATGTCCTTGCGCATTATTTCCTGTTTGCATACTTTAAGTTTGCGAACAGGAAGTAATACATGGACTTCTGTAGATACAATGACCGCGGCTTCTCATTGATGCTGATAATAATTGATGAGGGGACTTATATTAATGAGTGGGAACAGCGTTCCCATTCATTCATCTCCCTTCTAATTATCGATGACCAGAACATGCTCTTTAGTGAGTTTGGGAGTGAGCGGCGGGGTTCGAATTCCATAGATGATTATCTACATCTCTGGGCAGGAAGTGAAGTCCTAGAGGACATAGATAATCCATCTCAAATTACAAAAGTGGTGAAAGGGAAATAGACATAACATATACTTTTCCCTTCATGTTCCCTAACGAGTTTTCGAGGAGAGATTAACATGACACCTGCCTGTCTTGACAACAGCTGCTTGCTCTGGCCTTATTTGTATGCAGGTGAAGGAGTACAGCTGATTTATTTAGATCCACCTCTGAGAGGAGCGGTAGAAGGGAGTCTGGGGGGTATATTATGCATGTGTCTGTCTGTATATTGTGAGGGAAGAGAGGAAGCCTGACTTGCTTTGTCATTAATTGTGTGGAGGGGTAAAGCACTACATTTGTGAACAGAGAAAGTGGGGTACTAACATCCTTACTTCAATAATACCTAACCCTAACTTATATATTGTTAGCCTTATACTAACCTAGCTCCTTAGAAAACACAGGCTAACTGTAGCAGACTTTGATGCTAATTTTTCTTATTGTTTTCCTATCCACCAAAACTTTCAATACTTTACTATCAGCATCCAGACTTCATTCAAATATACGTGTACTCAGTTCATTGTGGCTGACTTTAGCAGTTTTGTGGAGAGGAGCCCAGCAAATAACTAATATGGGTTCAAAACATTTTGAAGCAGGCCCTGGGACATCCCAAAAATTTTAGACATGGGAGATTTTTTTTTCCGCTCTGGATTTGAATAAAAGTCAAAATAAACATACACACATCATACTTGCCTCCCATGCAGTCTGCTTGTCAATTTCTTTCTCCTCTCCTTCTTCCTGTTTGTCCGCTGGGATCAATGGAATTATCTGCCCATTTTAAAAGTGGCAATGACCCAGGAACAGCGTCTGAGTTAGCGTTAACTTGTAATATTGCCTACTCGAGCCATAGGGAAATATGGACATTACCATAGTGAAAAGGGGCCCTTAGGCTCCCAGTTCTGACTAGATCTAGTCAGAATTGGAAGGAATCATTTCTAGAAAAAATGGTGAGCTTCTGAGAGGAACTGACGGTGAGGTATGCATGTAATATTCATTTACAGGTATATTGTGTTTATTTTAAATAATTTTACTCAGTTCATGTTCCCTTTAATTAACAACCCCCAGAATGTAAATGCATCTATTAAGAAATGGCTTGTATTAGTTCACTTAAATAGTTGATAAACCTTTGGCTCCATAAAATCACACAAACATACATATAAGCTTCCCTCCAGGACATGTTTGTCCCCCAAATGGTGCCAGACCACTAGGGAAATATTATGTACACTTCTTTTTTTTTTTTTTTAAAGAGATTTTTTATTGAAAAATTTTCATAATTATACACAGCATACAATTTTCCCTTTCCTCCCAACCCCCCATCCCCTATATAACATAAGAATTACAATATTCATATACCTTTAGAGCATGTCCCTCTTTTGCTACATCCACCTCATTACATAATAGACAACTTGTATATGGAATGCTATACATCTTAGAAAAGTCCAGTTATATTTACCTCATTATAACGCATGTCCCTGTGGGATGTTAGAAGGTAACGCATTTACTATAAATATGTATCTGATACACTGGTTGTAATATCAAGATTGGGAATTACTGTGGTGCTATCATCTACCCATCTGCCCCATACTTTTTCAAATTTCTCTGGATGACCTCTCGCCTGGTACGTAAGACTATATAGAGGCAAATTTTGATTAATAAGTGTTTTCATATCTGCAATTGTTGGAGGTTGAGACAGTTTCCACTTTAATAACAAATTTTTCCGTGCATAGAAGAATACCAGTCTAAGAAATAATTTATGGTATTTATTGCAAGTGGTATTGTCTATAATGCCCAAAAGGGACCCCTTATAAGAAAGAGTAATAGGTCTGTCCATCATTTTTTCCAAAAGCCTTATGACGGACGTCCAATAGCGTTGAAGTTCCACACACTCCCAAACACAATGCATGAAATCTGCTTTTGGCGACCCACATTTAAAACAATTAGAACCAATGCCCTTCCCCATTTTGGCCAGCTTATCCGGAGTGTAATAGACCTGGTAGAGCCATTTTGTCTGTATTAACTTGTCCGCTGAACTAATCACTGAAGTCATATAAGAAGATTCAAATTCATCCCATTCTGTTGCAGAAATTTCACATTGATTCGTTTGCCATTTTGTTTTAATTTTCTCATATCTATAATATCCCTTCCTATCGGAAATCAGTGAGTAGAGGCGAGAAATCAGTTTAGTTTTGTCTTGACTTAACAATATATTTTCTAGCTCTGAGAAGGCCAACAAGACTCCCGATAGGCCTATTTGGGCTTTAATTGCATCTCTGATTTGAAAGTACCGAAATAGGGAGTAGCGTGGAAGTCCAAATTCATCTTTAAGGATATTGAACGTTTTAAATTTGCCATCGCAAAATAATTGGTTTATATATTTTATTCCAAACCTTACCCAGAATTGAGAGTCTTCCATCTTAAGAAGTTCTGGGAATTTTGGATTTACCCATAAAGGAGTATTTGGAGAAATAGAGCCCGGTGGCCCAGGGACCAGTTTGGAGGCAGCTGCAAAGACTTTAATTGAGGTATAAATGAGGGAAGTTCCCTCTTTTCGAGGAGGGATACTCCTATATATAGAACTAGCCAAGGCTTCGTATGAGGAAGCGATATCGGCCTCCAGAGTCAGTGAGGCATCAAATCTATCCCGATTCATCCAGCCATGAGTATGCGTCAGTTGTGCCGCTAAATAATAGATATAAAAATTGGGAACCCCTAGCCCCCCATATTTCGTCGGTAGTTTTAAAGTATCCAATGCCAAACGATGTGTAGAATTACCCCAGATAAAGTTAGCAACCATAGAGTCTATTACTTTAAAGGTACATTTAGGTATCTGTACTGGAGCCATTTGAAAAATATATAAAAATTTGGGAGCTATAACCATTTTAATGGCAGTAGCTTTACCAGGTATATTCAGGGGCAATTTACTCCATTATTATGTACACTTCAAGTGAACCTCCAGTCTACTCAGCAGCACTGACAAGGCTTGGTGTTTCTTTAACAGTTTCACAGCATCAGAACTTTGTTTTTCTTACCCAAGCCTCATTTTTAGCAGCACAGAAGAAAACTGCCCGGGCATTTTTCCCCTGATGCTGTGCAAAGCATGATGGAATTTCTGATGTTGTTGTTCTCCTTCTGCTGTTTTGGCACAAATTTGTTATTTACATTTTGAATTTGAGATTTAAAGTCTAGCGTGCGGAGCTAGGAGGGATGATCAGGACACAGGACAGTTGGAACTGTGTCTCATGCTCCCTGTCACCTCCTTTCAATACAATACAATAATACAATACAATAACATTTGTAAAGCGCTTTTCTCCCATAGGACTCAAAGCGCATAGCTGTGTCTCAGATTAATACAGGGTTTCAGGCTGGGTTGTGTTACAGAGGAGATAGTCAGATGTTCATGAATGCCAGACTGAAAAGGTAGGTTTTCAGTTTAGACTTAAATGTTTCCAGGGATGGGGCTGTCCTGATTGGGTGTGGCAGGGAGTTCCAAAGTGTAGGGGCAGCATGACAAAAGGCTCTGTCTCCAAAGGTTTTGAGGTGGACTCTGGGGGTGACCAAGGTGTTACGTCCTTTTGATCTAAGATTGTGGGGTGTGTGATGTAGTTGCAACAAGTCCTTCAGGTATCCAGGGCCCAGTTTGTGCAAGGATTTGAATGTCAGTAAGCCAATCTTAAACAGAATTCTCCATTTTATCGGTAGCCAGTGGAGTGAGCTCAGGGTTGGTGTTATGTGGCAATGGCGGGGTTGGCTCGTTAACAGCCTTGCGGCAGCATTCTGTACTAATTGCAGGCGGCGTAAGTCTTTCTTATGCAGGCCTGTGTAGAGGACGTTGCAGTAGTCTAACCTTGATGTGACGAAGGCATGAACTAGGGTTGGAAGATCCTCTGAAGGAATAAGGTGTTTAATCCTTGCAATATTCCTTAGGTGAAAGAAGGAATGTTTCACAACAGCTGAGATTTGATTCCTGAAGCTTAATTTCCCATCAATCAGTACTCCCAGGCTGCGCACACAGTCTGAGTTGTTCAGGTCTGAGCTCCCTATCCTTAGCGGTGTTGGTTGAGACTGGATCTGCTTTGCTGTTGAGCCCTGGCCCTCGATAACAAGAACCTCAGTTTTGTCAGCATTAAGTTTTAGCCAATTATTATTCATCCACTCCTGAAGCTCAGCTAATCAAAATGATGGCTGCCCCATCAAATCACAAACATTTGCCTGTTCTTTTAAAACAGGGTGGGTAAGAGATTATATTACCTATCTATTTTAATTAACATGACTAATGTAACTTAATAGTCAAATGGACCCAAACACTCTAGTAACCCAGTACAACAACACAATATATGAAACACTTGACAGTATTGCCCCATGGCGCACCAAATCAGCAACCAAAAAGCAGAAAGCTAATTGGTTTGACAAAACCATCATGGATCTAAAAAAGAAAGGGCACAGACTAGAAAGACAGTGGCGTAAATTAGGGTCTGAGGAGCACAAATCTAGCCTAGTTCAACACCTCAGACAATACCAACAAGCAAAAACCAAGAAAAAATCAGACTTTATCTCGCACAAAATATCTACAGCCAACAACAGAGCTGGTCAACTCTTCCACACAGTGGAAGCACTCTGCAACCCTTCCTGCCTAAAAGCCCCAACCACATTCTCCAGGGAAAGGTGTGAAAAATTATCTGCCTTCTTCACAAACAAGGTGTTCATCCATGCCAGCATTACACCAACAACAACAATTGACCACTTGTCTTTGCATCTGCCTACTACCGTACCACCATGGCAAGTCTTTGACACTCTGAGTGAAGAAGATTTTGGAATGCTCATTCAAAGTCTCCGCCCCACTACCTGCGACCTGGATCCTGGCCCAACTAGATCCTTAATGCAGTGCCCAGAGCTGATCAGGCCAGCACTTCACAAAATCACTCAGTGCTCCTTGCAAAGTGGACTTTTCACAGAAGAACTAAAGAAAGCAATCATAAAACCCCTCTTGAAGAAACCATCACTAGATCCTGATTCTGTAACCAACTGCAGACCTGTGGCGAACTTACCATTCCTATCAAAAGTTATCGAGAAAGCAGTTGCCAACCAGCTAGAAGCCAGGCTTACAGATAACATCTTTGATACTTTTCAGTCAGGATTCAGGAAAAGGCACAGCACTGAAACGGCATTAGTCCGAGTAATGAATGATCTACTTACTGCAAGGGACAAGGGTGATTGCTCAATTCTGATTCTTCTTGACTTGTCTGCAGCATTGGATACTGTGGATCATGAAATACTAATCCAGCGACTGAAGAATTATTGTGGCCTAAGGGGTACTGTTCTTAGCTGGTTTCAGACCTTCCTATCTGGCAGGACACAGCAAGTATGTCTGGGCACACACTTCTCTAATCTAGTGCCACTTCCCTATGGAGTTCCACAGGGTCCTGTACTATCACCATTACTCTTTGCAGTCTACATGCTCCCACTGGGCAAAATAATCCAGAACTATGACCTAGGATACCATTGTTATGCAGATGACACACAACTGTATCTGCCCTTCAAGCCTGGCACCCAAGACCCATCAGCATCCATAAATGCGTGTCTAGTGGATTTACAAAATTGGATGAACACCAGCTGGCTGAGGCTGAACTCTGACAAAACAGAGGTGTTGGTGGTAGGTGGTTCACACATGATGGATAAAGTTCAAAACGCTCACCACCTCAAACTAGCAATTGGGGGAGATACGGTACAGTATAAAGACTCTGTGCGAAACCTTGGGGTGATCCTGGATGGAAATCTAAAACTCAAACAGCAGATATCAGCTGTCGTCAAGTCTTCCATTTTCCATCTAAGAAATATAGCGAAAATCAAACACCTTATCCCAGCTGAAGACCTACCTGTCCTGGTTCATGCATTTGTATCCTCCCGCCTAGACTACTGCAACGCCCTGTTCATTGGATCTACAGAAAAGGTTCTGCGTCCCTTACAGCTAGTACAGAATGCTGCAGCCAGACTCCTAGCCAATGTCCCCCGCAGCTCACACATCACCCCAGTACTGCAAACTCTTCACTGGTTGCCAGTAAAATGGAGAATCAATTTTAAGATCTGCCTGCTGACATTCAAGGCTCTACACCACATGGGACCCAAATACATAGCGGATCTATTGGAACTTTATGCCCCTCCACGCACCCTCCGCTCTGCCAACAAGATGAAGCTGGTTATTCCCAGGATACACTTAACATTTGGTGCTCGGGCCTTTTCCTATGCAGCCCCTACTCTATGGAACTCACTTCCACAATCAGTACGAGAGGCTCCTTCTCTGGACAGCTTTAAATAAAGGCTAAAAACTCACCTCTTTTCCCTAGCCTTTGATACTGCATAATGCAGGGTCACAGCGCTTTGAGTCCCCAGGGAGAAAAGCGCTATATAAATATTATTGTTATTGTTGTTAATGTTATTGTTAATAACAGTGTGTTTGTTTTGGCTGAAATTCCCCTTTAATGATTTGCCCAAGGTTTAGGCCTCTTGCACACTACATACGATTCCTATTTACATTTTTTAATCGATTTTAACATGCGATTCCAATTTATGATTTTTAATCGTTACTGCATGCTGTGTTTTTTCTGCATTTTCCTTTTAATAGCATCCGAGCAAAATCAGAAATCAGAATCGCAAATCGGAATCACAAATCGGATTTGCAGTGTGCAAGGGGCCTAAATGGATATATCAAGGGTTTGCAATAACCTGTATGCAATGACTCTCTTTAATTTTTAGCTATTTTTGTGTAGTACTAGCCACACTAATGAAATCACTTCCTGCATAATTTCTACAAGCAGTAAGCAGTCAGTGTATTATGTGTACAACATTGTGTTGGTATCTTAAATGTTTTACTTTGATAACACCAATAGGACAGGTATTGGACTGCCCAGTGACACACTTACTCTGGACTGGAAAAGGACAAATGAAATAAAGTCAGACAGAGTTATTTTATCAGCTCAGAGCACCCGCTTATGTCTGAGACAGCAGTGAACACGTTCATTAAATTCATTTTTGTTGTTGCTTTTATGTATTGACAGCAGCAGGCTATGTCAGCATATATTGTTATGCTCTAATGGGGTCAAAGTTTCTACTGCATGCTTTCATTTCAATTTCTGTTTTGTACACTTAAATAGTTATCCTGGTTTGACCACACAACATGTGAGCTCAATGATATCCAACTCCAAGGAAGGGAAATAAAGGGGGTAGACTAGGCCTACGGGAATCTGTTGTACTCTCTGTGCATTTACCTAGCCTCTGGAGCTTAACACGTGCCCCTTTTCAGCTTCAGTTGCTTTAAAGGGCACCTTAAATGAATAGGATATGGAAGCTGCCATATTGATTTCTTTTAAAGAGGAACTCCAGTGAAAATAATGTAATAAAAAAGTGCTTCGTTTTTACAATAATTATGTATAAATGATTTGGTCAGTTTTTGGCCATTGTAAAATATTTTCTCTCCCTGATTTACATTCTGACATTTATTGCATGGTGACATTTTTACTGCTGGCAGGCGATGCAGCTGCTGCATGCTTTTTTGGCAGTTGGAAACAGCTGTAAACAGTTATTTCCCACAATGCAACAAGGTTCACAGACAGGAAACTGCCAGGAGTAGAGATGGCCCGAACGGTTGGCCGGCGAACGGGAACCGGCGAACTTCGGGGGTTCGTGATCGCGGAGAATTGCAAACTTTACCGGAAGTTCGATTGGCACCTATAGTGCATCATTGGGGTCAACTTTGACCCTCTACATCACAGTCAGCAGGCACATTGTAGCCAATCAGGCTACAATCCCTCCTGGAGCCCCACCCTTCCTTATAAAAGGCAGGCAGCGTCAGCCATTGGACTCACTGTGCCTGCAGTAATTAGAGAAGGGAGAGCTGCCACTGCTGCTTCAGGGAGAGCTGTAGGGAAAGCTTAGTTAGGCTCTTGTAGGCTTGTTAGCTTGCTCCTTGCTAATCCTTATTGCTAAAAAAACACCCTTTAACAGCTCTTTTGAGAGCTAATCTTGTTCTTGTGATCTATTTTTTTTGTGTGTGTGTGTGTCCCACAGACACTTTTGTTGCATAGACAGCCTTGGTAATTCCTACTGTGCCACTACCAGGCCCAGCACATTCAGTGACTACCTGTACGTGTGACAGGCAGCTGCACACTTGTAATCCCAATCACTGCACCTGTTCATTGTTCAGTGCACCTACCTACCTATACCTACGTGAGCGCGCATTGTTAATACCACCAGTCATTGCACCTGTTCACGGTACCTGTGTGTGTGGGTGTGTGACAGGCAGCTGCACATTTGTAATCCCAATCACTGCACCTGTTCACTGTTCAGTGCACCTACCTACCTATACCTACGTGAGCGGTAGGGGGAGGATGATTATGATGATTAATATGATACGGATGTCACGTGGGTTCCCAATAGAGGAGATCAACAGGGGACAGTTCAGAGGGGGAGTCAGAGAGGAGTAGCAGGAGATGAGTTCCTGAAAGAAGCAGGGGGAGCTGGTCGTCAGAAACAGCTGGTGGCAGTGTCTGGCGCCATGTATTGCTACCTATGGACAGCCAGCCAACATGCCCTTCAACGTCAGCTGCTGAGGCCACCATAGTGCCCACACCCCAGGGTGGCTCAGCGGTGTGGACATTTTTTAGTGTATATGCCAAAGATCAGAGCAATGCCATCTGTACTCTCTGCCACCAAAAATTGAACTGTGGAAAGGCCAACACTCACGTAGGGACAACTGCCTTATGAAGGCACATGCAGAAAAGGCACAAACTGCAATGGGAAGACCACCTGAGGAAAAGCAGTACACAAAAGCAAAACCACCCTCCTTCTCCTCTTCCTCCCTTAGGTGCATCATCTTCAGCAGCTTTCTCCCTTGCACCTTCAAAATCACAGCCTCCCTCCTCCACTCCACCTCTCACCTTGAGCGGTTCCTGCTCCTCTGCCCACAGCCAGTGCTGCTCATCCGGATTCCGGATATCTGGGTAACCCGGATATCCAACCATTTTTACGCTAGCTGGATCTAATTCCGGATTTCTCTAGAAATCCGGCTAGCTATATGAGGATATTTTGCCGCATAACCCGGATATCCATGGATATTGCGGATATCCGGATCCGAAATACTGTAACTAAGGAGCTGACATCCTGGAGCCAATCAGAGGGCTCCCAACAGAAGCCCTAGCAACCAATCACAGAGGGGAACCCTGGCCAGCCCCATCTGACCTCATTGAGCATATCAGAGGGCTCCCAGCCTAAACCCTGGCACCCAATCACAGAAAGGAACACTGCCCAGCCCCCCTGTATAATAAGGAGGGCTGCCATGATGAGATGAGACATATCATATTAGTTTGATGAATGCTCACTGAGAGACATGCTCCAGTGCTGGTGGCTTAGCAAGTTATACTTAAGGTAGCACAGTTATAAACCTAAAGCTGTTCAGTGATTAACCCCTTCACTACTATCATTCACTACATTATTGTTAAATTGTTAATTAGCTTGATTCATGTCATAGTGTGACAGTCAGAGTGTGTGCTCCAGTGCTGCTGGGCCAAGGGTTGTACACAGTGATAAACTGTTCAGTGATTAACCCCTTCACTTCTATCACTACACTATTGTTAAATCATTAATTAGCTTGATTGATGTCATTGTATGACAGTCAGAGTGTGTGCTCTAGTGTTGCTGGCCTAGCAGTGATAAACCGAAAGCTGTTCAGTGATTAACCCCTTCACTATCACTACACTATTGTTAAATCATTAATTAGCTTGATGTCATTTGTGTGACAATCAGAATGTGGTCTGCAGGCAGCTGCTATGTGTCTGTGTGTGTGCTGTGCACAGACCAGGCCAGCTGCTGCCTGCTGGCCAGCTATTAGCCTTAGGTATAGGTTAGGTTAGGGATAGGATTACTGTGTTATTGTGTAGTTAGTACTGTAGTACTGCAGTCAGTGTGCTAGTAGTTGTTAGAGTAGTAGTACTACTGTGTTATCTTTCTACAGAATTGCTGTGCTGTGAGCAGTGGCAGTGGGACAGTTAGTGTGCACTAGTGTCTTCTCCTCTGCTGTCTGACTGTCACTCGGCACTTGGCACATGTCACGTGGCACTTGGCAAGTGCCACGTGACACGTACCAAGTGCCACGTGACACGTGCCAAGTGACACGTGCTAAGTGCCAATTGCAACGTGCCACGTCCGGCATGCTCCTGGCAAACATTACACCTGCTGCTGCTGCATTGCCCTGCTCCTGCTGCCTGTGTAGCTCCCACTGCCAGGCCAGGGTGCCACAGGCCACTGATACCACCAATATTTAACCCAAAACACAACTGCTGCATAATTTTTTGGAGGTGTCTTGGTTGAAAACTGTCATGTCCCAGTGCGGTTGGACGTTGGACACAATGTGGGCTGCTGCACGACTGCTGTCTGGAACCTAGGCCTAATGTTAATTGACAGCCATTTTTTTTGGGGGGGGGGGGATTTTAAGTCCCCACATCATCAATTAGTGTTCCCCTATACAAAATAATGATGCTACATGCCTCACATACCCTAACAAAACATGTTTAACGCAATTTAAAGGCCACTTCCGTTATTTCTATCCAGATATCCGAATTTGCCCGGATATCCCGGGTACTAGGGTCGGATATCCAATTCGGATTGCAAAATTTTGAACTCGGATATCTGACCCGGATCAGATATCTGGGTATCCGGATCCGATCCGGATTTTGAAAAGGGGTATCCGAGCAGTACTGCCCACAGCAGCCAGGTGTCCGTAAGGGAAATCTTTGAGCGGAAGAAGCCAATGTCCGCCAGTCACCCCCTTTCCTGCGTCTAACAGCTGGCTTGGCGGAACTGTTAGCTCGCCAGCTGCTACCATATCAGATGGTGGACTCTGAGGCCTTCCGAAAATGTGTGGCCATTGGGACACCGCAGTGGAAGATACCAGGCCGCAATTATTTCTCCAAAAAGGTGATACCCAAACTGTGCCATGAATTTGAGAGGCAAGTGATGTCATCTCTGGCACACAGCATTGGGTCTAGTTTCCATCTGACCACGGATGCCTGGTCTGCCAAGCACGGTCAGGGCAGGTACATTACTTACACAGCCCATTGGGTCAACCTGGTGACCGCTGGCAAGCAGGGAGTACGTGGCTGTGCATTGGACCTAGTGACACCTCCACGGCTTGCAGGCAGGCCTGCTGCCACCTCCTCTCCTCCTGCTACATCCTCTTCGTTGTCGTCGTCCTCCTCCTCCTTGACTGAGTGGCAGTTCAACTCTACTGGTGCTGCAATCTCCTCTCCAGTTACACAGACCCAGCTCCCCAGGACCTATGGTGCATGCCAGGTATGACGGTGTCACGCCATCTTAGACATGTCTTGCCTCAAAGCAGAGAGTCACACTGGAGCAGCTCTCCTGGCTGCTCTGAACAAACAGGTGGATCAGTGGCTGACCCCGCACCAACTGGAGATCAGCAATGTGGTGTGTGACAACGGCAGCAATCTCATTTCGGCTTTGAACTTGGGAAAGTTGACATATGTACCCTGCATGGCACATGTACTGAATCTCATAATTCAGAGATTTGTGTCTAAGTTCCCAGGCTTACAGGATGTCCTAAAGCAGTCCAGGAAGGTGTGTGGGCATTTCAAGCGGTCTTACACGGCCATGGCACGCTTTGCCAATATTCAGCGGAGAAACAACTTGCCGGTGAGATGCTTAATATGCAATAGCCCGACTCACTGGAATTTGACCCTCCTGATGTTTGACCGCCTGCTACAACAGGAGAAAGCCATCAAACAGTATCTCTACAACTACAGTAAAAGGACACAGTCTGGTAAGATGGGGATGTTCTGGCCGAAGTACTGGACACTGATGCAAAATGCCTGCAGGCTCATGCGGCCGTTTGAGGAGGTGACAAACCTGGTGAGTCACAGTGAAGGCGCCATCAGTGACTTGATACCATATGTCTTCTTCCTGGAGCGTGCCGTGTGTAGAGTTTTGGATCAAGCTGTGGAGGAGTGTGAACAGGAACAGGAGAAAGCAGATGATTCCTCTCAGCAGAAGTAGATGATTCTTCAACACCTGCGGCAGAACAGAGGTGGGAGGAGGAGGAAGAGTTGTGTGGGGAAAAGGAATCAGATGATGAGGAAGGTGTTGTTTTAGAGGAGGAGGTGAAAGAACAACTGCAGCAGGTGTCCCAGGGGGCTTGTGCTGCTCAACTTTCCCGTGGTATTGTTCGTGGCTGGTGGGAGGAGGAGAACTTAGCTGACATCACTGAGGAAGAGCAAGAGGAGATGGATAGTACGTCTGCATCCAACTTTTTGCAGATGGCGTCTTTCATGCTGTCCAGCCTGTTGAGGGACCCTCAAGGGGAATGAGCTGTACTGGGTAGCCATGCTACTAGACCCTCGGTATAGGCACAAAGTGGCGGAGATGTTTCCAAATCATCAGAAGGCAGAAAGGATGCAGCACTTGCAGAGCAAGCTGGCAACTATGCTTCACAATGCTTTTAAGGCTGATGTCACAGCACAACAGAATAAAGGTACCACTGCCAGTAATCCTTCTCCCATGTCCTCGCAGACAAGGACAGGACACTCCAGCGATCTCATGGTGAATGATGTGGGACATGCGGACATTCTTTAGTCCAACGCCCCGCCTTTGTGCTCCCAGATCCACCCTCCACCAACGCCTCGACTGGCAGGTAGCCGACTACCTGGCCTTAAAGCGGATCCGAGATGAAACACTAACTATAACAAGTAACTTGTCTATATATCTTATCTAAAGTTTAGATAGTTTACACAGCATATCTAGCTGCAAAAGTTTAAAAAGTGTATGATTATTTATTCCTGTGATACAATGGGGGCAGCCATGTTCTTTTTGTCAGCTAAGAGCTGGAGATGGTATCAGATTTCTTGTGTGTAAATTCAGTCCCCTCTCCTCCTCCCTCCTCCCCTCTGCCTTTGAAATCAATGGCTAGTAACACCTCCCCCTCCTCCTGCCCAGACTGAACTCCTGTAAGCCCTTGCTATTGTCTGAAAGTGCCTTGGCACTCTGAGGGCTGTGGGCGTGGCTTTTTTAGTTTATAGGGAATTAATCTATTAAAACAAAAACAAAAAAGTATTTGGCTTGAGGAATGCCCTATAAACTATAGGAAAGGGACATAATTATGCAATGAGTAAAAGTTCATCTCGGATCCACTTTAAGTCCGGATGTAGAAACTGTGAACAGTGATGAACCCTTGGACTGCTGGGTGTGCAGGCTTGACCTGTGGCCAGAGCTGTCACAATTTGCCATCCAACTTCTCTGTCTTGCCCTGCCTCAGGAGTCCTGTCAGAAAGGACCGCAGCTGGAGGCATTGTCACTGAGGAGAGAAGTCACCTAAGTCAAAAAAGTGTTCAGTACCTCACCTTTATCAAAATAAATGAGGCATGGATCCCGGAGGGCTACTGCCCACCTGAAGACTAAGTCAGTCCCTGCACACAGCATCTCTGCCCCATGACTAAGTCGCTCCCCACACAGCATCTCTGCCTGCAGGCTACTTAACTGCCTTCTCCACCACCACCAACAGGGTCCAGGACTTCAGGCGGATTCCTGAATTTTTAAGGCCGCTGCTAGCAATGACCAATGGCTATATGAGTGTGTTGGGGTTGGGGGGCACACCTGACCCAAGAACATAGATAATAAGGTCATTGCTTCATTGTGGACAGACCAAATTCGAGCAGCTGGACACTCAGTCACTGTTGTTCTGTCATTGAGCTACCTCAGCCTGACCATATGGGCTTGAAAACCGCTATCGCCTGCACTCTGGCCATGGTGCGCAGTAGTCCAGCACGGCCTTCACTACACAAACAGCTGTTTGCAATGCTTACCCAGTGAGTTTGGTCTGTCAATGTGAAGCAGTACACTAATTACACTACCTGATTGATGTATACACATGCAAGATGTTTTAAAGCACTTTAGGCAGGGCCGGATTTACCATAAGGCACCTTTTGATGGAGGGGCGGCTCACTCCCCTCCCCTAGAGCCTCCCTCCTTCCCTATGCAGAGTCCTGAGCAGAGCATAAATGAGAGTTTAGTCACCTGGCTCTCGACATTCCAATGACAAGATCTCCCTTCAGTCGGGGCACCACTAGCTGGCTACCTAATGCTTAGGGACACCCCTGTAGCTATCTATGACTGGTAAGGGAGAAGTCACAGCTGGTCAGCCAGCACACTTGCTGTGCGGTTCAACAGGGGTTTGTGGGTTTCTGGAGGGCAAAGTTTAGGGTGCCAGGACATCTGTGCCTATAGGCTCCTGTGATGTAAATCCGGGCCTGACTTTAGGCCTCCAATTTAGCATGCAATATGATTTCTGCCCTTAAAATGCTGCTTTGCGTCAAATCACTGCATGTGCTGGGCCTGGCAGTGGCACACACACAGTATGAATTATCAAGGCTGTCTATGCAACACAAGTGTCAGTGGGACACACAGGAAAAAAATAGATAACAAGAACAAAATTAGCTCTCAAAAGAGCTGTTGAGGGGTGCTATTTTAGCAATAAGACTCAGCAAGGAGCAAGCTAACAAGCCTACAAGAACCCAACTAATCTTTCCCTATCAGAGAGTCTGCAGCAGCTGCCCCTCCTCTATTTACTGCAGGCACACGAGTGAGTATAATGGTCAGCAGTGCCTGCCTTTTATAAGGGGGGGGGGGGGGGCTCCAAGAGGGAGTGTAGCCTGATTGGCTACAATGTGCCTGCTGACTGTGATGTAGAGGGTCAAAGTTGACCCTAATGGTGCATTATGGGGGTGAACCGAACTTCCGGAAAAGTTTACCGCTCTCCGCGATCGCAAACCACTGGAAGTTCGCTGGGAACCGTTTGCTGGCAAACCGTTCGGGCCATCTCTAAGGATCAGCAGGATAGCCAGGCAACTGGTATTCTTAAAAGGAAATAAATATGACAGCGTCTGTGTGCCTCTCACTTCAGTTGCCCATTACATTTCTCTGCAATCTTCGACATTTGACATGGTGAGTCCAGTGATATAAGTGAACATCAACCTCCCCCCCCCCCAGGTTTGGGTCCCATGATTCAAAAAAGTGTGCCGTTGTGGATATGCTCATTGTCTGTGTAGAATGGAATCACATCCACCTCTAATGTAGGGACCCATGGATGCAGGGCCAGTTCTCTCATGAGGCAAGGTGAAACATTTGCATCAGGCGGCAGAGATTACAGGGGCAGCATTTTTGTGCTGTATTTAAACTAACCGTATGTAGAGAGAGTAGGAAGAGAAAAAGACTCACAGACTCACAGCCAGCCAGTGTGCTATTGTGTTGAGCTGCAGCATGTTATGTGAGAACATTAACTGAAGCAAAGCAAATTGTCGGGTGCTGTGCAATAATTCCAAATCGGGTGGGGAGCAAATCCTCACAAGTTTGCCTCAGGCAGCAAAAAGTGTAGAACTGGCCCTGCATGGATGGCCTTGATTGTAGCTCATGAGCTTCCCACATATCTGTAGATATGTGGAACCTACAGTCTCTGTTGTTTGGAGGTATAATGTGTGTCTGCTAACTTTGTGAGAGTTTTGAGCTGGGACCCCTTTACATTTTGCTCTGATGGAAATCACTTGCCTTCCAGTTAATACTGTGACTAACCACTTTTGTACCTGGAAATGAGAGATACCAGTGGCGTAACAATAGGCCCTGCAGCCCCTGCGCCTGCGGGCCCGCTCGGGCCATTTTGTGGGGGCAGGAGGTGTGGCAGCATGAGGGGAAAGCCTTGGCCACAGTCGGCGGGGACAGGGGAAGTTCCCCCCCTCTCCCTCACCTCGGGGCTCTCCCCTCTGCGCTCCCCTCCAGCTAGTTACAGTGTGTGGGCAGCGGGCAGCGGCGGGCAGATACATACCTTCTTCCGTGCGTTCCATCACAGACTTCTCGCTCTAGCGGCTGACGTCGCTTCCGGAAGTGACGTCAGCCGCTAGAGCGAGAAGTCTGCGATGGAACGCACGGAAGAAGGTATGTATCTGCCCGCCGCTGCCCGCTGCCCACACACTGTAACTAGCTGGAGGGGAGCGCAGAGGGGAGAGCCCCGAGGTGAGGGAGAGGGGGGGGGAACCTCCCCTCTCCCCGACGACTGTGGCCAAGGTTTTCCCCTCATGCTGCCACCCCTCCTGCCCCCACAAAACGGCCACGAGCGGGCCCCAGGGGAGGGGGGGGCGCTCTGAAATTCTGCAGGGGGGCCCGGTGGGACCTAGTTACGCCCCTGAGAGATACCTTGAAGTCAGATGTCTAAGTCTGCTATTGCAAAAATATATTGTTCACACAGTAGTTTGACAAATGACTCCATTCATATTTAAACCTGTACTGCAAAAATATCATTTAGGCCCCGTTCACACTTGCGTTTTGCCATGCAAACGGACCGGATCCTAATCGGATCCTGATCGGATCAGGACCTGATCGGGATCCAGTTGGTTTGCATCAGGCATGCATCAGGCTGCCATCCGGATCCGTGGGCAAAATATAGCGAAATTTAAATTAAAAAATGTTGGGGTCAGCAGAAGGTGCACCTGGTGCACCTGTAGAATCAGGTTCCTCCGCTGTAGGCCTCACCTCCACCTCCGACATTCTGCCAAACAGCTCCAGCACGTCTGTCACTGCTGCTCCACTCCAGACATGCTTGGCCCATGTGTCCCCATCCGAAATGGCCGCTTGGATATGCATAGGAAGTGGAGTAGAACGTCAGGTGTTTGTAGGTAGTGTTGGGCGAACACCTGGATGTTCGGGTTCGGGAAAGTTCGCCGAACATGGCCGCAATGTTCGGCATGTTCGGGCCGAACCCCGAACTCCCCGAACATCCCGCTTGTAGGGGCCCTATGGGGTCGCAGGCATAAGGGGGGAGCATGCCCCGATCGCGGGGGGGGTCGGAAATTCCCCCCACCCCCTCCGCTAGCGCTCCCCCCTCTGCCCGCTTCCCCATACAAAAGTTGCAAGAAGTACCTGTGTCCGGGTGGTAGTGGGTTGTTGTCTGGCTGGCAGTGGGCGGCACTATGCAGTGACTAAATGAGGAGGAGGAGTCCGGAGAGTGACGCGTTGAGGGAGGCCGGGCAGCGGGCGGTTCAGCAGTAGTACTGCTGAACCGCCCGCTGCCCGGCCTCCCTCAACGCGTCACTCTCCGGACTCCTCCTCCTCATTTAGTCACTGCATAGTGCCGCCCACTGCCAGCCAGACAGCCACCCACTACCACCCGGACACAGGTACTTCTTCCAACTTTTGTATGGGGAAGCGGGCAGAGGGGGGAGCGCTAGCGGAGGGTGTGGGGGGAATTTCCGACCCCCCCCGCGATCGGGGCATGCTCCCCCCTTATGCCTGCGACCCCATAGGGGGGCCGTATTCGGTCGAACAGGGCCCTGTTCGGCCGAACAGGGGCCCTGTTCGGCTAGTAATTTGGCAGTTCGGGCGAACGCGAACAGTTTGGCCGAACACCACCAGGTGTTCGGCCGAACTCGAACATCACCCGAACAGGGTGATGTTCTGCAGAACCCGAACAGTGGCGAACACTGTTCGCCCAACACTATTTGTAGGCAGTGTGTTCTGTGCCTTCCGTTTCCCATTGGTTTCTGTGTTCCGGATGGTGCTGTCAGGCTCAGGTCCGGTTTTGACAGGGTGCGTGGGCCGGAGATCCGGACCCAAAAAATAGCGCATGTTGGAAAAGTGTCCGGAGTCCGGATCCGGTCCGGCTCCGTACTGTACGGAACGTACATATGTAAACATAGCCTTTGCATTGCTATGCGGAACGTACGTTCCGTTTGTACAGTATACGGTCCGGATCCGATTAGGCGGATCCGGACAGGGAACGCTAATGTGAACCGGGCCTAAGACGGTTAGCAAGCTACAAGGAATGTTTTTATAAAATGAGCAAAACAACAAGATTGCAGCACTTTGCTATTTTACTAAGCTCACAAACAATCTATAACAGCAAATGTTTTCAGCAGACCTTGTCTTTTATTAAGCTATTATCTAGCTGAATATAAATGTTTTAAATACAAACTGCACAGGAAGTGATAGCTAGGTTGCCAAAGCAACAGAAAATAACAGGAGGGCTAAAAAAAAAATATGGTAGCACAACATAGGTACAAAATACATACAAAATACATACAAGGGCCAGAGGAAGTTACCAGTCTATAGACATGATAATGGGATTGTTTGAGATAACAATGTTAAGTTTGTGTCCATTGAAAATGTGCTGTAAATGTATTGTGTTTATATTTTATTAAAGGACCACTGTTGCGAACATCTTACCATTTACAACATATCTAAACATATACAGATGGGAAGTAAGTTTCTTCCAGAGTAAAATGAGCCATAAATTACTTTTCTTCTATGCTGCTGTCACTTACAGTAAGTAGTAGAAATCTGACAGAACTGACAGATTTTGGACTAGGTGATCTCCTCATGGAGCTCTCAGGGTTTTCTTTATTTTTAAAAGCACTAAGTGAATGGCAGTTGCTCTGTTCAGCTGCCAAAAAAAGTGTACCGTGAGCAGGGAGGCTGGCTAGCACCTTTGTATAAATCTTTTTCAGAGAGTATATAAAGAATAAAGACCATGCTGAGAATCTCCTATGGAATCCCAGATGGACTAGCCCAAAACCCGTTGGTAATGTCAGATTTCTACTACTTACTGTAAGTGACAGCAATATACTGTATGGGATTCAAAAAGCAATGCAATTTATGGCTCATTTTACTCTGGAAGAAACATACTTCTTATTTGTATGTGTTTACATACATTTTACATTTTACAATTTTGCTAAATTGTTCCTTTAAAGAGGAAGGCTTTTAGATTTGAGTTGATGAAAACCCTTGCCACCAATAGGACAATCAAGGTTATGACCTGCAACCAGTGGTCCGCCCTTCAGATCAGGTGTTTTTGTGGCTACATTTGTTATGGGTGTGAAGATAACAATGTCCACACTTGTTTTATGACCCTTTGCAAGATGAGCCTCCAGGTTGTAAGAGTCACAAGAGGGCCTCTGTAGCACAACATTGGTACTCTGTGTGTTATGGGCACAGTGAGTTACCAGTGGCAAAACACTATATTGTGATGGGTCATTGTGACTCAGATTTGATATATATGGTCATAGACCATATTCCAAGACTGACTTAGTTGCAAAAACTTAAGTAGCATGAAGCTCTCTGGATATGTAAGATAGGTACGTATGTTATTTCTTTCTGGGTTAAACAAGGTCTATGATTTACACCTATTTTTGTAACGAACAGGTCTCTCCTACATGCCTATTTTGTTTCCCATCGATATGGATCAGCTGGACTTATAGTTACTTATAGTGTCAGATAAGTGTGATTGAAAACATGCATTTCCTTTGTTTATATTTACTTTGATATTAGCCTGTATGCAGACAATGTTTAGGTCACTTCCTGTGTGGGTGGAGATGGACAGGGATCCCGGAACCTGTTGCTGTATTGTTATTGAGTTTGTGTTCAATAAAGAGAGTATTTTGCATGCTGCAAACCTGTGAACTTATTTTTCTATATACGAGGACTTAGGGAAACCTTTGTTTTGCACTCTCCCCCCAGCGGAGGGTCACCTGTGGAGCTGCTGGTCCTTTGTACAATATATTTCAGCTTTACTCCCATTATCCAGAACTTGAATGTGAACCAGAAGTCTCAAGCAACTAGAAAAGAAATCCTGGTGTTGCAGTATTCGTAAATCTACTTTTACTCTTCTTTATACAGTAACAAACCTCTGTTACATTAAGTTAAGCCTGTCTTTTGTCCTAGTTTATTTTTAATTACTGTATTTCAACATTAATACAGCATTTATGGTAAGCATACAGTGTGGGGTATAGTATCATTTTTTAGGTAAGCCTATTTTACACTTATGCAGCACCAGCCAATCCCCGTTAGTGCTGGATAATGGGAGGTTTTACTATAGAAAGATAGAGGTGTTACATAGCATACATGCGCACACACACACATTATCCCATTATGGTTTTTTTCAGCTATAACTTTTTTCCAAAAGCTTTTTTTCCCCTAAACAATTAGTTGGTATTAACATTTATTATTATAAATGCAATGTGTGTGATAATGATGCATACAGATTTCAGCAGTGGTGTAGCTAAGAAGCTGTGGGCCCCGTGCAAGTTTTACATTTTGGCCCCCACTCTATACATAACAATTGATATGGTGCACCAAAACCTGCCAAGGACATCCAGTGTCAAAGGTACAAGAGGGGATGGAGAACAGTTAGCTAATGATTACTACTATTCAGGGCCGGGCCGAGGCGAGAGAGGCTCTAGTCTCAGGACGCAGTGTAGGAGGGGGAGCACAACTCACTCAGCTATCATTCCCCTATTGTGTTTTAAGCAGAGAGAAGTAAGAAAAGGGGATACATTGCAGTGACTGCAAGCCAGATAACCAGAGATTAAGGTGTTGGGGGAGAATGGGGGCCCTGGGGTGCCTCTTAGGGACCATTTCCACTATCGTGAATTCGCATGGGCTTCCCGCATGCAAATTCGCATGGGCAATACAAGTTGCTGTTTCCACTTGTCCGGATTTCTGAGCGTTTTTCTGTGCAGAAAAAATCTGCATGACAGAGCCATCAAAATTCGCATACCGCATATCCCTATGCGATTTGCATACAATGTATTTAATTGGAAATTCGCATGCTGTTTTGGTATGCGAATTTTCATGCGAATTTGCATACGATTTTGCATAGAAACAATGGAAAAGCACACAGGCACTGCCCTAGTTAAATTCGCATACATAGTCATCCATGCGAAATCGTATGCAAATTCTCATGAAAATTCAACCGCATGCAAAATTTGCATCCGCATGCAATTTTTTCAAGCGCCGAATCCCGTCGCACAAGTGGAAACGGGCCCTTAGTGTAATAGCAATCAGTGTGTGATGTCTGGAGTGGGAGGGATGGAGGGAGCACACTTTGGTGTCTCAGCCTTGGGTGCTGGAGGATCTTGTCCCGGGTCTCCTACTATTTAATGCATCTATAGAGGTGATTATTACCAGCACAAGACCAATAAAGAGCTAATACTATGGTTGAGGGAGGGCCCCTCTGGCCCAAGGGCCCCGATGCGGTCGCAACCTCTGCAACCCCTATCGCTATGCCACTGGTTTTCAAGATAGCTTGTAAAGTAACTAAAGTAACGTAACAAAAAATATAAATGTGTGAACAGACAACCAATTTAAAAAAAGCCAAATCAGAGAGAAATATCATTCTCATGCTACCACATTGCAATATATAAATTAACAGAAAGAAAAAAAATCATGATGATGGAAGAGACAGCACTGTCTGGAACATTTAACGGGACTCCGAGCAGTGCAGAAACTATGGAAAGATGCATATCATTTTAAAGCTCTCTTTCTCCTCTTTCCAATGATATATAAACCGCCGCCCTACGCCTTTTAGTTTCCACTATTTTCGCAATCGAAACAGGGCGACTTTTTCTCAAAGTCAGCAGCTCCATTCAGCAGAATGGAGCTGCTGACTTTAGGAAAAAGTCACCCTGTGTAATACAATGTAACTATGGAAAGATGGATATTATTTTAAAGCTCTCTTTCTTCTCTTTCTGACGACACATAAATCGTCGCCCTATGCCTTTTAGTTTTCTCTATTTCCGCGGCAATTTCGATTGCAAAAATAGCGAAAACTAAAAGGCGTAGGGTGGCGGTTTATATATCATTGGAAAGAGGAGAAAGAGAGCTTTAAAATGACATGCATTTTTCCATAGTTTCTGCACTGCTCGGAGTCCCTTTAAATATACTCAGGTGAATGGCTACAAGCTCTCCCTTGTGTTTAGGCCCTCCTAAAGCTAAATCATTCCACACGTGGGCATCCCCCTTGTGGTCTATAATGGCGCCTTATATCATACAGTGTTTCCAGGCACATAAAGAGAATTCTTGCTCTTTCAGAAGAATGCTTCCAAGAAGGCAACACAAATGTTTCACCCATAATTAGCTTTGGCAATATAGCTTTTGAATTCAATTATAGCTTCTGCTGCCTCATTATAATAATTATTACTGTCCTTTGTTAGATGCTTCAGATTCTTGGAGAAAGTTGTCTCATTGTAGACACATTTTTTCAACAGTTCACACTATTCTTTTTTGTATGATGCATGAATAAGACTACACTATGTACTTTTTCTTCTGTTTTGTGTGTTGCTAAATGATTACCCTTTACAAATAAAACTGTACAGACATTGGTACAGTAACATGGGGTATTGTTTAGTTAAAGAAGCTCCTGAAGCTATGATATATCCAAAGGATAAGAACGAAATAAAAGCAGACTTAACAAATAATAAACAAAAGAATTTAGAAAAAGTATTTTTTTTCCTAATAAATTTTATTCTTCTACTTTGTTTACATTAAATAGGTAAAGGTTCAGAAGTGAGCCTCTATACCTATATACCTGGAGGGGGTAGGACATCTGCAGATCCCCTTATTAAAGGGGACTTCCAGATTAAAACATAAGCGCCTTTGGGGACTGGAGGTGGCGAAGAGCCCCCTGCCCATGATATGGACAATGGCTTTGTAGAAGAGGGGGAGGCTATGTCAGCCTTCTTTTACAGAGCCCTCCCATATCATGTACCATTTGGGCTGGTGTGGCTAGAATGGTGGAGTCCCACAGAGGTTGACTCAGCTGTCGTGGCTAGTGGCTATACCAGTCTGGAAAAGAGCGATGGTCATTTGATCAGCCGTATGTTCCAGTGTATAGCCAAAATAACAAATAGAGAGATTTGGTCCCTCCCAAGTAAAAGGGAATCGTTTCCAACTCCTTCACTATAAAACAATAAAACACTGCAGTAAAATATATACTCATGAAGGACTATCTAATGTGTGTCTGAGCAGAGCATAAAATCCTGCAACTACAGGTTGGTATCTTCAGTTAAAGTGAATCTGTATTGTTAAAATCGCACAAAAGTAAACATACCAGTGTGTTAAGGGACATCTCCTATTCCCCTCTATCACAATTTCGCCGCTCCCCGCTGCATTAAAAGTAGTCAAAAACAGTTTTTAAAAGTTTGTTTATTAAAAAACAAAATGGCCACCAAAACAGGAAGTAGGTTGATGTAAAGCATGTCCACACATAGAAAATACATCCATACACCAGCAGGCTGTATACACCCTTCCTTTTGTATCTCAAGAGATCACTTGTGTGTTTACCTTCTGTCCCCTGCAGCTCTCATGCACTGAATACTAGTGTCAGGCTGTGAGACTGATCCTTTCTTCCTGTCTGTAATTCCTCAGTATGTGTCAGCCCAGCTCCTTTCACAGCCTAACAGAGGAGGATTTTTATCCAGCTCTCTTCTATCACTGATAAGATAGCAGAGACGCTGCTGGCTTATGTAAATAACACACACACTGGAGTGTGCTTAGAGGGGCCTGGAAAGGGATGTGCATAAACAGACCAGCACGGAAGAGTTGGCAGCCTTCCAGACACAGGGCGACAAGTCTGACAGGGGAAAGATACATTGATTTATTACAGAGACAGTGATAGTAGAAAGTGCTGCAGTAAGCCAGAGCACATTAGAACAGGTTTAGGAACTTGTAGGATGGTAGAAAAAAGATTGTAATTTTTGTTACAGAGTCTCTTTAATGTGCACACCAATCATCAGAATGTGGAAACATTTGATCTTAGTGATGTTTTAATGGAAAGCTGGTCACACACCATACAATGTTTTAAATATCGGTTCAATTTAAGAATTGCAATCAATTTTTCTGACTGATTGTAACATTTCAAAAATTTAACCAATGTACCACACACATATGTTCAATTTTTCACCAATTATGATAAAAATGATTGCAAACTCAGACAAAATTGCTAAGGTTTGCATATTAATAAATTGACAATCTAACACACACCATAAAATCTTTGGAAAGATTGAAGAAAAATAGCTGGCATTCCGGATCGATTAAAATAGAAGAAAACGGGAAATCCGATCGGATTTTTCAGTTGAATGAAAAAAAATCTTTCAATTTTTTCAGGAGATCCGATCGCTTTTATCAAATTGCCGTAAAATCGGATAATCTTGTTGTATCGTGTGTGGCCACCTTAACATGATTGTTCCACTACTGCCAATCATGTAGAGAAAACTGAAACTGCAATTGACACATGCCCTTCTGCCATGTGGCAGTAGCCAATGAATACTGTATTATAAGACTATGGGCCATATGTAATTCATTTTCTCTCTTGAATCTTCTCCTAGGAGATAATTTTTCATCTTCTGTTTAAAATAACTTTTTAGCACACTGCAATTGAAAAAGTACCAAAAAGCAGGTGAAGATAGAAGTACTACCAAAATTAGTCTGAGTATTTTATTGCTTGCTGGTGGCTTAAAATGCATTTTATTGACAAGGTGTGCAAATATCACCTAGGAGAAAACTTAGGAGAAAAAGCAAACTGGATATGGCCCTATGAGTCAAAAACTCAAGGGAGGACCCATACTAAAACTTAACCATTAGCATGATTGTGTAAGGAATACAGTTTTGCACCTTCAAATTGCAAGACCTTGACTGGTCAATATTTTTAGGTTCTTAACATTTCAAAGATATTTTGTAATAGGAGACCAGAAAGAAATGCTTTAACAAATAGATGATGTCAGTGTCATCACTACGGATAGAGTACACCTTCGAAGAAAGCATTCATCTCAGAATGTGCATAGTTGTGACTGCTGCTATCATTTGTCTCACATTCGTCAATCATGAACATTTGTCCCATAATTTCCAGCATGATCTTTAAAATAAGGCCAGCTGGGTTGGAATGGCTATTGGCCAATAGGTATTAAGTTCTCCCCAGTGTCTGCATTCATGAATGCACGTTCACATCGGGATTTAACCACATTATCCACCACTGCAGTATATCTACGTCCTCTGTGACTTCATCTAAGCCAAGATTCAGTAGATATACGTCTTGTAGCAGAAGCAGTGCTGTGCAGGATTGGGCACTTGTTTTCCTTTTAAAATTCATAGAAAGCAAAATTGTTCGAGGAAATAAATGCCATACAATGAAAGCCTAGTTTGTCTTGAAGAAAAAACAATATATATATATTTCATTTCTCTGTCATAAGCAGGGATAAAGTTATTTCTGATTAAAAAGGGACATAGCTAAACTGTCAAAACTGCTCTAGTCCATAAGGAGGAAACAAGGTCTGGATGTGAAGTGGTTAAGCGGTTGTGAATCTGCGGGTTAGTTAATGCTTCAGTGTGAGTAAGTCCACCTGACATGGCTTATATTGATCTTTTTATACTTACCTGGGGCTTTGTTCAGTCCCATGATGTGTGTTGACACCCACGTCGCCTTCTCTGGCCGCTCTGTTTTCTTAGAATCATTCCCAGTAATCCAGTCAGTCACAGCCAGTCATGCACTTCTGTGTATGGTCTGGATGGGCATATACCCTAGCCGAGCTTCCGAGCCCAGGAGCGTTCTGCATGGGCAAAATAGCTTGGCCTGCCAGTCTAACGGAAGGATTCTATGAGAACAGTGTGGCCAGAGAGGATGGCAAGGGACCCCATGCACATCATCGGGGGGCTAGAGGAAGCCCCAGGTAAATATAAATGCCCAAATTCAAGCCATCTCAGGTTCCATTTAACCTCGCAAACCACACCACAGAAATTTCACATATCACCAGTTTTCACTATCAAAGCCAGGAATACTGTGGCCCATATGCAATTAACTTTTTCTCCTGAGTTTTCTCCTACGTGATATTTTTACATTTGTCAATAAAATGTATTTTAACCACTTTACCCCCGCCCGTACGAATTTCTCCATCCCTTTTTCCATCCTTTAACCCCCAGGGACGGAGAAATCCGCCGGCGCTCCCGCTCGTAAACACGCCGCCGGCCGCTCGTAAACACGCTGCCGCCCGCTCGCCTGGAGATCAATGAACGGGAAAATCCATTCCCGTTCGTTGATCTATGCCCCGCAATGATCCGCTGCTCTCCGATGAGCAGCGCGATCATTGTGAAAAAAAAAAACACGTTACCAGCCTCCTTGTACTTCCTCCAAGCCTCTGGAAGGACGCTTGGAGGTTGTATTAAACAAAAGTTACTGTTGCCATCTTGTGGCCAAATAGTAAAACTACACCCTAAACATTTTTCACATACAAATGAATTACTTATACACAAAAAATTAACTCATTACCTCCCACACTCCCCATTTTTTTTTTTTGTAATTAAAAAAAATTAAAAAATTTACAATTAAAAAAAATACATAAATAGTTACCTTAGGGACTTAATTTTTTTAAATATTTATGTCAGGAGGGTACAACACTGTTACTTTATAAACTATGGGCTTGTAATTAGGGATGTACGCAAAACTGAAAAAAATGCATCTTTATTTCCAAATAAAATATTGGCGCCAAACATTGTGATAGAGACATAATTTAAACGGTTTTATAACCGGGACAAAAGGGCAAATAAATTTCATGGGTTTTAATTACAGTAGCATGCATTATTTAAAAACTATAATGGCTAAAACTGAAAAATAATTAATTTTTTCCCACATTTTTCCTATTTTCCCATTAAAACACATTTAGAATAAAATAATTCTTGGCATAATGTCCCACTTAAAGAAAGCCTAATTGGTGGCGAAAAAAACAAGTTATAGTTCATTTCATTGTGATAAGTAATGATAAAGTTGTAGACGAATGAATGGAAGGAGCGCTGAAAGGTGAAAATTGCTCTGGTGCTCAGGGGGTAAAACCCCTCAGTGGTGAAGTGGTTAAGCCAACAGAAAGCAAGAAAATGCTCAAAATAATTTTATTAGTCCTTTTCACTTACTTTTTGGTACTTTTTTTAGTTGAAAAGTGCTGGAAAGGTATTTTAATTTGAAGATGAAAAATTATCTCCTAGGAGAAAACTCAGGTGAAAAAGTGCCCCTGTGTGTTGAATGAGAGGGAAACAGCATGTAAAGACAATCATATTGTTTGTATTTTATTTTGTATGTGCTTTTTGTGTAAAATATTGAATATTTACAAGAACAAATGTTAAGCACAGTAGAATATTGTGTCTGTCTCATTTTTCAAGCTGTGCTTATAATGTGTTGACATGAGAATGATGTAAGTGGTGTGTACTGTCACTGAAGCCAACTGTCATAGCCCTTGTTTACATGGAAATATCACACTGAAGGTTGAGTAGTTTTTAGCTTCTCTTTAAGCAGATGGCAAGAGAATTCTGAAATGTAATTCAGAGACCTTTCATCTCATAAACATTACACACACTCGCACACGCACATGCACACACACACACACACACACACACACACACGCACACACACACACACACACATAGAGTTCTCCTTAATAATTCAGCCACATCAATGTCTAGGCACGCAGCATGGATTGCAAAAAAAGGGTGGGGAGGAGAGGGCAGCAAGCTTACAGCCCTCCTTTCCTCTCCACTACCAGGTCATGTGCCATGCAACTTTGGAAAGGTATCTTTACAGGGGAGTGGGAGTTAACAAAGCCTCTTCTTCCAAACATATGGATACTCGTAGGTACATAAAAGAACATTTGAAAGCATTTCCACGCATTCTCTGTGTGTAAAATGTCCATTCTCACAGCAGAGAGCAGCAGAAGCTTGCTCACCTCTTGTCATTTGCAAAGGCAAAACTCTCCCTGTGCCTGTGTCTTCACTTTGCTCCCCTATTTTTATGCTGAATAGACACATCACCCTGGCAGCAGCTTAGCAGAAAAGGAGGGGGACAGAGTGAAGACACAGTGACTACTGAACCAGAGATAAGCTAATTTTACACACAGGAAATGCTTGGGATTACTTTAAAATTTTCTTCTACAGAACTAACAGTAGTTACTGAAATTTACTTTTGGGGGTATAATTCCACTTTAACTACTTGGCGACCGCATCACACCGAAGGGCGTGATTGTGGCAGCAGCCCCAGGACAGCCTAACGCAGATCGGAGTAAAGTCCTGGGGCAGGGATTTGCAAGAGATTGCGCGCGCCGATGCGTGTGCATCTCCACTTGGATGATGGGGCTCTGCTCCATCATCAGTCTCCCCGCGGCGATCACAACTAGGAGACTATTAGATGGCAAAACTACCATCTATTTACATAGTACAGCGCTGCGATCGAAGGCATCGCTGTACTGGAGACAGCCGTGTGACATGGCTGTCCCCCTGGGATGCAGGAAAGCATTCAGCTCCCACTGGCTGAAGCCTATGACAGCCGATCGCTGTCATAGGCTGGCTGGCGGGGAGGGAGGGTTTACAAAAATAAAAGCAAAATACCTTTATTTATAAAAAAAAATACATTAAGTATTTGTAGCAAAATAAACATCCTGGGAGACAGCTCTGTTGGTGGGCAGAAAAGGGGGGTGGGGGGGAATCACTTGTGTGCTGAGTTGTATGGCCCTGCAGCAAGGCCTTAAAGCTGCAGTGGCCTGTTTTGTAAAAAATGGCCTGGTCATTAGGGGGGTTTAAGCCCGTGTTCCTTAAGTGGTTAAGACTTATAGGACTTATAGGACATCTCACCCCAATTTGCAACAGTACACATGAAAGCCAATGCAATCAGCTAGGAGCTTGTATGGCCCAAAATTAAAATTGAGAACTTCAGTCCACCTGGCTAAACTCAAACAATGTGCATTCACACCGTAAAGCATGGTGGTGGCAAACTGGCAGCATAATGTTGTACGATGCTTCCCTGCAGCAGGTCCTGGGAGGCTTGTGCGGGTAAAGGGTTGTATTAATAAAGCAAAGCACAGGAAAACAATTGAATATAACTTCAAACAGTGGAGAAATACTACAGCAAAAGTTGATGTAGTTGGCAAGAAACATGATTCTCAGGAGATGATTTCTTTCAGCAAGACAATGACAGCAAGACAAAGTTACACAAGTATGGCTTTAAAACAAGATTAATATCTCGAAGTGAGTGAATCAGAGTCCAGATCTCATTCCAATAAATTCCAATAAATCTGTAGCTGAACTTGAAAATGCAACTTGACAGAACTCAAGCAATTTTGCAACAAGGAATAAGGAAAAATGGCATTTTCCAGATGTGCAATGCTTACAGACCTATTCATACAAACTCCAGGCAAGCACATCTTTAGAATGCTGACTTTAAAGGTGGAAAATGGCAAATACTTATGCAATTGGTTTTATGTATTTTTCTTTCCATAAACAACTCACATAACTTTGCAGAGATTTGCTTTTTGTTTAGTATTACAAAAAATAGCATTCGCTTAGGACAGTTTGACATAAATATGAAGTCTTCAAAAATTGTTTTCCATATAAATGAAATGTAGTGGGGGGAAACATTTGCATAAAAGTTCACACTCTAAACCAAATCATAAAGGCATACAGTGGAGTGGTTTTTATGATTTTGTTTTAACTATGGATGTTAATGGTAAGAATGAGCAAGCACAGTTTTGCAGGAAGCAAATGTCCATTGAGGGGTCCACTTGCCATTCTCACTGGTCAACGCTCCTTTTATTTATTTGGCCATAATTTTATCCCTGCTTCTCACAACAGAATGATCTATATCTTGATTTTTTTTTACTTTGCGTGGGCAATGCCTGTTTTCAGTAATTACTTTATTTTCTATGTATTTTATATGGAATAAAACAAGGAAAAAATACGCTAATTCTCCAATTCCATCCCCTAAAGTTTTTAAATAAGCAATGCCACTATAAATTAAAATCCACACATTGTATTTGCTCATTAGGCCCAGCTGCCACAACATTTAAATTATGTGCATAGTACAATGTGTGGCGATGACAATATATTATTTGGAAATAAGGGTGCATTTTTTTTTCTTGGGGATGTGTCAACAACTACAACCCCTTATGTACTAAAATAACAGTAATATACTCTATACTATTTTTTTAGACTGGAGTGTTTCATATTGACCTCAATTTGATTAAGGCTACTTGCACACCAAGACGTTGCGTTAGGTGCTACGTTAAGGTCGCATAACGTGCACCTAACACAACGTATGGTGCTGCAAGAGCCGACGGTAGAGTGAGCCGCGTTAGGCGGCTCGATTCCTATAATGTCTCCCAGAGTGGCGCTGATTGGCCAGCAGGTCCACGTGATGCGGAGCGAGACACTCCGCATCACGTGGTCCCGCCGGCCAATCAGCACCCGCCAGTGCAGTGAATATTAGGTAGCCATGTGCGCGGCTACTGTAGCTGGCTCTCCCCGCCTCCTCTCCGCTCCCCACTGCGCATGTGCAAACAGTCTAACGCGGCTATAGCCACTCCAAGGCCGTAGCATGCTGCACTTTGCGGAGAACGTGCAGCGTTACATGTAACGCAACGTGGGCTGTGTGAACAGCCCACTTGTGTTACATTGCTGTGCGTTGGGGGAGTGTTACAGGCGCACTAACGTGCGCCTGTAATGTCTTGGTGTGTAAGCAGCCTAAATAGAGTCATTCCATTTACAGATTTGTCATATTGCGAGACTTTGGAGAAGTACAATTTTTTAAAGAAAGCAACAACAAAAAAACAACCTTTCTATTTTAAACATTTCAGCATCTCTCTAGTTCTCTTTTTTTTTTTTTTTTTGCTGCTGTCAATTTTTTTAAGGTTGAAGTGAGAAGTTTTCATACTAAATGGTCTTTCTCTGTTCCCTTTATATCCTTCTCTATGACCATAACCTCAGTGTATTTCATTTGACAAGCTCCATTATTTTATTATTTGGTTTTATATCAACATCCCTTCTGTGCTGTAATTTTGTCATGCTTTACTCCAGTTAAAGGGACTTTCCGCTATTGTAATAAACAATTAAATAATATGTATAAATGGTGCACACCTCATTGAAAAAATAAAATGTTATTAAAATTATCTTTACATTTCAGTTTACAGTGTGTGGCTTAGAGCCTTAAGGTGTGTACACACCCACTACAAAAGGAAACGGCGGGTCTTTAGCCGACATTACGTGCGTGTGTACGCGCTGTCGGCAGACTGATAAGGCTGTTTCTGAACGATCCGCTCAGCATATCGTTCAGAAACAGCCTTAACAGTCCGCCGACAGCGCGTACACATGCACTACTGTCGGCTGAACGTCCGCCCAGCGGGAGGGTCCGGGGAACCCGTCATTGCCGGCGGTAGTGCGTGTGTACGCACCTTTAAAAACAGCTGATCAAACTGATTACATGCTTTTTTTATCTTTACACAATCAACGCTTGTCAACAATTCTAGGAAAACCGGGAGGGGGTATTCTTGGTGCATAGTGACATAGTGGACAGCACTCTCCCCTTGCAGGTTCAAATCCCAGCCAGGGCACTATGTATGCATATTGCATGGGTTTCCTCTGGGCACTCTGGTTTCTTTAGACTACGATGGGCATACGATTATGGTAGGGATTAGTTAATGAGCCCCTCAGTAGAACAGTTCGAGACAAGACTAAATACTCTGTAAAGCACCATGAAATATGTCAGCACTATATAAATACTAAATATTATATACTGAATAAAAATACAGTATATATCCAAAATATGAAAAATCTATATTTCTGTCTTAACTACTGCATTGTAGATTGGACTCTATTATTTTTAATCAGTCCTCCTCTATTGATGTCAACACCTAAGGGCAGCAAACACCTGAGAGTCTCAGTTACTATAGCAGTGTGCAAAGTGTATGGCTGCTGTGCTCATACATCATCCTGGTGTCCGCTTTGTTTATTTTTCCACCTATGCATCTCCTGTCTGGCTGTCATACAATTATCTCCTCTATCTCACCCCAGCACAGTGCACTCCATGTCTAACCTGTGACTAATTGGGAACAAATTCATTCTGCTGTTTCCCAAAACCCTGAAAAAACAAGTCTGTGCTGAGCAGACACCCTTCTCCTTAACAAACGCTCATGCAAAGTTAATGACCTATGATGGGGTGACATTAATAACATTAGAAATGACAAGAAAAAAAGATCTATGCAGATATGAAACCTGACCGCAACACAGCACAGCATAGTTTACTAACTTAAAGGGTCAGGAAGGATAATAAAAGAAAGGACAATTTCCTTTGCAACACATATAAATTATCTTTATTTTTAGCCCTTGACTGCATTGTTTAGATTGCTTTCTAATTCTTAATGTCTGTGTAAACTGAGCAAATGTATTCAGGAAACAAAACATTTGAATTAAGCTTAAATAACAAAAGTTAATTAAATTTATGTTAGAGTAAAAAAAGCAATAAATACATATTTCTGTCAAATTATATTAGAGCAGCATAAATGCATTCTTTACATTACGACTACTGAAGTGATAGACAGTTAGATGTTGATGCTGAGGTGGTTAGCATGTCTGGCTTTCAGCTCCAGGATCCTATGTAGATTGCAGATTATATGGACTTAACTCATTGTGGATTGCAGGCCCTGGCCCCTTAAAGTGAACCCCCAGACTAAAAATCTACTCAGCAGCACTGAAAAGGCTTGGTGTTTCTTTAACAGTTTCACAGCATCAGAACTGTTTTTCTTACCGAAGTCTCATTTTTAGCTGCATTTTTAGCTAAGCTCAGCCCTATCAAAGAAAACTGCCCAGGCTTTTTTTTCTAATGTTGTTGTTCTCATTGCCTAGCAACTGGGAAGGGTGATCAGGACACAGGACAGTTGGAACTGTGTCTCATGCTCCCTGTCACCTCCTTTCAACCAAAAAGATGGCTGCCCTCATGAAATCACAACCATTTGCCTGTTCTTTTAAAACAGGGTGGGTAAGAGATTATATTACCAATCTATTTTAATTAACATAACTAATGTAACTTAATGACAGCATGTTTGTTTAGGCTGAAGTTCATCTTTAAGGACCAGAACTTTTTTTTCAATTCACTACTTTTTGATCAATGATCAGGGAGTCAAGAACCAATGAAATCGGCTCCTGACGGAGACTCAGGAAAATAGCTAGCCCCCATGAGTTCTTTCGCATAGTCACGATTTTGCGGGGAATTCTAACTTTTTTATTGTGCCAGATAAAGCTATGGAACAGGACTTGACAAGATTTAAACCATGCTGTCGGAATGCTAATGGGTAGGTTAATTAATCGAACAAAACATTTTTGGCACCAACATTATCTTAATGATTGCAAACCTGCCAAGAGTATTACAATTTTTCAGCCCTCCAGTGCTTTTTTACTGTTCTAAATAAATAACAAGTAGTAAGGCCCAAATAGGTTGCGCAGATCACTACTAATTTTTATACATAGGTAAGTAATATGACTTTTTTTCCAGTTATAGTTGCAGAAGGATTTAATATATTACAGGACTTGGGGGGGGGGGGGGGGCAGATTGGTTAGAGTAAAGGGATTTAACCCTGTCAATAAATCTAAGTCCAAAGACAAACTTATCCAGGACCTAGAAAAAGGAATTATCTATCCAGCCTGTCAAAGGCTTTCTCTGCGCCAACGGCAAGTAACACTGTCACCTTTCTGTGCCTCTGGCATGCTTGGATAAAATTAATAGTTGTATAAATGTTATCATGGAGTTGCTTATTCTTATAAACCAATCAGTTGAAAGCCACAGAGAGCCTCCATAGCCATATGAAGCCTATTGGACATAATTCTAGAGTAGATTATAACATCAATATTGATGATTGACCTAGGCCTAAATTTCCTACAATTCAGTTTTGAATGAACACGAATAAAATCTCCAAATTTAGAGATTGTTTTTGAGAATAAACACATTTGTCCCATTAACGGCTGGATTTAGCCTGGTCATTTATATACCTGAGGGAGGTGAATCCACCCATTCCCCTCTTTTTAGACGGATTTTAACTTATCTTATCCTGTTTTGGCGCCTCTATTATTCGTGTTCATTCATATATCTAGTCCACCCTTGGTGGAGGGGTGTATCCCCATTTTTCTTATCTATAGAGAGCGACTTTTTATACCTGAGTGGGGTCAGGTGACAATTCTCCCCACCCATTTTTTCAGTGGTCACCTGTGTGGTGACCCATACTTGTGGGTATAATCGCATTTACATACATTCTTCACATTGTTTGAACGTACTACACCAGATTTGGCTCTCGGTTTTTCCCTGTCTTTCATACAATTCAGTTTTGCCTGTGCTTCTTTTGGGATAACCAAGATAACAGCTCTAGTGGAAAGGTGTAAAAAGTTATTTGACCATGTATTTTATTACATTTATCAGTGGGAACATGACAGTAAACACCTACCCTGATTTTAGTTTCATTATTCTCTGCTTAATCTGTCTCTTATCAGCTGTGATAAGAATCCCTGACTGAGCATTCAGTCTAGGTTTGACCTGGAATCATTATAGCTGAGTCAGGCTTCTGTGGAGTCTTTTAAAGCCCAAGCCTGCCCCCTCCTGGCTCAGCTTTCCTGCTTTGCATACTCAGAGCTGATGACATGGGAGGGGCTGCTCCTGCAGAAAGAAGCTTTGAAACAGACAAGTGTGGCTGTGTGATCTGTGTGCACTGTGCAGCCAGTCATCATTATTATCTACTGTATGCAGTTTCATTTCTATGAGAGACACTTCGTACAGGCAGCCACACAGCATACCAGAATAATAAAGTTGAAAGCACACAGATGAAAAGATGCAGCAGCAGCCCTGCTTGTCTATAGTCTCATAGAGGCTAGACAGCACATCCAGAACAGCTCATAACCTGGAAGCAGAAGGGATATGAGCCGGCAGCCATATTGGATTTTTCCTGGAGCAATAATGGATAAAAAACACTCAAAAAGGCACACCAGAGTGGCGGAATTATCAGGTAGAGCATTTATTCTTTACAAGCTATCGACTGATATATTTAATTTGTGTGAATCGTTCATCTCTGGTTCCCTTTAAACATGGCACAGAATAGTTAACACCGAGGCTTAACCCTTTCAATGCTCCTTGCAAAGTGAAATCAAGTTAAAACATCAGATTACTTATGATTTTCATAAATTGTAATTAAGATTTTTTTTTTTCCATAAAGTTTATTATGCTGTGGCTAATCTTTTAGAGCAAAAAGGAAGTTCCTAGTTTAGTTGTACTTTAAATATCCAGAGTTTCTCTGACATTCTAGCTATGTAAAAGGCCACTGTGATTTCTGAGAAATGTTGCTCAAGAGCAATTTGAAAATGTTCTATACTGGGAATCTGTAAATCTAAACACAAATTAAATTAATTGGGAACATTTGTGGTGGTTTGTATTAGCATCTTGTAGGCAACCTTAGCAGCAAAACGCAGGAACACAGCTTGGGAAGGCCACCAAATTTCTGAGGAACAATAAAAAAAAAAATCTGCGTAATGGTAAGGTGGAGCCATTGCATCTTAAAAGGCATCAAACGAGGACAAGGATCACTGAGGGTCATTTTGGGTTTACCAAATGTGACAACATACTTTGGCAGAGCATGCTTTGCCCGTTATGTCAACATACAAAAAAGCTGTATACCTTGTTTTTTTTCTTCTTAAAGGGAACCTGAACTGAGTAAAATTATTTAAAATAAACACATAGCGTAGCTGCAAATGAATATTACATACTTACCTCTCTGTCAGTTCCTCTCAGAAGCTCACCATTTTCTTCTTCCAGTGATCCCTTCCAGTTCTGACAATATTTTGTCAAAACTGAAATATACCAGTTGCTGTCAGTTAAATATCAGCTGCTGTCAGTTACAACTGAATGTGTAAGGTAATGTCCATGTTTCCCAATGGCTCAAGTGGGCGATATCACAGTTTAACAGTGTGCTGACCAGGAGGCTGTTATGGGGTAATGGCATTTTCAAAATGGAGGACAGAGAATTCCATTGATCCCTGTGGACAAACGGGACGCAGGAGAGGAGAAAGAGATTGATGAGTAGACTACACAGGAGGTAAGTATGACATGTTTATGTTTATTTTGACTTTTAATTTTTAATTCAGGTTCTCTTTTAAGTAAATGTCAGTTAATTTTTTATAGTTATCACTTTAGATAATATGTATTTATATTCAACTAAGGAGAACCTCAGTAGTGTTGGGCGAACACCTGGATGTTCGGGAACGTTCGCCGAACATGGCCGCGATGTTCGGCATGTTCGGGCCGAACCCCGAACTCCCCGAACATCCCGCTTTTGGGGGCCCTATGGGGTCGCAGGCATAAGGGGGGAGCATGCCCCGATCGTGGGTGGGGGGGGATCAGAAATTGCCCCCACCCCCTCCGCTAGCGCTCCCCCCTCTGCCCGCTTCCCCATACAAAAGTTTGACGAAAGTAAAATAGTACCGGTGGTGGTGGCTGGCTGCTGCAGTGGCTGGCTGGCACTATGAAGTGACTGAGGAGGAGGAGTCAGAGTAGGACGCGTTGAGGGAGGCCGGGCAGCGGGCGGTTCAGCGGTAGTACCCTTGTGGTACTTCCGCCCTTTCTCTGACCTCACGTCCTCTGCGTGATGACGCATACGAGGGTACGCGTGACGCGTACCCTCGTATGCAGAGGACGTGAGGTCAGAGAAAGGGCGGAAGTACCACAAGGGTACTACCGCTGAACCGCCCACTGCCCGGCCTCCCTCAACGCGTCCTACTCCGACTCCTCCTCCTCAGTCACTTCATAGTGCCAGCCAGCCACTGCAGCAGCCAGCCACCACCACCGGTACTATTTTACTTTCGTCAAACTTTTGTATGGGGAAGCGGGCAGAGGGGGGAGCGCTAGCGGAGGGGGTGGGGGGAATTTCCGACCCCCCCCCCCCCCCCGCGATCGGGGCATGCTCCCCCCTTATGCCTGCGACCCCATAGGGGGGCCGTATTCGGCCGAACATTCAGCAGTTCGGGCGAACCCGAACAGTTTGGCCGAACACCACCAGGTGTTCGGCCGAACTCGAACATCACCCGAACAGGGTGATGTTCTGCAGAACCCGAACAGTGGCGAACACTGTTCGCCCAACACTAAACCTCAGCAATGTAACAATTTTAATTTCACCCTTCTTTTGCTGGGACTGTTGTTGCTCAAGTGCACTCTGAGCAACGCTTATCAGCATCTTTTACTTACACAATCTTGATGCAACCAGATACAAAGGCATTTGTGTCACAGTATATGCTGATTGATATCCCTCCTGTATTGAATTGGTAAAATGATATCCCAATTTGAAGGATTATTGTTGTTTCAAAAACTGTACAACCCTTTGAAGCCATTTTCGAATTGTTTTAACAATGATCAGTAAGCTTTGTGACTCTCTTTTTTGGCTAGGGTACCTCCCGGAGAACCTTAGAGAGGATACCATTTTAATTATCATTAGTAATTTAATTACATTTATATACTGAGATTTTTCTCTTCAAAGTTGGAGATATCTCTCTGCTTTTGTCATTATAATCTTGTTTGGTATTTCAAAAACCTTACATTTTAAACTTGTATTTTTTTTATTTTGAAGGTGTGCTACAAAAACAATTTCCTTACAGATAGTTGCAACAAAGCCACATCTGTGTTTGTTTTGCATCATGAATGTGAGACGGAAGCCAGAAAGGACTTGGAAGGATCTTCTGGAGAAAATCAGAGCTTTATCTTTTTTTTTTATTTGTATTTTTATATTTATTTTTTCTGGTGGTAATGGGGGAAGTAGGATGGTGTTTCTGTTTTGAAGCCCAGCTAACTATCGGTTAAAACACCACTTCCAAAAGCTTCATTACAACACTTTAAAAACAACTTTTTTTACAGATGCCATTGTTTAAATACGGTAATTTTTGAGGAGGAGGCTAATGCAAAATAATACTGCCTGCTAAGCCAAAAATACAAATACTGTAATACAAAAATGTCAAAAGTCAAATACTGCAAAACAAAAATGTTTCATTCTTGATACACTAGAAAAATTCTGCAGCCTGTGATTGTATCAATTCTTCCAAGCTCTTGAATTGGGCTAAAATCTCTACGTTGCAGTAATGTAACAAGGTGGCATAGTGGTTAGCACTTTCACCTTGCAGCCCTGTGCCACTGGTTGGAATCCCAGGCAGGTCAATATGTGCAAGGAGTTTGTATGTTTTCCCCATGTCAGCGTGGGTTTCTTGCGGGTACTCCGGTTTCCTCCCACATCCCAAAAAACATACAGATAAGTTAATTGTCTTCCCCCTAAATTAGCCCTAGACTACAATAAATACACTACACAATACATACATAGATATATGACTATGGTAGGGAGGGATTAGATTGTGAGCTACTCTGAGGGACAGTTAGTGACAAGACATTATACTCTGTACAGGATTCCAAGTAGGACCGGAACCACGACAAGGTATTATAGCTCTTAATACTTTATTAACAGCTCATGCCATGAAAGCAACGACAGACTGCTATTTCGGCCATGCTTGGCCTTTGTCAAATTGCACAAAAGCATTACAATGGTGTAATGCTTTTGTGCAACTTGACAAAGGCCAAGCATGGCCGAAACAGCAGTCTGTCGTTGCTTTCATGGCATGAGCTGTTAATAAAGTATTAAGAGCTATAATACCTTGTCGTGGTGCCGGTCCTACTTGGAATCCATTACTGTGACCCCCTGGCACAAGGGTGAGACCGAGGCACACATTATATTTATCTGGCCCTGATCGGTGCTCCTGGCCTGTTTGTTTTGATTATACTCTGTACAGTGCTGCATAAGATGTTGGTGCTATATAAATACTAAATAATGATTATAATGCAGTATTTCAGCTGAATACCAGTTTCTGAGACGATTTCCATGGTGGTAAGTGCATTTCCAATTGTAGACTTGGAAATCCGTATTCTGCTGAAATTTTCTAACCATCTCTAATATAACATACACATATATAAGATTGACCCTTCATATATATTAAAAGTCACAAAGAAAGAACAAAAAGAGAAAAAAATATATAAATGCTATTTGAAATGAGAACACAAGGATAAGATACTCCCATTAAATAGATCAATCACCAAACGCAATTCAATCAGAGGTGAATAGGAATCTATAATTCAAATAAATGCCTAATTCACTGTCAAATCAAAAGATTAAAAGAAAAGGGAAGGGAATATTAAATGGGATAAGGGTAGGTAGTGGGGTGGTAGTATCATGTACAAGGATGAGGGCAAATGTTCTAAAATAAGCAAAAACTTATGTCTAACATTATGGCATATCCCAAAAGGCTGAAGGGTCTCTAAATGCTAACCGCAAGGACCATATAGACATATGTTCATCTAAAAATTAATTTTCTAAACCAATACTTCGTCCATCCTCCTCCGTTCATTCGTGGCCTCAACCCTACCTCCTAGAGAGGGAGGAAAATATGATTTCCAAGATCTGGCTATCATAGTTCTAGCTGCAGTCAGGCAATCCATGAGGATATTCTTTTTATCTCTTGTAACTGGGTCAAGCAGTAAAGATAATACAGACAACTCAGGAGAGTTAATTATAGTAGTTAAAATCATAGAACAGTACACCTGAAAAGTAGATTTCTAGAAAGTATGAACTATCTGGCATGTCTACCACATGTGAAAGGGAGTACCAATATTCTTAAAGGACACCCGAGACGAAAGTAAACTAATCAAATAAATATTTTTATCTATCTTCCTTCTCCCAAGAATGACTTTTTAAGATATTTCACAGTTTTATTTTATGCTTAAATCTACTATTTAAGTTTAAACTGTTGTATTGTTTTTGTTCAATGACACATTAATTGAAGTATGCCAGTGCTAAAATATATGAACAATTGGCCCGTTTTATCTCTTTTCTGCTCTCAGAAGCCATTTTCTGCAAGAAAGTGTTTTATATTTGTAATTTCTTATCAGTAAGGGTCACAACGTAGTCACTTCCTGTCTGAGGCTAGATTCACAGTGGGACGTTGCGTTTTGATGCGACGTTAAAGTTACAATGCAAAATTACAACACAACGCTCCACAAAAGTTGCAACGCAACTTAACGCTGCGTTACTGTCGCATACAGCAAATACAGTAGAGCATACAGGCAATGAAAAGTATGCTTCCAACTTCCAAGTCATTACTGAGAATGTGCAAACAGTCTAACGCAGCTATTAACATGTATAACACACTGCATGCAGTACTTTCACTTAACGTGCAGCATTAGACACCAACGCAACGGGTGCACTGTGAATGGAGCATTGGTTTTTCATTGCAGTGCGCTATTCTGTGTTAAATTTTGTTTTAACATGCGACTTAAACGTCTCACTGTGAGCCTGAGTCAGGACTAAGTCTGCCCCTTACTTACCTGATATTTAACTCTTTCAGGCAGAGAAAGAAAAAAGGAACACAGCATAGTTATTTGTGTGCAGGGCACTGTACATACACATGCCTATCTCATCATGTCACATGTCACTTTGGGTACCCTTTAACATCTCCAACATAGTTCTCAGATGTCAGCATACATACGATGGAGAGAGGAGGGGCATCTGTACAAGAGAGCCAGAATCTTGCAACTCCTCTAAGTAGCATATATTAAAAGGTCATACCTTGTGCTGGTTACCCCTCACATTCACACCATGAATCACCTCATTGCGTCACCATGAATCGCCTCATTATGCATTGGCCAAGTGTTCCATAACCAGGACATAAAGCAAAAGAGAAGGGGCAACCGTTCCTGATCTGAAAGGTCTCAGATATTTACCGTAAGGCCTCTTTCACAGTGGGACATTGCGTTTGATGCGATGTTAAAGTCGCACAACATGCCCCTAATGCAGTGCATGTAGGTTATAAAATTGGACGTTATTTTGTTCTACGTTATGTGTCTCTTGGTGTGCTGTTTTCGTTGCATACTGATGGAACGAAAACGGCGCTTGCGTTACATTTAAAAAAAAAATTACTGAGCATGTGCAACACACATAACGCAGCAAATGTATTGCTAAGCACACAGCACGCAGCACTTTCTAAATATTGCTACACGTTACACACAACGCAACGTGTGCACTCTGAATGTCGCACAGACTTTGTATTGATGTGTGTTAGTCTGCGTTATAACATTTTCTAACGTGCGACTTTAACGTTGCACTGTGAACGAGGACTGATCCAAGCAAAGGTATTAGTGTATAAGGCCATTACTTTATTTATTTAAAAAAAAATGTTTTATTTCCTTGACATTTCTGTGAAACATATTTTTTGGGGTTGATGTTGATATTGTTGAATTCAAGACAAAGCATTTCAACATGTATTCGGATATATGCAGAAAAGCATGTGATGCTATCATATAGTGTTGTTGTTGTTCCAGAAATTAGTTAAGGGGCCTACTTATAATGGTGGCGATCTGCAGATAATGTGTGGGCCTGAACACACTGAAAATCAACAAGTGCCTTCGCGAACGCAATGCAATGTGATCACATTTTTCAAAATTCTGCTCACCACTTTTGTGCGCTTTCTGTGCAGTTTTGTGTTTGAAATGTGATTGTGATATTGCTAAGATCCTTTTGTAAAATAAAGAAATTACCTTCCAACAGGAAGTTGCAAGGTCTCCTGAGATTGTTGACTCAAAGAAACAAAACGCAATGAAAATTGCATGCATTGTGTTTTTACAGGGCTCAGGGCAGGGAGCCTAGGCCAAGGAACATCGATGCCAGATCATCATTTTAACAGTACTGAATTACTGTGAGTTTTCTGTAGCACTCATATGTTTATAGCTAACTAGTAGACTTAAGCTTTTAGGAAGTGTTTTCTTACACTGAGTTTTACTGAACTGTAGTTATGTTGGGCTTCTAAGGTGTTTCAAATTCCAGTCAAGATTAGGCTAGAAATTACAGTAAATCTTCCCTAGATTGGTTTGTTCATGCTTCATTACATTAAAACGCTATCAAAAGCTAAGTATGTTTAACTAACTTTTTCAAACTTTTACTTTGCAGATAAACTATAAAAAAGAGACATATATTTGAAAACACATTAAACAAGAGAGAAAAGATGGTACAATTTAACAAGGATAGAGCCAGATGTGCTAAGTGGTTTAAAAACGGATTCCACTATTGTAGTTAAAAAAGCTTGCAAGGGCAGGGCTCTCTTATCCTATTGTGTTTTGGATTTTGTTACACATTTATTCACATTCATTCTGTCACTGTTATTACCAATTCTGTACTTTGTACTGTTTCTTTAACGATCGGTGTCAGCACGCAGAGAGAATCTGATTCTTGGCGATCTGCAGTACCACCAAGAATACAGATATACGCCTGATTATCGATGATCTGCAGAATCAGCGATAATACAGAAGTATTGCTAACCTCTGGACACCAGAATAGGGAGAGTGTTTGGTGCAACAGTAACAACTCTGAGTAGAGACCACCAGAGGAGCTGGCGGCCTAAGACTCCTGAGGAATTCACCCCTGACTGTGGGTGATATTCCTGTAGCCTGTGGACCCCTGGGCGAGGGAACGAGGCTGGGTTGCAGGAAGCCCTGCAGCTAATATGAAAGGTATTGCCCTGGACTGGGCTAATGTAATACAGTAATAGCACAATCCTAGTCTGGGTGTGAGGTCCGTAGTCACAACACCCTGGAACTAGTCTGGAGCATAACATAAATGATAATACAATTCCCTAGTCTTAGGTGTGAGGTCCGTGATCATCAACACCCTGGAACTAGTCTGGAATATAACACAAAGACAATACAGTTCCCTAATCTTGGGTGTGAGGGCCTTGATCTCAACACCCCGGAACTATGCTAGAGAATACACAGAAGATACACAGTATTCCTAGTCTGGGGTGTGAGGGCCTTGATCTCAACACCCTGGAACTGGTCTAACAAATAAACAGTATAAAGTAATCTGGCTCAGTGTGAATTCCCAAGTCCTCTTGGTTCAAACACACTATAAGGATCTGACTATGGTCTGAATGCTTCCACAAAGTGTTTGCAATGGCAGACAACCAGCAACTGACAAGCAAGCAGAATATATAGTAGCTGAACTCTGCTGCCCCGCCCGAGCCACTCAGCCAATCATGAGTCTAGCAGGAATCAGCTGATCGTCCTGATCAGCTGACACTTCCCCTGCTGGTATAAAGGTCCTGACTTCTGGCCCGCGCGCGCGTAGCTCTCTATCCATCTATGTGGACTAACAGACCCAGCCACTCCAAAGGCACGCTGCTGCGTACAAACCGCCACCTTGGACGCGGAAACAGCCGCTTTGCTGTTAGAACATGTGGCGGCTCTTCCGCGTTCTGCCACACTACCAGACACGTGCCTACGTGTGCAAACTGCCGCGTTGGACGCGGAATCAGCTGCCTTGCTTTTAGCACACGCGGCAGCTTTTCCGCGTTTTCTCACAGTTTCTGTATTTTGTACCAACTCTGTATTTTTTATGTTGATGTATATCATTGTCTGTATTATTTTATACTCCATGTCTGTTTCTTACTTTGTACAATGCCACAGAATTTGTTGGAACTTTATAAATCAATAATAATAAAAGGGGGTAGCCATTGTGGTACAAAACCTTACAGATTACATTGAAGAGAAAGATGAAACTTACAACTTTCAGTATGTACAGACAGCTAACCTCGGGCTCTACAACACAGTTGAAAGGAGAAGTGGACTTGCTGATGGATGAGGCAACTTATACAGTATTAATCAGTGAAGAACTGTCATCAGTCTTGAAAAAGGACATACCAAGAATACCTGTATGTTAAAAATGTTCCAAGGTCCAAAGGGACTTAGTATGTTTAACAGGCAGACCAATTGTGTCAGAGATGGATTCCTTGATGGAACCTTTGGCATCTTCATGGACTCTTGGCTACTAGGGATGCTAATTCAGATTCTGCGCAATTGAAATTTCCACATTTTCGATCAGGAATTCAAATTTCCGATCAGAATTTGGAAATCGGAATTCCACGGAAATCCGATTTACCGCAACTCGGTAATTTTAGCCCAATCACAGAACTCAGAAGCATTGGACCAATTAGAGAATGCAGAATTTGTCTGCAAAATATTAATCGTAGACCAATCACAAGACGGATTTTCTGTTTTTCCGATTTCCATTTTTCCAAACTCAGTTTTTCCAATTTTGTTTGCATTTTTTTGCATTCTATGATGCAAAAAAATTACTAGTAAAATACTCCTTGAAAATTGGAAATCAGAATAACAGAAAATCAGAAAAACTGTAAATTGGAATTTCGGCGGAATTGGAAATGGGTATTTCTGACTATCCCTATTGGCTACAACCCATAGTGAATGCAGATGAGTGGTGTCTGAAAGACACCACTCATTTTCTGAACACATTAGATCATTTTGATGTCAATTATTTACTCAATATGGATGTGGTAAATTTCTATAACAACATTGTTCATGAGGAAGCTTTACTTGTGGTTGGTGGAAGACTTATCAACATTCAAGAATCATCAATTAGATGCTTACATTCATCATGTTGTTGCTTGAATTTAGCCTCTCCCATTCTTATTTTAGGTTTGGGGATGAATTTTATCTGCATATCCTTGGCGTGCCGATTGGGGCACCCACAGTAGCTATTATTATCATGCCTGACTTTTATAAAATACATTTTTGGGCCCGGGTTCCCTGAGAGACATCCAGAGATACTTCAGATTCATAGATTACTTAAAAAGGGTCTTGATCCCATAACACATTCTTGGTCCTCTATCCATTCACTCGGTCCCTTGCTGCCCCCCTCCCATGAAAGCCTGCTCCTTCGGGACTCTTGGAAGACTTTTTGAAGCACTCATGTCCCCAAGTGCTTTCAAAGACTGGAGCCTTCATACTGTGCATGCGCAAGAGAGCAAAGTTTGGACCTGCCTGCCTTTGGAATTACTCAGGGATGTGAGTACTTACCAAGCCTTCATGAGGACTCACAAAGTTGTATTTTACTAGGTTGTTAAATAACTTTCATGAGGGGAGTAGAAACAACTGTAGACTAAGGGCAAGGAAAGAGGATTGGGTAGGCTCTATCTCTCCATAGATGAGTATCTAACTTTTCAGATTGTCTTCAGTTTTACTTTAAATAGCAATTTGGGGACATTTAAACCATATTCAGAAGTTTGGTAAAGCTGCCGTGTGCAGAGAGCTGACAGCAAACTTACTATTACTTACACTTACAAGATAGTGCACATTGTGTTATTGCTGTGATTCGTGTTTTCTAGGTGATGTGAATGTAGCTAGAGTAATGCATGTTATGCTACTTAGCATGTTTTACTCTAATAATGTGTGCATGACCTAGACAATGCGGGTTACACTTATTGTGCAATGTGCCAAGTAAACATTTTATCTTACTTTTTGAATGAAAATTTCATCTATATTATAAAACTAGCAATATTTACTTCAGTTTCAGAGCAGTTTAGTAAACTAAGTGTAAATTGTAGGGCTGGGATTGCGCATCAACATTTTGTCATCTTGAAGACTCTTTTTTTCTGAAGGACTTTTTGATGCTTTAGGGCAAGTCTCAAACTGTCCCTTACATGATTTTGGTACTAAGCCGAGTATTATGTTCTCACATTTTTGTTCCCTCAGAACTTCAGGAAATCCCCTCTAATATCACCGGTGGCATTTAAATCCCATATATTAATATTTAAAACATAAAGTTATTTAGGCTGGCTCCTAATTGTGCAAATCTCTTAGCTAGTTAAGAGCTATTTCATGGTTCCCACCACATGCAGCACCTCCTGTCACAAGGTAAGGAGGGTGAAAGCTTCTCTTCAGTGCACTAGCTACCATCTCTTCTGTAGTCAGTACTTCTTCCTACAGTTCTGGCTGTCGTAGATTTGCAAACCCCTTGCACATCCTTAAGTTAATCTATAACAACCAGAGGGACAGATGAGCCGTATGAACTAGTCAACTCTAGCTTGAATAATTTTTTAGTTTTATCCTTTTTAATTAGTCGATGAAGGCTTTAAGCTGTTAAGTCTTTTTTAAACTTCTTTTTAATCTTTTAACAGTCCTGCATCAGTTGTCTCATATGAGAAAACTTGCAACAGGGCAGCGGTGGTAGAGCAGGCAGTGAGCTGTTATAGTCACCTGTCTAGAGATGACTGGATCGGCTTTTCCTCCACCCACATTAGTGATGCTGAACTTCCGGCATGCCTTCTGGGTCCTGATCACATCCTATCACATGATATCATGTGATCAAGATCCAGGGATAGTGTCACATTACAGAGCCACTGGGTGGGGGAAGAGAGCTGGTGAAAAAGATTCTTCCATCTTCCACCACTGAGTGGTGCTGTAACTCTGACAACATCTCCTGGATTAGGATCACATGCCATATGGTGATCGGTACCCAGAAGACATAACAAGATTACATCAACACCGCAGTGGTGGAAAGAAGAAGCCAATCCAGTGTCTCAGCAGGTTACTATAGCAGTTCCAGCCTGCTAGCCTGCTGCAAGGCTGGGGAAGGGTCACTTCCCTAGTGGCAGGAAAAATGCAGCCCAGCAACCACATAATTTTTAAGGTGGCCATATATCAGGCAACTTGGCGTCCGATCGACCATGGATTTGATTATTATTACACATTGGATGAAAATCAGTGCCACCAAGTGCATGCCCGACTGAAAATGCGACCAATTTTGAGACAAAAATTGGTTGCATTGTTGACCGTGAATGCAGCAAGATGTTGGGTTGCTTGATCCGATGCGCAGCAGGACCAGCATGCAATTTTGTGACAATAGACGAAAACCCTGGCGCTGTCCCTCCTTAATGAAAAATGTCCTCCCGGTGCCCAGAGTAAGGTATACATTACCTGTCCATGCCTGCCTGCGCTTGTCACTCCGCTGCTCTGAGTGCATTCCACTGTCCATACACATGTGCTCCACGTGGTTTCCTAGTTCGTGTGGTGTCGCACATGCCTGCCCTTGCTAGGAAACCATGTGGGGCATGTGTGTATGCAGAGATGGCATCCCAGAGGCCAGCGGGGGACAAGCGCAGGCTGCGAAAAGGTGATGTATACTTTTCACTGGATACAGGGGACATTTTTCATTAGGGTAGCAGAAATGGATTGATGCGGCGCAGATGGCCAATACCGGATTGATTTCAGCATGAAATTGATCAGGAATCAGCCTGTGGTGTATGGGCAGCTGACAGATCTCTCTCTTATCAGATTTGATCAGAGAGAGATTTGTCGCTTTGTTGAATCTGCCCATCATTGCTAGATGTATGGCTACCTTTACTTTATATGGCTGCTAAAATGTTAATCCATGCATTATGCATGCTTGGATTATAAATTATCTTTAGGTTAACTTGGTTAACGTCCATTCTACCTTGCCAAGGATTTTTTTTTGTATCATTATACAACCTTCTTTTTTATCTTGCACACAGCTAATATGTCAAAGCAAAATGTTTTATCTAGAATGATTTAACTGTCTATTTCTCCTAATTAGAGTAACACCACAGGGCACTGTCACCAGGAACTAATGAACAAATAAAATGACCATAAAAAACCTTCTCTAAAATAGGTATCTTGCTAGAGATCGTTTTTTTTATGCAGTTAATTCATAGTGACAGCTCCACTTCAGTTCGGAGAGTGGACACTTTATTCAGACCTGAGCCAGACATGCCACAGGCCTGATGGAAAAGCATCTATTTCCTGTTGACTAATTTCTCTGAGCGGCTGTGATGTAGTTTGTGTTCCTCGTATAATTAAATGATAAATCTTCCCGCAGAATGAAACTCAATCCAGGATATGTCAGGACTGTGGAAATCTGTACAACACACAAGACACATTTCCCACAGAGAGCATATGAAGAAAAGAAGCTTCTCTTGAGGAGTTTATTAGCGTGTCATGGGCCTGGCATTTACCAACACAAAGCCAATCAATAAATAAACAAATAAATGCTTCATAATATGTAATACATCAACACCTTGCCACCATGTGGACGACTCCTCGATTACAAGAAGAAAAAATATCCATGAGGAGTCTAAACAGATGAAGTGACATCCAAGAGTGACGACCTTAACTGGGGCTCTTGTGCACAAAGAAGAGCCATTTCCATCATTGCACGCTAGTCATTTGTTGATGTATGCTTGCTTCTCTTATTTATCAGCTCAACTATAAAGGCAACGCAAAACAGCTGAATAATACGTAAAGTCAAAGTGCCACAAGAAGCGCTGAAGTGCATTCTCTGCAAAAGAAAAGACAGCTGTAAAAAGGTAAGGCCGTATAAAAATGGTAAATATGTTATGATCTTGAAATTATTTATCAGGCTCTAAATTACAAAAGAGTTGCCCATGAACATTGAAACTGGCTGCTAGATGTTAACTCTTTATTCTAATATAGTTAAAGAGGCACTATGCACTACTCACTTGTTGCCTAAAGGACAAATAAATGCATGTAACATATTGTTATGTTTTGTTATATAAGGCTTCTCGGTCAGTCAAGGCAATTATTAGACCATGGATGGACCGATATATTTTTGCTGTAAGCTGTTGATTTACCTAATAAACATACTGAGAGACAACAAAAAAAAAGTATGTTTAAAGTGACACTTAAGCAAAAAAAACAAAACCTCATGGTATAATGAATTGGTTGTGTAGTACGGATAATTAATAGAACAATAGTAGCAAAGAAAATAGTGTCATTTTTTTAATTTCAGGTATATAGCTTTTTTTTTTATAACATTGCATAATTCTCTAATAATTGCAGTTTCCACAATACACTCAGGATTTTAAATGATTTCACAGAGCAGGCTACTGACCCTTTGAACTTTTATCTGCAGAAAAACCATAAACAAAGAAGAAACAATGAGAGACAGTTGAGATAAGGGCTTCAAAAGAGAGTGCTGTCCACAACTTTATAAAGTCGCAGAGCTCACAGAAGCTTTTTTGCATAGATAGCAAAGTTTCTTAACTCTTCCTGTGCTGAAAACAATATCAGATTCATATCTGTGCCAATGTTTTATTTACTGTATTAGCAGTACTGCACATACAAATCATTATATCATAAGTTTATTGTCACTTCAGATTCCTTTCAAAATCACAAAAAGGGATGATTTGTGAGTAGAATATCTGTAGAGATAACACAGGATCTTCACAAAAAATTAGCATATTGTGATAAAGTTCATTATTTTCTGTAATGTACTGATAAACATTAGACTTTCATATATTTTAGATTCAAATACACACAACTGTAGTAGTTCAAGCCTTTTATTGTTTTAATATTGATGATTTTGGCATACAGCTCATGAAAACCCAAATTTCCTATCTCAAAAAATTAGCATATTTAATCCGACCAATAAAAGAAAAGTGTTTTTAAAACAAAAAAAGTCAACCTTCAAATAATTATGTTCAGTTATGCACTCAATACTTGGTCGGGAATCCTTTTGCAGAAATGACTGCTTTAATGCGGCGTGGCATGGAGGCAATCAGCCCGTGGCACTGCTCAGGTGTTATAGAGGCCCAGGATGCTTCGATAGCGGCCTTAAGCTCATCCAGAGTGTTGGGTCTTGTGTCTCTCAACCTTCTCTTCACAATATCCCACAGATTCTCTATGGGGTTCAGGTCAGGAGAGTTGGCGGGCCAATGGAGCACAGTAATACCATGGTCAGTAGACCATTTACCAGTGGTTTTGGCACTGTGAGCAGATGCCAGGTCGTGCTGAAAAATGAAATCTTCATCTCCATAAAGCTTTTCAGCTTTTCAGGAAGTTGCAGGGCATGCTGGGTTGTCCTTTTTTGCTTTTGCACATTAGTTAAGTCTGAGGGGAAATAAAGAAGCAAATAAAGACAACCCAGCATGCCCTACAACTTCCTTAGTGCGGCAACGTACCAAATAAGAGTCAGGTAAACTGGGGAATGATCATTTATAAACAAGAAAAGTAATAGAGATTTTAACTTTTGGATTGCCTGGTTAGCATCCTTATTGCTTGTTTACCAGATAAAAATAAAGAATTGATTTTTGATTGTATGCCTGCCAGTTACATTTTAAGTCTTTAACCACTTAAGGGCCATAGGCTTACATCCCCCTAGTGACCAGGCTATTTTTTACAATTCAGGCCATTGCAACTTTAAAGGCAGGGCCGTACAACTGAGCACACAAGTGATCCCCCCCCCCTCCTTTTCTGCCCACCAACAGAGCATTATGCTGCTTGTTTATTTATTTATTTTTTATTTATTTGTTTGTTTTTTTAATGACTATCGCTGTTTTTTTTATTTTTTTTCCCTTTGCCTTCCCTCCCCCCTACCAGCCAGTGACAGCGATCGACTGTCAAAAGCTTCAGCCTATGAGAGACGATCGCTCCTGAGCCTCCCAGGGGAACAGCCGAGTGACACGGCTGTCCCCAGTACAGTGCTGCCAGAGATTGCATCGCTGTACAATGTAAATAGATGGGGTTTTCCTGTCTAATGATTGGTGCTGGGAGACTGATGACAGAGTGGAGCTGCGCGCAGTGATGCATGCGCCGAATTTCCGGCAAAACCCCGCCTCAGGACTTGATGCCAATTGGTGTTGCGCTGTCCTGGGGGAGCTGCCACGTTCACGCCAATCGGCGTGACGCGGTCGTATAGGGGTTAATAACTATTGTATACCTTTTACCAGATAAGTGTATTATCTCTTATCTCACTTTAAGGCAGGGGTGTCAAACTCAAATACAAAGTGGGCCGAAATTGTACACAGGGACCAAGTCACAGGCCAACCTCAATGTCTACTGGTCACCTTCCTCTCTTATAAAGTTTCCAGTTTCCCCCCTCCCTTCCCCTAAACAGCTCCCTGATGTCTAGTGATTTGCCCCTCCCTCTCCCATATGGCTTCCCTGGTGAGCTATGGCTTCACCTCCAATATAGCTTCCCTGGTGGTGTAGAGTGGGCCAAACATAATACAAAATGAGGAAACCACTTGAGGGCCAAATTTAATGGCCCTGAGGGCCAGATTTGGCCTGCGGGCCGGAGTTTGACATATATGCTTTAACCACTTCAGCCTTCAGTCGTTTTCACTTTATGCATCCGAGCAATGTTCACCTCCCATTCATTACCCTATAACTTTATCACTACTTATCAGAATGAACTGATCTATATCTCGTTTTTTTCCGCCACCAATTAGGCTTTCTTTGGGTGGTACATTTTGCTAAGAGCCACTTTACTGTAAATGCATTTTAACAGGAAGACTAAGAGAAAAATGGAAAAAAATCATTATTTCTCAGTTTTCAGCCATTATAGCATTAAAATAATACATGCCTCCATAATTAAAACTCACTTATTGTATTTGCCCATATGTCCCGGTTATTACACCATTAAAATTATGTCCCTATAACAATGTATGGCGACAATATTTTATTTGGAAATAAAGGTGCATTTTTTCCGTTTTGCATCTATCACTATTTACAAGTTTAAAATAAAAAAAAAAATAGAAATATTTCATCTTTACATCGATATTTAAAAAGTTTAGACCCTTAGGTAAATATTTACATGTTTTTTTTTATTATTGTAATGTTTTTTTTTTTTATATTAAACATTTTATTTGGGTATTTTTTGGGAGGGTGGGATGTAAACAGAACTTTTATAATGTAAATGTGTGTTGAGTTGTTTTTTTTTACTTTTAGCTGTAGTTTTACTTTTTGGTTTGTTTACATGACGTCACTCTAAGCGTAACATACGCTTAGAGGGAGGCATAGGGGATGCAACAGCCAGAAAAAGCGGAGCTTCTGAGAGAAACTGTCGCTTTTTCTGCGGGGGAGAGGAATCAGTGATCGGGCACCATAGCCCGATTCACTGATTCGTGGGCTAATGATCCGCGGCAGGGAGCGCGCATGCACGCGCGCAATCGGCCGCGGGAGCGCGCAGATGCGCACATGGCCTCCTGGGCGTAGCTAGTACGTCCAGGAGGCCAAAGTAGTTAAGGTCTTCTAATTTTGGACTTTAATTTGCTGCACTCAGTATACTGAGTATTTTAAGGATCGTGAACCACGTGGGAAGATAGATTTTTCAGTGTTTTGGTTATATTTTTTGCAATGAGGACTGGACTGCATGGACTTATCTTTTCGTCAAAATTTCCTATGTTTCTTGTTTACATTTTTATAGGACTTTTCTGTTGCAACTGTGATAATGAATTATTTGCACTGTGTATAAATATATATGAGAAGTGCGCTACTTGATCTGTTTAGAAGCACAGCTTCTTGATAATTACACCTATAATTAATCAGTTCCAGTATATTGTAGCAAAGTCCAGTAAAGAAGTATCAATAATTCCATTGCACATTTAGTTTTAGTTTACTTGAATTTACTAATCATTTAACTGTACTTTTAATGACAATGTGCCACTACACACAGGGTGTTTTATGGTGTTATGTCTGATGATTTATGGAAAGGGTTGGAGGCGCCCGGTGTACGTGGTGTTATGTCTTACCCTATATGGTAGGTACAGCATTTAGAACAATGGTGTGGTCCTACCTTCTAGAGGTACCCTCTCGGGAAGTATACAGACGGAATTTCTTTGGTTTTTAGGATTCTATTAATTGTGCATCAAGACAACGCGTTTCACGGTTAAAACCGCTTCCTCAGGTCAGTGACAATGCCTTTAAAATCATCAAAAGAGAACATACAGCGCTCAGAACCAGGCAATTTGCAAAGGAAACATAAAAACATAAAAACATATATACATAAGCAAACCTTAAACATTGGAAGATATATATATATATATATAAAAGAAACACCAAAATCCGAAGAAATGATGCAAATTACATATGCTTTACCTATGGTGAGTATGTAGAACACCTATAAAACATATAGCAGTCACAATACAGTTCTAAAAAACACCCTTCGTTGGGCACCTATAGTTCACACCCCTGGTTGGGCTCATATAACTCACGCGAGCACAAGTCTCCTCGTATTTGTGCCTGGAGCCGTAAAAGTTCTCTGGTTGGAGAACATTTTTTTAAAAAGAGAAAATATATATATATACTGTGTAGTGATTAGGGAAGATGGGGGGGGGAAACGCCAAAGTGCGCTATGCCCCATGTACTACCTTCAAGGCTGAGCATATCTCAGTATGGATCGGCACATAAAAAGGGGGGGTTGGGTCTTATGACCCTAAAGATTCCGTTAGAGCTTAAACTTTAAAAAAAATAAAAAACAACAAAAGGAACATAAACATAAAAAGCATAAAAACAGCTTCCACATCAGATTAACAATAATAGGTTCTTCAAAGACGTCCTAGAACTATTAGCTGTCTTTATCTTTAAATCCTATGTGTGTTTAATGGAAGGGCTATGTGCAGTAGTAGTAGACTAACCAGTCTGCACTCCTCTATCTGCGCACAGCTGGTGCGTGTCTGCATGTGTGTAGGGACACCCTGCTGCGGGAGGGGATTCAGTGCCTGCAGGGCATCCACCCCCGTCAATGCAGGCATGTCCCTGTTTATCAGGAGGATTTTTTGGGGGTAGAGAACGAGGCTTACCTTAGAACAGGTATTGCAGGAAGGTCCGGGCGCCGTATGCGGGCGGCTGCCCGCCAGTGTGTTAAATAGGAGAGGGAATAGATTGCGGGCAGATGAGATCTCGCGTGGTTGCGCGGCTACGCGTTGATGTCACGCGTCCCGTTGGTATAGTAGATGTATGGAGCCCTTTGAGCTGGCAGAGGGGATGGGGTGTCCATCTTAGAGGAGGGAATGCCCTCTAGTAGGACGGGGAGCTGGGATGGACATTTCTAAAGAGTCGTCGGCCATCTTGGAGGTGGCAATAGTTTTTAATAGACTGGATGTGGCAGCCATGTTGTGAGGGGCTCTATTGTATCAGAGGTGGCCGTGGTTTAAAGGGACACTATCTGGAGTTGGAATATTTATTAAGATGAACACTATCTGGAGTTGAAATATTTATTTATTTTTTATAAAGGGGTATAGGATAAAAACTATTGAGGATTTAAAAAAAAAAAAAAAAAAAACTAAAGAAACAAAAGGGTTTCATATTACATATTCCGACCATTTTTATCTACGATAAGTGTAGGGATATGCAAATAGCAGTTGTGATTGGAGTTTCGTCGCCCTCTGGTGGAACCACTCAGAGGTGTATCTATGATAATATATTTTGAAAGGAAGGGGGTTAACAAAATGAGGCCTATGTTTATGTGAATAAAGTATTATGGTAATGGTATCGGCGAGGGAGGGGATAGGGTGGGTATTTTTTCTTTGAAATGTCCATTATAACACTTATAATATTACTGGACATTTCAAAGAAAAACGACGAAACTCCAATCACAACTGCTATTTTTTTTTTTTTTTTTAAATCCTCAATAGTTTTTATCCTATACCCCTTTATAAAAAATAAATAAATATTTCAACTCCAGATAGTGTTCATCTTAATAAATATTCCAACTCCAGATAGTGTCCCTTTAAACCACGGCCACCTCTGATACAATAGAGCCCCTCACAACATGGCTGCCACATCCAGTCTATTAAAAACTATTGCCACCTCCAAGATGGCCGACGACTCTTTAGAAATGTCCATCCCAGCTCCCCGTCCTACTAGAGGGCATTCCCTCCTCTAAGATGGACACCCCATCCCCTCTGCCAGCTCAAAGGGCTCCATACATCTACTATACCAACGGGACGCGTGACATCAACGCGTAGCCGCGCAACCACGCGAGATCTCATCTGCCCGCAATCTATTCCCTCTCCTATTTAACACACTGGCGGGCAGCCGCCCGCATACGGCGCCCGGACCTTCCTGCAATACCTGTTCTAAGGTAAGCCTCGTTCTCTACCCCCAAAAAATCCTCCTGATAAACAGGGACATGCCTGCACTGACGGGGGTGGATGCCCTGCAGGCACTGAATCCCCTCCCGCAGCAGGGTGTCCCTACACACATGCAGACACGCACCAGCTGTGCGCAGATAGAGGAGTGCAGACTGGTTAGTCTACTACTACTGCACATAGCCCTTCCATTAAACACACATAGGATTTAAAGATAAAGACAGCTAATAGTTCTAGGACGTCTTTGAAGAACCTATTATTGTTAATCTGATGTGGAAGCTGTTTTTATGCTTTTTATGTTTATGTTCCTTTTGTTGTTTTTTATTTTTTTTAAAGTTTAAGCTCTAACGGAATCTTTAGGGTCATAAGACCCAACCCCCCCTTTTTATGTGCCGATCCATACTGAGATATGCTCAGCCTTGAAGGTAGTACATGGGGCATAGCGCACTTTGGCGTTTCCCCCCCCCCATCTTCCCTAATCACTACACAGTATATATATATATTTTCTCTTTTTAAAAAAATGTTCTCCAACCAGAGAACTTTTACGGCTCCAGGCACAAATACGAGGAGACTTGTGCTCGCGTGAGTTATATGAGCCCAACCAGGGGTGTGAACTATAGGTGCCCAACGAAGGGTGTTTTTTAGAACTGTATTGTGACTGCTATATGTTTTATAGGTGTTCTACATACTCACCATAGGTAAAGCATATGTAATTTGCATCATTTCTTCGGATTTTGGTGTTTCTTTTATATATATATATATATATATCTTCCAATGTTTAAGGTTTGCTTATGTATATATGTTTTTATGTTTTTATGTTTCCTTTGCAAATTGCCTGGTTCTGAGCGCTGTATGTTCTCTTTTGATGATTTTAAAGGCATTGTCACTGACCTGAGGAAGCGGTTTTAACCGTGAAACGCGTTGTCTTGATGCACAATAAATAGAATCCTAAAAACCAAAGAAATTCCGTCTGTATACTTCCCGAGAGGGTACCTCTAGAAGGTAGGACCACACCATTGTTCTAAATGCTGTACCTACCATATAGGGTAAGACATAACACCACGTACACCGGGCGCCTCCAACCCTTTCCATAAATTAACCTAAACCCCTAGCTTTAGGGGGAGATCTACATCGGGAACTCCCCGATAGAACATTTTTTCGGAGCAGCGACCAGGAACAAAGGCCGAGTGGGGACGGTACTTCCCCACAGGCGTGCACGAGTGGTTGCCTCATCTAGCAACCCACCCTTGTGAGTATAAAATCTACTGCTTTTTGAAAATATTCCCATACCACCTAACGTACTACACCAGATTGGGCTCCCGGACCCCCTGTGTTTTCTCTTCCACTACCCCTATGTCTGATGATGTTTAAGTGAAGACTTCTGGAGCCCATATTAGAAAATTGGTTCCAAATGCAGATTAATGCATAAAAACTCATGCAAATGTGACCAAATGAAGTATGATGATGGGTGATAAATGCTTGGAAAATACATGCGATATCTTAGGAATTTTTAAACTCTATATACATGAATAAATTTGTTAACCCATTCTTCCTCCCATTTCCACTAACTAGCTACAATATTCAGCCTGAAAGAAAATAATGCAACTATAATGCAGCTATACATTTATGGATGTATCAAAAGAGCTCCCAATCGATTTGGGGCATACTGCAGGGCCAATTTAGATTGAAAGCAAAAAGAGAAAGTGCCAGTATGCTTTTGGATTTTGGAAGGAAATCAGAACATTAAGAATATGTATACGCAGATATGGAGATTTAAATTAATTAAACTGTCATTACTTTTTCATGTTTATAGCCATTGATATTGGTACTGAACTGTCAGCACTGGCTCATATTCTGCAAAGGCCACACATAACATTTTTAAGCTTTGCCTACTCCAGTGCCCCAGCACTAACCCGCAATCCATGCCTAACCATAACCTCATTTTCTAACCGATGCCCAATTTTAGTAATCAGCTCAGATTTTGCATAGTAGTCATTTGAAAACAAAATTTGCAAATACAGTGTAAACATGTTATATGAAATTAATTTCACATGTAATTGTGATTGCAGAGCATGAATTTGCAATAACGGCATGGAATTTAATACATATGGATACACATTTTCATCAGACTATGAACTTTCTTGAAGGTACTGTACATTTTTTCATGCTCAGACTTAAATTTGTTTTCTCATTCCCATATATTTTTGCAAATATTCTCATCTGTGCAAAATTGCAACGTTTGGGCAAAAATGTGTCTATTCAAATAGAGTAACACTGGTCTATCACCGCAGTAATACTTAACCTAACATTGATCTAGTCCTTACATACTATCATTAATCTTAAACGGTGTTGACTGTAATAATTAATTTTGTGTTTGTGAATTTTACACATAATTTTCACAATTATGATTCTAATCAAAATTATCATTTTATGGGTAATCTTGATTTAAGGTAATTTTCATGTAATTGTGCATACATTTTGCATGCTATGTCAAGTTCTGTTCAAAAAATCCACTCATGTGTGGGCAAGAGAAAAAGATTTTCCCAGAAATGCACTGACGTCTGTGGGCATGAGAAAACTACTATGTGCAATTTGAGTTAATCACTAACCTTAAGTAAGAAATAAAAGTTCAGTTGGGAAATTCACAGTGTGAGTTCTGCAGTCAAACATTCTAGCAATGAGATGAGCTTTTGCCAAAATGTTTATACTATGATTACACACAAAACACAGTACAAATGTACTATCCATTTAATGACTGAAATTGTATTTGCTTTCAATGCCTTCATCCCATTGGCTGTGTTAAGCCTCCCAATGTGGATGCATATCAGGAAGGAGCAAACATAGAATGTGAATTATATTAGTATGGCAACATTTTGGGGACGTCTTCCTAATGCACTTGATGATCTCATTTAGGCATAATAAAGCACATAACACCCCTATCTAGACATAATTTATCTCACATATTAAAAAAAAAAATCAAAAAACACAGAATATTATTCAAAAGACCTTTTGTAGACCATTCATACACACGACAAAATAAAAATAAATCATAGTTAAAAAGAAAAATCTCAGCATGTATATCCAGCATAAACTTATAAACTACAATTTAATGAGAAAAACAACTGAAAAGTGATAATTAGCAATTTATGCTCAACATAATTTAAAGCAAATAGAATACAAGAAAAACAAAGCATAGTGCTCCAATTATGACAGAATAAATTACATAAATTGGAAAACTGTGACCCATGAATTTATTCTATTTGTTTCTGGATATTTTAATCTCAACCTCTAATTATCACCAAACACTTGATTTTCTAAGTATGAATGTCATTGACTTTTGCTACTCCGAGGCTTAGTAATAGTGAACGGTTGCTCCTACATATGTGTGAAGTATTGTTCTGTTCAACTTGCTTACCGTCATTCCTCTATATTCTATAAAATACCTAGATTTTATTTATTTTTCTAAAACCACTCTCATTCACAGCTTCATCTTAGTGAGAAGGCAGAGGACTCCATTACGCACACCCCAGAGCCAAGTAGGTGAGCTTTTCTTGTGGGTCAAAAATGTAAAATGTTGAATCTTGGAATGCCTCTCTGATTCTGCAGCCACAATGTAGAAAGGAGGCATAGTTTACTAGTATTAAATCAGGTATAATTCTATGTGACCTGCATGAGTACAACATTAGCCTCCCACCACAAGATGGCACTAAAACCGACACATATCCACAAACTGCATTGTGACTAGAGATGATTAATGACAGATCAATAATTTTCGCTTGCGTGGACATTTAAAATAGATTGGAAGTGGCCTAATCAGAATGAGAAGGAAATGCATTTGAATGGCTAATCTACCTTACATATATTTTACATTACAGCCAGAATTATGTGTATTTCAATTATTTGTATTTCATTGGCCTAGCATGGATTTGGTTAACCAGCATTTTTTAGTTTGTCTGTGGTGTCTGAGGCAAAAGTGGCAAGTATGGGACCACTGCATCTGCTGTGCAGAATGACCACCCTGATCAAGTCCTGGACTGTTAGGTAAACCTATCTGGAGTCATCTCAGTGCCTAAGCATGTATCTCAGTAATCAGCATTTAGCACTCAGTACCACATACTATACCGAAAGGACTTGCCTTCAGAGTTATGTTGTGTATATGTTAACTAAGTGATGAAGCAATACTGATCCATGATCCAAAAGTGATGTAAGGACATACTACATGCCTTTCAGTTCTAAAAGTCCTGATTTACCCCTTAGACTTTTCTTTGTTAGTAAAAATGAAGATGGACTATGCCATTACTGTTAATTGAGAATATTGACTCTGGTTCAAAGGAAACCTGAAATAAACTTTTAAAAGAGTTTCACTTACCTGGGGCTTCAACCAGCTCCCGGCAGTCGCCCTGTGCCTGCGCTGGTACTGAACTCCAGTCCCCCATCGCAGCTCAGCTTCCATTCTGGCAATTGATGGCCACTGTGGTTCCTCGTTCATGCCCCCGTAGCTGGGACTGTCTTGCGCAGGCGCAATAGAAATTTTCTCATCCTGCACAGGACACTCCCACTGACAGGAGCATGAGCAAGGATGCGCGTGGCCGGGGCCACGCAGGTACAGTAGCTGTCGACTTGCAAGTCAGTGATAACCAAAATTTAGCTGCGTCGGGAGACTGGAGGATTGTTCCAGGACAGCTCAGGGACACATGGTGGCTGCAAGGGTCTTGCAGAAAGTAAGTGAAACTCTTTTTTTAAGTTATTTCAGGTTCTTCAGGTTCCCTTTAAATAAATGTGAAGCCACTGTAAGAAAAAAAAAAGACAGATGCTCACCTATGGAGAGGGAAGGTTCTAGATCTTAAAGAGCCTCCCCTTTCCTCTCGTCTCCTCATTCCAGCACTGTTACCCTTGTTGCAGGTATGCTGCAAGGATTCCTGAAAGGCTTCAGAAGCCCTTGTGTCCCTGAGTGCTTCTGAAGATTGGTGGCTTCGTACTGCGCATGAGCAGTATAGAGCCACTCGTCTTCGGAAGCACTCGGGGAGATAAGTGCTTTCGAAGCCTTCCAAGGGCTCCCAGAGGCAGCAAATTTGAACCAGGGGCAGCACTGGAACAAGGACACCAAGAGAGGAGAGGAAAGGCTTTATGATGTCCAGAGCCTTCCCTCTCTATAGATCAGTATCCATTTTTTTTGTATTACAGTGGCTTTATATTTACTTTAGAGTGGTGTATATGCAGAGCTTCCATTTGGGTTCAAGGTGCGTTTGCAGTTTCTGGGGGGGCTCAGCGCACCTCTGATTCGAGGCCATTTGGAGGCGGCCCGGTGATGCGCTGATCCACCTTTTGCGCAGTTTTCAATTTTTGAATTTACTTGATTAGCCGCACCCAGGCTATGCATATACATAGGTTAGGATTTAGTTAGTGTTAGGTCCCCTCCCATGGAGCATTGACTTCTTTGCAGTGGGATGACGAGTACTTAATAGGTTGCATGCAAGCTGTTACGGAAACCAACTTCCTCCAGTGGTAGACTGGTCATGTTGTATTTTATCCCACAAGTGGGGCTTGCACTCTTTTGCAGGTAGGCTCTTGTCTGTTTTTAAGTAGCGCTGCTCATTTCCTTGCCATGTACTAATTTAATTCATTTTTGGTCAGCTGCTCCCACTTAACAGCTTTGCTTTTGGTGTATATGCAGAGCTTCCATTTGGGTTCAAGGTGCGTTTGCAGTTTCTGGGGGGGCTCAGCGCACCTCTGATTCGAGACCATTCGGAGGCGGCCTGGTGATGCGCTGATCCACCTTTTGCGCAGCTTTATAAATACAATAAAAAAATAAATAATAATAATGTATGTTTTAAATGTTACTAATTTTTGTCATTGTGGTCCTTTAAGTAATTGCCAGAAAATCCAAAAAGCAGACCCACAAAACAGACACACCTCTGGCCAAGAAAGCAAAATAGCACTGTAGAGTTACACTATATATACAGGTTGGTAAGTATCATCATGTTTCCAGGATGAAATAGAGTGGAGAACTCTTTAGTTTGGGTTTGCTACAAGTATAAGGCCTTCATCAACACACCCCGGATAAAGGGGTAAATGGTTTCCTTCTAACTTCTGCAATATGCTGTTATCACTTATGTACTGCACTATTTATTGTCTGTCACTAATTTATTAATGTATAAAGCTTTCAGCTCGCTCCCGCTCCTTCCTTCAGCAGCGTTTATGGTGAAAAATGATAGTATTCCCCATGGCTGCAGTAACATTGTTGATATGTAAAGATATTCCAGGTCTGACAAGGCTGAGTGAGATTCCTGGGCTCAGCTGTGAGTACTTCAAAACCATTTCTCCAGCTTGTGTGTGTGTTTAACCATGTCAACATGCTGTCATTATCAAAATTTAATTGAATATTTGCAGCTAGGTAATGAAAGATCGCAGAGGCTCCCCGTGACAGGCAAAGGAAATGATAAATGACAGTAACTAGATTTCTAAAGCTGGCTTAGGTTAGCTGTGGATGATCCCCACCTGTTGCAGAAATAAAATGCTCATGGTGGAAGTATATATAGGGGGCTTTAATGGATAATTAATTAAAATGGAACTACATTTTTCCAATCTATTTGTCCCCAAGACAGTAAATTCTATCTACTATTTGCGAAGAATGGAACAACACACATGGCACACATATATGAAATGCACTGGAAACCAGAACCCTCCAGTAACTATATCCTCAGTAGCTGAACATGCTGCCAGTAATCTAGTTTTGAAGGAGTTGTGCAAGAGTGATTGGAAATTCAACAAAGACAAACACACACACACACACACACACACACACACACACACACACACACAAAATGACCATACAAAGTTATCATCAATGATGCAGAAGAAGATCAGTGAATACAGTCTTGTTTCTTACTAACAGGTTACCAGCCAAAATGTAAGGCTATGAAGTCTATCTCCTGGCAGGCAGATGTACAAATGTCTTCTATTAGAAAGGGAAAAAAAAAAACAACAAACAAAAAAACGATACTCCAGTCACCTCCATGCTATTATTAATAGCCAACCTATTAAATTAGGGTGCAGGAGCTACCACTAAAAGCTTGATCTTTTCTCAGTTTTAAGATGGATTGCACGTAACACTGACATGGTAATAAAATGTAGGTCCAGATAATAAACTTCAATGTACTCCTAATTTAGTTTGATACTGTACTGTAGCTAAAATCTGTAGAGAGGTATATATTTGAAGGACATCCCTTGCAGTTCTTATGAGCGTCTTTCTGCAAAGTCTCATACAGGTGTGATGGTTTTGATGGCAACATGATCTTTTATAATCACTTAACCCAAAACTGAGATGGCAAAAAAAACAAAAAAAAAACAGTTAGATACTTACTATCGAAGAGCGAAGCCTCAGGATTCTTCAGAGGCTTTTTGGGTACTCATTGACTCATCCCCCCACTTCTGACTGGGACCCTTTTTTAGCTCATGGCCATGCTCCATAAACAAGCGGCTGGGGCTTACTGTGCAGATATGGGGCTTGATTCACAAAGCGGTGCTAACTGTTAGCACGCCTGTGAAAACCCCCTTAGCACGTCTAAACTAGCTTTTCGCGCATAAAACTTTATGCGCGTAAAACTTTACGCGCGCACTGCACAGAACGCAGGGCGCTCCGCGCGAAGTGCCCATTAAAACCTATGGGACTTAGCGCGCATAGGACTTTGCGCGCGTAAAGTTTTGCGCGCGCAAAGTTAGCGCGCGATCTGATTGAGAAATCCGGTGCTAACCTACTTAGCACCCTGGTTAGCACGTCTAAAGACTTTAGACGTGCTAAGTAGGTTAGCACCGCTTTGTGAATCAAGCCCTTGGCCTTTCTCGCGCAGGTGCAGTATGACTGCACTTGTACACAGTGGGGAGCATGGCCACAAGAACATATCTGACAAGCTCTTGTTGTATATGTTCAGAAGGTCCATGCTTGCCAACTGTGAGGGCTAGGAGGGCACAAATAGCATCTTGACTATCTAGAGGCTTCCCCTTTACCTAGGTAAATATCTACTTTTTTGCCACCTTGGGTTCACTTCAAACTGTCTGCTTGCAGAAAGGGAAAGTTTATGCATATTTGGCTAAACTGAGCTATAAATACTTTTCTATGAAAACGAAAAGAAATACTATAGGTAAGATAGAGAGGTAGGAGGCTCCCTGCAGTGCCTGCAAATAAAGCAGTTGGCTGAAAAAATCCCAGCACTTGGTTGCTTGTCACCATGTTTTCAGAAAAGAAGGGGGATGCCTGTACAAAAATCATACTGACTGCCAAAGTGATCACTATGGGCTCGATTCACCAAGCGGTGCAAAGTGTTAGCACCATGGTGAAAAGGCCCTTATCACGCCTAAAGTCACTTTAGGCATGATAAGAAGAAACTCGCGCGAAGTTACCGCGCGCAAAGTTTTGCGCGCGCAACTGCGCACGCGCGCGCGCAGCGGCCCCCGCTTCGCGCGAAGCTCCCATTAAGCCCTATGGGACTTTGCGCGCGCTTTCACGCGCGTACGCGCGAACGCGCGTACGCGCGGTAACTTCGCGCGAAGGGCAGGAAAAAACGGTGATAACTCAGTGGTGAAAAGGTCATCACGCCTAAAGTCCTTTAGGCGTGATAACTGAGTTATCACCGCTTGGTGAATCGAGGCCCATGTGTCTATGCATCCTTACTGTCTTGTGGGCTGTCAAGGAGTCCTGGGATCAGCAGCAGCAGCACTGCTCACTGAGGCCTTGATTAGATGAGGATCCTCTCGAGTGGTGAAGCCATGATGAAATCCTCTCCAGGAGCTATCAGTCATTGCTGACAGCACATTATTAGTAAGTGCCACACCACTCTACTGTTGTCACTGACATGAAATAAGCATGCAGCAGCTAAAGCTTAAATCTTCAGCTTTTTAGGAAGTCAAACATTAACTGAATAGTGATCTACACCGGGGGCACACGACAGCCTTTTTTTAAATGTTCTTATTTTATACAAACACGTGTTTTATGGTTGTCTCCATTCACCTGGAATAATATTCTTGATTCTCTTGCCTTCCTGTACAGCCACTTCTGTATTTATTTTAATAGCATCTTAATAAACATATGTCCATGGATCAGATGTTTGCCTGTTACCTAAAATTAAAAAAAAATGCTAAGACAAAGTTTTCACTCATCCAAGACAGAGATGCTAAAATGCCCTTCCCCAAAGCACTCACAACCCAAAATCCATTGTGCTATTTTGCACAGCTTTGGTTACTTTGTATTATAAGGGCACAATCCACCACAAGAATGATAAGTCTGTGTCAGTTACTATAGTGTTGCTCAAATATGTCTCTGGTTCAAGATCAGTTCAGCCAAACAGGTCAAAATGTTACTATCTCAGAAGGGTCTCAAATCTGAATCCTATTGAAATTAATGGGGACAAATTCTGGTGGTTTGCTTGGTCTCTGAGACATCAGCCAATATAATCAAAAAGATGTAAAATGATCACCAAATCTCTGATGATGTGATATAAAGAAAGGGAGGCGGTTGTAGATTGGTGCACAAGCCCATTTTAAATGTAAACCTTTGTGGTGCATCTCCATGCATTCATTTCTGTTACAGAATACTAAGAATCCCCAAGAATCATTTCTGGAACTCACACATTGGCAGTTTCTACTTTTCTCTATGTTTGAAGTTTGTAACATTACAAGCACCCCAAAATCACTGTAAAGAAATATCCAGGAAATAGAAAAAGGCTTTTTTACATGCAGTACAAGCCACAGTTAGTGTCAGGTTATCAAATGGTATTAGCTTTGAATTAGTCTGTTTTTAAGAAACCCATTATTTTAAAGTTGGCATTAAGAAAAAGGCTGTTTTCTTAGACGTTGTAAAAAAGAATAGAAAGCTAGAAGCAGGAATGGACTTCACCAGGGCCAGGCCGAGGCAGAGGCAAGAGAGGCTCCAGCCTCAGGGCGCAGTGTAGGAGGGGGCTCACAACTCACTCAGCCATTATTCCCCTATTGTGTTTGAAGCAGAGATAAATAAGAAAAGGGGATACATGGCAGTGACTGCTAGAGATGTAGCAAACGGTTCGCCGGCGAACGGTTCCAGGCGAACTTTGGGGGTTCGCGTTCGCCTGGACCAAGCGAACTTTTGCGGAAGTTCGATTCGCCCCATAAAGCACTATGAGGGTCAACTTTGACCCTCTGCATCACAGTCAGCAGGCACATTGTAGCCATTCAGGCTACACTAAGCCCTGGAGCCCCACTCCCCCTTATATAAGGCAGGTTTGCCGGCCATTACACTCACTCGTGTGCCTGCTAGAGACAGACTAGGGACAGCTGCTGCAGACTTGTTCTCCTAGGGAAAGATTAGTTAGGCTCTTGGTCTTGGCTTGCTCCTGGCTGATTGTTAGCACCCCTCAACAGCTCTTTAAAGAGATAAAGTTTTCCAGATGTGTTTTTATTTTTTTGTGTGTTGCTCACTGACATTATACAGCCCTATCTGTTGCAGCTGGACCTTGGTAATTGTTATTACTGTGCCATCCAGGCCCTGCCTAATTATCTATACTGGGACACCTACCTATGCCTACCTAACTACTGGGGCACCTACTTACCTATACGGGGACACCTACCTACCTACCTATACTAGGGGACCTACCTATGCCTACCTACCTATACTGGGACTCCTACCTATGCCTAGCTAACTACTGGGACACCTACCTATGCCTACCTACCTATACTGGGTCTCCTACCTATGCCTAGCTAACTACTGGGTCTCCTACCTATGTCTAGCTAACTACTGAGGCACCTACCTAGCTACCTATACTGGGACTCCTACCTATGCCTACCTATGCCTACCTACCTATACTGGGACTCCTACCTATGCCTAGCTACCTATACTGGGACTCCTACCTATGCCTAGCTAACTACTGGGACACCTACCTATGCCTACCTACATACAAGAAGCTAATAAGGTCGTTGCTTCATTGTGGACAGACCAAATTTGATCAGCTAGACAGTCACTTTTGTTCTATCATTGAGCTACCACAGCCCGGCGACCATATGGGCTTGAAAACCGCCACGGCCTACACTCTCGCCATGGTGCGCACCAGTCCAGCATGGCCGTCACTACGCAAACAGCTGTTTGCGGTGCGTTACACAGTGAGTTTGGTGCGTCAGTGTGAAACAGAACTCTAATTACACTCCTTGATTGATGTATACACATGCAAGATGTTTGTAAGCACTTTGGGCCTGCAATTTAGCATTCAATGTCATTTCTGCCCGTAAAACGCTGCTTTGCATCACATCCAGATTTTTCCCCGGGACTTTGGGCATGTATCCCACTCCACCATGCTCCCCTCCAGGTGTTAGACCCCTTGAAACATGTTTTCCATCACTTTTGTGGCCAGCATAAATTTTTCTATTTTTCAAAGTTCGCATCCCCATTGAAGTCTATTGCGGTTCGCGAACTTTTCCGCGAACCGAACCTTCTGCGAAGGTTCGCAAACGGGGTTCGCAAACCGAAAATCGGAGGTTCACGACATCTCTAGTGACTGCAAGCCAGATAACTAGAGATTAAGATGTTACGGGGGTTGGGGGCCCTGGAGTCTAATAGCAATCAGTGTGTGACAGCTGGAGTGGGAGGGATGGGGTGGGGCGCACTTTGGTGTCTCAGCCTAGGGTGCTGGAGGACCTTGTCCCGGCTCTGGACTTCACTGTAGGCCTCTATAATTATATTAAAACAAAACAAAAAAAATAGAACTTCCACCTTCTGGGTTTGTTGGCAATATTATAGGTCACATCATTACCAATTTTCTTGGTTCACCATTGCAAAGCAGAAAGAACTTTTTTTGTGAGCACAGGTTACAATGCCAGTTCTTCAGTTTATAAATATATCTTTGCAGGTAGCCTATTGTACTACACTGATACAGCAGAACCTATGAGTCTGATAGGTCTGAGAGAAGACCCTTTAATATAGAGATATAGAGATTTCCCTTAAAATTAGAGCTTTAGCTCTTTGGTTTAATTGGTTATTTCTGTATTTCTTGGGGGTTGGGACAACTTGAAAGAAAGGTAAAAAAAATTGATAAGGTTGGCTTTGGGAATACTGGCCAGCCCAGAGCTATACATGGTGTTGATGGTAATAACAACTTTGCTTTTTTGATTTTTTTTAGTAATTTTTGCAATTACGATTTAGATTGGTATTACGATTTTACGGGTCATTTTTGCAAGTTGTGAATTACATTTACGGAATCCACTAATATGTTTTTAAAAAGACTCTGAAGTCTCTTTTTTCCCTTATTTTCTCATATCAGCTTCTTAAAAGTTAATGCCTAAGTGAAATCGCCGCATCCCCGTGGCAGATGACAGATTTATTACACAGGATTAGCCCTGCAAAGCTCCCAGGCTCACAGGGCTTTACTTCCTCAATGAGGCAGAGTTTTAGGCTGTAGCTCTGCCTCCTCTGCAGTCAATCTCTTTCACTGAGAGGGGTGGGGAGAGGCAGATACCTGCAGAGATTGATTGCGGAGAGGCAGAGCTACAACTCAAAGCTCAGCCTCTCCAGGAAGAAAAGCCCTGCGAGCCAGGGCAGCATGATCTGTGACCTGCAAAGTCGTAGAACTTTGCAGGTCGCTTTCTGTATAATAAATCAGCCATTTGCCGTGGGGATGTGGCAGTTTCACTTAGGCATTAACTCTTAACAGGCTGATATTAGAAAATCAGTGAAAAAAAGAGACTTCAGAGTCTCTTGAAATACTTGTTCGCATAGATGAAGTTTATGTGTGACATTTTGTGGGCATGCATGTGAAAATACATTTCCACAAAATGCATTAGACATGAGTAAATACATTTTTGCGTATCTTTTTTTGTAAAGTTATGAGTCATTCCAAAATTACATAGTCTTATTACTATAACCATCAAAATTAATATAACAGTACAGCAGAGTCCCAGTTATCCAGAACTCAACTAACCAGCAGTCTCAACCAACCAGCAAAAATCGCTGGCAGTGCTCTCATTGGTGAAGGCCAACTTTTTAGGCTGTTTTTGGGCTCTGCTCTGCTTAAAGAGACACTGAAGCGAGAATAAATCTCGCTTCTTGTCTCATAGTCAGCAGGGGCATGTGTACCCCTGCTAAAACGCCGATATCCCGCGGCTAAACAAAGGTCCCTTACCCCCCAACCTCCCCCCTGCAAAATCTACGACCAACTTGGTCATAGATTTTGCTGTTCTTGAGGCAGGGCTAATGGCTGCAGCCCTGCTTCTCAGCGCCGTCTATCAGCGGCGCATCGCCGCCTCTCCCCCGCCCCTCTCAGCGAAGGAAGACTGAGAGGGGCGGGGGAAAGGCGGAGATACGCGCTGACAGATGCGCAAGAGGCAGGGCTGCGGCGGTTAGCCCTGCCTCAATCCGGAAGAGGGTATGCGCTGCTCGGAGGGGATTTCGGGGGGTAAGGGACCCCCGTATAGCCACGGGATAGCGGCGTTTTAGCAGGGGCACACATGCCCCTGCTGACTATGAGGTCTGAAGCGAGATTTATTCTCGCTTCAGACTCTCTTTAACCAGTTCGGCCTATCTGGACGAGCTTCCTCGTCCAGATAGGCACTGGTGCTGCCGCCGGCTCGTGCGCGCGATCGGGCGCGCCCCCGCGCGCGCTCCCGCTGCCCGCCGCTAGCCCCCCGATCAGTGAATGGGAATATAATTCCCATTCACCGATCTAACTTCCCCGCAGAAATACCGACGCTTTCTCTCCAGAGAGCGCGGTATTTCTGCCCCCAGGAAACAACTTCTCAGCATTTTAGTTCCTAGATGCGAGCTGGTTCGCATCTAGGACTTTTTTCACTGTGGCCATCTTGTGGCCAAATAGTAAACTGCACCCACATACATTTTTGATAAAAAAAAAAACATTATTTTACATTTAAAATTAGCAGTTTCCCTCCCACACCAAAAATTACCCACATACACTTTTTTTATTTAAAAAAAAAAAAAACAATAATTAAAAAAAAAAAAAAACCAACATAAATAGTTACCCAAGGGTCTGAACTTTTTAAATATGCATGTCAAGAGAATATGTTATTATATTATTTAAAATTATAAGCTTATAAATAGTGATGGACGCAAATTGAAAAAATGCACCTTTATTTCTAAATGAAATATCGGCACCATAAATTGTGATAGGGACATCGTTTAAATGGTATAATAAGCGGGACAGATGGGCAAATAAAATACATGCGTTTTAATTACGGTAGCGTATATTAATTTCAAACTATAATGGCCAAAAACTGAGAAATAATGAATTTCTTCCGTTTTTTTCTTATTCTTCCTGTTAAAATGCATTTACAGTAAAGTGGCTCTTAGCAAAATGTATCACCCACAGAAAGCCTAATTGGTGGCGGAAAAAACGAGCTATAGATCAATTCATTGTGATAAGTAGCAATAAAGTTATAGGCGAATGAATGGGAGGTGAACGTTGCTCGAATGCATGAGATTTTCGGACCGCGGCGCTGAACCGGTTAAAGACCGGTTCCATGGCTCTGCCAAGGTTAATATACTTTCAATTACTGTATTTTAACATTTAATACAGTGGTCATGGCATATACAGTATATAGGGGGGCATATAGTACTGTATTAGCTAGGTCTACTTTAAACATTGAGTCTCAAGCAACCAGAAGGCACAGTTATCCAGCATCAGTTGATCCCCATCCGCCAGATAAACGAGATGCATCTGTAGTTTGAAATTCAAAACATTATAATTTTTGCATCATAATTGCAATTTTTGCTGCAAGCTGTGAGACTATGAACAATGGCAGCCTCACACTGGGGACCTGGTCTAATTTGCATCTTTCCCACAATCCCTGTTAGCACAGGAAATAATGAGCAATATCATTACTCCAATTCCACTCCAAGTCCTGATTCTATTCACAAATGGTTATGTTTATAGATTCGTCTCTCGTGGTAGGGATGATCGGAGCAGGCGATTTCTGATATCGCAGTAATTCCACATTCCGCTGTAACGAAATTTCGTCACCGCTACATTCCGACGATCCCCGCGGTATTCCACGAAATTCCGCATTCAGGCTGAACCATTTCCACAATGTTAAAGGAAACCTAATGGATGTTTCCTTTTAAACAAATACCAGTTTCCTGGCAGTCCTGCTGATAACTTTGGCTTTAGTGGAGGCTGAATCACAATCCTGATTACAATTTTTTGGGAAAAAGCAGGAGTTGTCGTAGGCCATGGGACCAAGCGGTGGTTTCACGGCGGTCATCACAATTTTTTTTTTGGAGCAGCAGGAGTTGTCGTAGGCCATGGGACCTAGAGGTGGTTCCAAGGCAGTCATTACAACTTTTGTTTGGAGTAGCAGGAGTTGTCGTAGACCATGGGACCTAGAGGTGGTTCCAAGGCAGTCATTACAATTTTTGTTTGGAGCAGCAGGAGTTGTTGTAGGCCATGAAACCTAGAGGTGGTTCCACGGCGATTATTACTATTTTTTTTGGAGCAGCAGGTGTTCTCGTAGGCCATGGGACCTAGAGGTAGTTCCAATGGCAGTCATTACAATTTTTGTTTGGAGCAGCAGGAGTTGTCGTAGGCCATGGGACCTAGAGGTGGTTCCACGGCAGTCATCACAATTTTTTTTGGAGCAGCAGGAGTTGTCGTAGGTCATGGGACCTAGAGGTGGTTCCACGGCAGTAATCACAATTTTTGTTTGGAGCAGCAGGAGTTGTCGTAGGCCATGGCATGGGACCTAGAGGTGGTTCCACAGCAGTCATTATAATTTTTTTTTTGGAGCAGCAGGAGAAGTTGTAGGCCAAAAGCATAGGGTTAGGATAGAATATAATGTCGGACAGCTGCAAAAGCTGCATTTTTATGATCTTAAATAAAAGATTTTATACATATACAGCAGAGTTTGAGGGGGAGACCATTTGAGGCTTGAAAACCAGTAACATTTTAATTTAGTCTGTCTAATCTTCATCATGAATCAGTGAGAGGGGTCTTGTAATTATCACTGATCTATGACTCGTTCATTTTAATGAACGTTAGTGTGTCCACATTGTCTGTGGACAGATGGGTCCGTTGGTTGGTGACCACCCCACCTGCAGCACTAAATACTCACTCAGAAAGAACACTGGCGGAGGGGCATGCAAGAACCTCCAGTGCATATTGAGCGAGTTTAGGCCAGGTATCCAGTTGTTTTGTCCAATACTCCATGGGGTCATCATTACTCTCCATATTGTCTTGAGCACTGGCCGAACCCAAGTAATCATTCACCATACGGGCCAGCCGCTGGCGGTGACTACTTTGCCCGCTGGTAATGTTGCTGCTAGAAGGAGTATCTGGCAAAATTCCTTCAACATACTCAGCAGGTTACCAGGGCTGTATTTAGGGTTGGGGCTCCCCTAGGCACCCCAAACCTATGGCGCCCCCCCAGGAGAATGTTGGCGGCGCGCGAAGCGCGCCGCGGCGAAAAATGGGCGTGGTCACAGAATGCAGTGGGCGTGTCCATAACACAGTGGGTGTGGCCAATTAAAATATCCTAGTAAGAGTGCAGCCCAAAGTCAGTGGGACCATGGTTTCTCCCTGGGTATAAGTAAAGTGACCTTAAAAAAGCAAGTAGGAAATGTTCCCCCCTCCCCAAACCCCCCCCCACACCCACACACACACACACACACACACACATTAGCCAGTGTTCTCTCGCACAAAATAGTGGTAGGTATTAGAGTGTGAGCTCCCCTGAGAAAAGTCAGTAACATGACTATGTTCTCTGCAAAGTGCTGCAGAAGATGCCAGTGCTATATAAATACATAATAATATGGTAGGACATTAGACTATGGGAGAATTAGATTGTAAGCTCCTCAGAGGATTGTTAGTGACATGACTACGTACTCCGTGAAGTACTGCTAAAGATGTAAGTGCAATATAGTACAGTGGTATGGCAGCATGATGGCGTAGTGGTTAGCACTCTCGCCTTGCAGCGCTGGGTTCCTGGTTCGAATCCTAGCCAGGTCAACATCTGCAAGGAGTTTGTATGTTCTCCCTTTGTCTGTGTGGGTTTCCTTAAGACACTCTGGTTTCCTCCCACATCCCAACAACATACGATACAGATAAGTATAATGTTAATTGGCTTCCCCTAAAAATTGGCCCTAGACTACGATACATACATAGACATATGACTATGGTAGGGATTAGATTGTGAGCCCCTCTGTGGGACAGTTATATGACAAACCAATACATACTCTGTACAGCGCTGCGTAATATGTTGGCGCTATATAAATAATTAGTATAAGTACAGTAGCCAGGTCTATAGGTGTCCAAATGTAGACATACTATAGGTGTCCCCAGTATAGATATCCAGGTCTATAGGTATCCCCAGTTTAGGTAGTAGTCAGGGGCGTAACTAGAAATCACTGGGCCCCCTTGCGAGAATTTGGATGCCCCCCCATAGGTGCCAAATAATCATAATGGGGCAGCGTTTCACCATAAAATAATCGTAATGTGTGCAGCATTTCAGCAGAGAATAATCACGAGTGCAACATTTCAGCAAAGAATAATCGCAATGTGGGCAACATTTCACCAGAAAATAATCGCAATGTGGGCAACATTTCACCAGAAAATAATCGCAATGTGGGCAACATTTCAGCAAAGAATAATCGCAATGATTGCAACATTTCAGCAAAGAATAATCGCAATGTGGGCAACATTTCACCAGAAAATAATCGCAATGAGTGCAACATTTCAGCAAAGAATAATCGCAATGTGGGCAACATTTCACCAGAAAATAATCGCAATGAGTGCAACATTTCAGCAAAGAATAATCGCAATGTGGGCAACATTTCACCAGAAAATAATCGCAATGTGGGCAACATTTCAGCAAAGAATAATCGCAATGATTGCAACATTTCAGCAAAGAATAATCGCAATGTGGGCAACATTTCACCAGAAAATAATCGCAATGAGTGCAACATTTCAGCAAAGAATAATCGCAATGTGGGCAACATTTCACCAGAAAATAATCGCAATGTGGGCAACATTTCACCAGAAAATAATCGCAATGAGTGCAACATTTCAGCAGAGAATAATTGCAATGTGGGCAACATTTCACCAGAAAATAATCGCAATGTGGGCAACATTGCACCAGAAAATAATTGCAATGAGTGCAACATTTCAGCAGAGAATAATTGCAATGTGGGCAACATTTCACCAGAAAATAATCGCAATGTGGGCAACATTGCACCAGAAAATAATCGCAATGTGGGCAACATTGCACCAGAAAATAATCGCAATGAGTGCAACATTTCAGCAGAGAATAATTGCAATGTGGGCAACATTTCACCAGAAAATAATCACAATGTGGGCAGCATTTCAGCAGTAAATCACACAGTGGGCAGCATAACACCAGTGGGCTGGCTGAGTACCTGGCTGGGTGAGCGGGTAGTGGGCTGGCTGGGTAGCTGGGTGAGCAAGCAGTGGGCTGGCTGAGTAATTAATTGCAGTATTTGTATAGCGCCTTTCTCCTGTTGGACTCAAAGCACTTGCGAGGCAGCCACTAGAGCGCACTCAGTAGGCAGTAGCAGTGTTAAGGAGACTTGCCCAAGAAACTTCTTACTGAATAGGTGCTGGCTTACTGAACAGGCAGAGCCGAGATTTGAACCAAGGTCTCCTGTGTCAGAGGCAGAGCCCTTAACCATTACACTTTCCAGCCACTGCCTGGCTAAGCGAGCGGGCAGTGGGCTGGGTACCTGGCTGGGCAGCGGGCTGGCTGGGTACTTGGCTGGGCATGCGGGCTGGCTGGGTACCTGGCTGGCCATGCGGGCTGGCTGGGTACCTGGCTGGCCATGCGGGCTGGCTGGGTACCTGGCTGGCCATGCGGGCTGGCTGGGTACCTGGCTGGCCATGCGGGCTGGCTGGGTACCTGGCTGGCCATGCGGGCTGGCTGGGTACCTGGCTGGGCATGCGGGCTGGCTGGGTACCTGGCTGGGCATGCGGGCTGGCTGGGTACCTGGCTGGGCATGCGGGCTGGCTGGGTACCTGGCTGGGCATGCGGGCTGGCTGGGTACCTGGCTGGGCATGCGGGCTGGCTGGGTACCTGGCTGGGCAGCGGGCTGGCTGGGTACCTGGCTGGGCAGCGGGCTGGCTGGGTACCTGGCTGGGCAGCGGGCTGGCTGGGTACCTGGCTGGGCATGCGGGCTGGCTGGGTACCTGGCTGGGCAGCAGGCTGGCTGGGAAGCGGGCTGGCTGGGTACCTGGCTGGGCAGCGGGCTGGCTGGGTACCTGGCTGGCCATGCGGGCTGGCTGGGCAGCGTGCTGGCTGGGTACCTGGCTGGGCAGCGGGCTGGCTGGGTACCTGGCTGGGCATGCTGGCTGGCTGGGTACCTGGCTGGGCATGCTGGCTGGCTGGGTACCTGGCTGGGCATGCTTGCTGGCTGGGTACCTGGCTGGGCATGCTGGCTGGGTACCTGGCTGGGCATGCTGGCTGGGTACCTGGCTGGGCATGCTGGCTGGCTGGGTACCTGGCTGGGCATGCTGGCTGGCTGGGTACCTGGCTGGGAAGCGGGCTGGCTGGGTACCTGGCTGGGCATGCGGGCTGGCTGGGTACCTGGCTGGGCAGCAGGCTGGCTGGGAAGCGGGCTGGCTGGGTACCTGGCTGGGCAGCGGGCTGGCTGGGTACCTGGCTGGGCATGCGGGCTGGCTGGGTACCTGGCTGGGCAGCGGGCTGGCTGGGTACCTGGCTGGGCAGCGGGCTGGCTGGGTACCTGGCTGGGCAGCGGGCTGGCTGGGTACCTGGCTGGGCAGCGGGCTGGCTGGGTACCTGGCTGGGCAGCGGGCTGGCTGGGTACCTGGCTGGGCAGCGGGCTGGCTGGGTACCTGGCTGGGCATGCGGGCTGGCTGGGTACCTGGCTGGGCAGCGGGCTGGCTGGGTACCTGGCTGGGCATGCTGGCTGGCTGGGTACCTGGCTGGGCATGCTGGCTGGGTACCTGGCTGGGCATGCGGGCTGGCTGGGTACCTGGCTGGGCATGCGGGCTGGCTGGGTACCTGGCTGGGCATGCGGGCTGGCTGGGTACCTGGCTGGGCAGCAGGCTGGCTGGGAAGCGGGCTGGCTGGGTACCTGGCTGGGCAGCGGGCTGGCTGGGTACCTGGCTGGCCATGCGGGCTGGCTGGGCAGCGTGCTGGCTGGGTACCTGGCTGGGCAGCGGGCTGGCTGGGTACCTGGCTGGGCATGCTGGCTGGCTGGGTACCTGGCTGGGCATGCTGGCTGGCTGGGTACCTGGCTGGGCATGCTTGCTGGCTGGGTACCTGGCTGGGCATGCTGGCTGGGTACCTGGCTGGGCATGCTGGCTGGGTACCTGGCTGGGCATGCTGGCTGGCTGGGTACCTGGCTGGGCATGCTGGCTGGCTGGGTACCTGGCTGGGAAGCGGGCTGGCTGGGTACCTGGCTGGGCATGCGGGCTGGCTGGGTACCTGGCTGGGCAGCAGGCTGGCTGGGAAGCGGGCTGGCTGGGTACCTGGCTGGGCAGCGGGCTGGCTGGGTACCTGGCTGGGCATGCGGGCTGGCTGGGTACCTGGCTGGGCAGCGGGCTGGCTGGGTACCTGGCTGGGCAGCGGGCTGGCTGGGTACCTGGCTGGGCAGCGGGCTGGCTGGGTACCTGGCTGGGCAGCGGGCTGGCTGGGTACCTGGCTGGGCAGCGGGCTGGCTGGGTACCTGGCTGGGCAGCGGGCTGGCTGGGTACCTGGCTGGGCATGCGGGCTGGCTGGGTACCTGGCTGGGCAGCGGGCTGGCTGGGTACCTGGCTGGGCATGCTGGCTGGCTGGGTACCTGGCTGGGCATGCTGGCTGGGTACCTGGCTGGGCATGCGGGCTGGCTGGGTACCTGGCTGGGCATGCGGGCTGGCTGGGTACCTGGCTGGGCATGCGGGCTGGCTGGGTACCTGGCTGGGCATGCGGGCTGGCTGGGTACCTGGCTGGGAAGCAGGCTGGCTGGGTACCTGGCTGGGCAGCAGGCTGGCTGGGTACCTGGCTGGGCATGCGGGCTGGCTGGGTACCTGGCTGGGCAGCAGGCTGGCTGGGTACCTGGCTGGGCAGCAGGCTGGCTGGGTACCTGGCTGGGCATGCGGGCTGGCTGGGTACCTGGCTGGGCAGCGGGCTGGCTGGGTACCTGGCTGGGCAGCGGGCTGGCTGGGTACCTGGCTGGGCATGCGGGCTGGCTGGGTACCTGGCTGGGCAGCGGGCTGGCTGGGTACCTGGCTGGGCATGCGGGCTGGCTGGGTACCTGGCTGGGCATGCGGGCTGGCTGGGTACCTGGCTGGGCATGCGGGCTGGCTGGGTACCTGGCTGGGCATGCGGGCTGGCTGGGTACCTGGCTGGGCATGCGGGCTGGCTGGGTACCTGGCTGGGCATGCGGGCTGGCTGGGTACCTGGCTGGGCAGCGGGCTGGCTGGGTACCTGGCTGGGCATGCGGGCTGGCTGGGTACCTGGCTGGGCATGCGGGCTGGCTGGGTACCTACCTGGCTGGGCGAGCTGGCTCCTGGCTGGGTAGCTGGGCTGCAGTTGCCAGCGGCTCCTTCGCGTGTCTCCCGGGCTCCTGCCCTCCAGCAGAGTGGCAGCTGTTGGCCAGGCCCAGGACGAGATCCTTAACTCTGCATGCCCCCTCCTGGTCTAGTGACGTCACTAGACCAGGCGGCGGCATGCAGAGTTAAGGATTATGTCCCGGCCGGCCGCAGCCACTCTGCTGGAGGGCGGGGGTGAGCGAGCTCCCCTTATCTGTAAGTGCCCTCTCTGCCGCTCGCCCCCTATCCCCCCCCCCCTCCCCCCCCCGCTCAGCAAAAAAAAAAAAAATTAAAAAATTTTTTATGAATAGAAAAAAAAAAAAAAAAAAATAAATAAATAAATGAACTATAGGTGGCCGCCCCCCCCGAGGACCCGCCCATGGCACCGGCCCACGGGTGCCTCTTAGTAGATACGGCCCTGCAGGTTACACAGTATAGTAGAAGGAGGCACTCCAAAGGCAAGAACTTGCATTCAGTTTTATTACATGTCGATACACACTACATGTTTCGGGCTCCGCCCTTCATCAGGTGGAGCCCAAAAACATGTAGTGTGTATCGACATGTAATAAAACTGAATGCAAGTTCTTGCCTGTGGAGTGCCTGCTTCTACTATACTATGTATCACTGTGTGGAGCAGAGGTGGTTTACCTGCCTGGAGGAATTGCACCATCATTTGCTCTCCCGACTGAGGATTGAGCCACCTGAGTCAAGTTCGATCACTTATTACTGGAATACTCAGCAGGTTCACAGATTGGCTATTGGTGCTGCTGCTGGGAGTGGGACCACCAGACTTTTTCTGAGTATGATGAGGCTTGGTAGCTAGAGTCTGGGATACAGGTGCAGGAAACGCATCTTCTACCCAACGAAGAAGGGCATCCCGGATGTGGCTCATCCTGGCGTCTGCTTGGGAGGGGGGTATGAACTGCTGCATTTTCCCCCTGCCCCAGGAATCTAAGATGGTGGCCACCCATATGTCGAGTAAAGTAGTAGTAGGAGGCGCCCTTGTTGTATGATTTGCACTTAAGCTTGTTAAAATAAACAGTAAAATATATAGTAGATCGCCTACCTTAAGAATGGACTCTCCACTCGGTAGGATGGATGTAAAAATTTAATAATGATAAGCACTCAGGACAACGCGTTTCGCGGTATAAGCCGCTTCATCAGGTCAATATAGTGCTGTGGTCAGCAGTGAAAATACTGGGCGCCAACCCACGTGGCGGCACCACCAGCTGAGATGCCCAAGATCTTGCACTCTCTTCAGCAGCACCATGGAGGGTGACCTAATGGGCGGTAAAAGTTAGATACTTTCCCTGCCCATGCCTGTTGCTCCAGCTATCCATAGTGAAGTGCACCTTGCCACTGACAATTTGATCCATAGACTGGCTGACACACTGCACAATGTGCTGGTGAAGGGCAGGGATAGCATTCCTGGCAAAATAATGGTGGCTGGGGATCCGCCATTGTGGAGCAACATTGTTCATCAGTCTGCGGAAGGGGGCACAGTCCACAAACTGGTAGGGCAGCAGCTGTTGGCCCAACAGCCTTGCCAGGAGTGCATTATTGACAACAAAAGTAGCACTTGCAGGGAGCATCCGCTTCCTCTGCAACATTTCTGGCACAGAGGCCTGACACTGGAACACTGGTGATTCAGAGGAAACCAAAAAGGGTGATGATGAGGTGCTTGCCAAGGTCTGGAGCCCTCTTCCAGCCTGGCATGCAGAGGGATTTGAAGTAGAATTGGACGCAGGTTGGATAGGGACCAGACGACTAGAAAAAGGAGGGGCCTGTTGCTGCAGCTTTTCCTCCACCTATCTTATTGTAATTCTTTACATATTCAAACTCCCGTCTGTGGTGGTTGCGCAGATGGCCCTGAAGTGCCGAACCCGCTGCCCGATTTGCCTCTGTTTACCGATTTACAACACACATAACAGACTGCCCTGGATTCATCCTCTTCCAAAACAGTAAAATACAAGGGGAAGACACTGAAGGGAAATGGCAAGCTTTTAAACTTATACTCAATCAATATTGTAGTATGTATATCCCATATGGAAACAAAATATCTAGGAATAAAAAAAGGCCTCTATGGATGAATAGAAAGGTTAAAGATAAAATGAAGAGGAAAAAGAATGCCTATAAGGTCTTAAAACAGGAGGGGACCGAGGCTGCACTGAGCAATTATAAGGAGTGCAATAAAAATTGTAAAAAATAAATTAGGCAGGCAAAGATTGAAGCTGAAAAACAAATCGCTAAGGATATCAAATCTAACCCAAAAAAGTTTTACAAGTACATTAACTCTAAAAAAAGAAAGGTTGACTGTATAGGACTCCTAAAGGATGAGGGTGGGAACTCAATGGTGGATGACCAAGGTAAGGCAGAGTTATTAAATGCTTTCTTTGCTTCTGTCTTCACAAAAGAAACAGCACTGTTGCAAACTACAGAGGCGGAAGAGTCTCAATCTTCTAACTGTAATATTAAATACTTAACGCAGGAAGAAGTGAAGGCAAGACTAAATAAATTAAAAATAGACAAGGCACCTGGCCCGGATGGCATGCATCCTCGGGTCCTAAGGGAATTAAGTTCAGTTATAGATAAACCCCTTTATCTTATCTTTTGTGACTCTCTTGCAACTGGCAGAGTCCCAGTGGATTGGCGTACAGCCCACGTTTTCCCATTATTTAAGAAGGGCAAAAAATCTGATCCAGGAAATTATAGACCTGTAAGCTTAACATCAGTTGTATGCAAACTATTTGAGGGGGTACTAAGAGATACTATACATGACTTCATAGTAGAAAATAAACTTATTTCTCAGCATCAACATGGGTTTACTAAAGACAGGTCCTGTTTGACTAACATGCTCAGCTTTTATGAGGTAGTGAATGCTAATATGGATATTGGGAATGCTGTAGATGTGATATACTTGGACTTTGCAAAGGCCTTCGACACTGTTCCCCACAAAAGTCTGGTGCAAAAGTTGAGGATGCAAGGACTGGGGAGGAGTCTGTGTTCATGGATAGGGAACTGGCTAATGGACAGAAAACAAAGAGTTGTGGTCAATGGATCGTACTCAAAATGGGAGACTGTTAGCAGTGGGGTCCCACAGGGGTCTGTTCTGGGTCCAGTGCTCTTCAATTTATTTATTAATGCCCTAGTAGATGCAGTAGTGAGCAATGTTGCTATTTTTGCAGATGATACAAAATTGTGCAGAATCATCAACTCTCAGGAATATAGTGTCATATTGCAACAGGATCTGGATAGGATGGCTATATGGGCACATACATGGCAGATGAAATTCAATGTTGACAAATGTAAAGTCATGCATTTTGGACGTACTAATGGTCTAGCACCATACAAAATAAATGGGATACAGTTGGGGACATCAAACTTGGAGAAGGACTTAGGAGTACTCATTGACAACAAGTTAAATAATCGTACTCAATGCCAAGCCGCTGTAGCTAAAGCTAACAAAATTTTGGGATGCATTAAAAGGGAAATAAAAACTCGAGATGCTAGCATAATATTGCCCCTGTTTAACTCTCTAGTAAGGCCACATCTGGAATATGGAATTCAGTTCTGGGCACCACATTACAAAAAAGATATTGCAGTTTTAGAGCAGGTGCAGAGACGAGCAACAAAATTGATACGTGGGATGGAAGGTCTCACTTATCAAGAAAGGTTAGATAAACTGGGTTTATTTAGTCTAGAGAAAAGACGCCTTAGAGGGGATCTAATTAACATGTATAAATACATCAGAGGGCAATATAATAGCTTGGCAGATGAGCTTTTTGTCCCTAGGCCTTCTCTAAGGACTAGAGGACATGATCTGCGCATGGAGGAAAAACGTTTTAGCCATTTATTTAGGAAAGGGTTCTTTACAGCAAGAGTGATTAAGATGTGGAATGCATTGCCACAGGAAGTTGTTATGGCAAACTCTATACCTGCATTTAAAGGGGGCTTAGATGCTTTCCTTGCGTTGAAAGACACCCATGGCTACAATTACTAGGTAATGCCTAATGATGTTGATCCAGGGATTTTATCTGATTGCCATCTGGAGTCGGGAAGGAATTTTTCACTTTAGGGGCTAATTGGACCATGCCTTGTAAGGGTTTTTTCGCCTTCCTCTGGGTCAACAGGGATATGTGAGGGAGCAGGCTGGTGTTGTACTTTATACTGGTTGAACTCGATGGACGTATGTCTTTTTTCAACCAAAATAACTATGTAACTATGTAACTTCCATGCATGGAACATGCGTGCACGTGGTGCAGTGGTGCAGCCCCTGATGAGTGCGCATGCACGAAACATGTAGGGCGGAGCTACAGGCGTACGAGACTGGCGAGAAAGAGCTCTGTTTGATACATGCTTGTTTTTATTTCTAACATGTGAGTGCACTACTTTTATATTCTTAATAAACGTGAATGGTTTTACACTATGTTAAGTCCTTTAGTTGATAGGCTGGCATGAGGAATCTGCTCTAGAGAATAATATCGTTTGAAAAACGGCTGGGAACATTCCATCTGAGTGACTAAACGCTGATGCTGTCTTATAATTTGGACGGCAGAAAGTGAGGTGAGAGGCCACGCATGACCTGGTGGATACCCGCACACTTTGGGAGAGTGCATATGGTGTTTGTTTGCTGTCTGTAATTTGGCAGTCATTTCACATGGTGAGGACCTGTATGACCCTATGAGTCGTGGTGAATGTGTATGGGATAAAGGTTGCAGCACTGGGTGGTGTAAAATGGCAACTGATTGAAGCAGTATCACACTATGTTTTGTCCCCTTCTCTTTATTTCTGAGTGATTTATTATAAGAAGACTGGATACACATGTGAGCGCAGCATTTTGAAAAAGAAAAAGTAGTGCAACCTGTTCTAGCACGTCGATGCTCTGCATTGGGCTGGTGGGTACTGACAGACGGGAAAATACTTGCAGGCTGCTGGCCAACCGTCTGCTCTGTTTCTCCATGCTGGTCACGCCTGCTAGTGCCTAACCCACCAGATGGCGACCAAGTTGGATCAGCCGCCTCAAAATCCAAAACATCATCCAGTTCAACCAAAGCACTGGAACCCATAAGTGACTCTTCTGGACCCTCCACCTGGCCATGAAACACCTCTGTAGTTGACTGGTGGTGATGTAGATTGGTGGTGACACGAGCTCCCAGTTGTGATGGATTACTGGATGAAGAAAACACAGGGGCCATTTCTGTCACCACAGAACCCACCACTTCTTGGGACCTTGGTCCCATGGTCTCCCCCAATGCCTCATCCCAATCCTTCTGCACATCTCTCTCATCGACATAGGTGTGCTTTAATTCTGGAGGAGAGTACTGGGAGGAAGCACCCTCATCAAGAGAAGCAGCTGCGGTCGGGTTCTGTTCATGAGAAACCTGGCCACTACTGGTGCTGCTGCAACTAGCTTTAAGTTCCTCACACTGGGTAGAGGGTTCCTAATTGAAATAATCAACTACTCTGTTCGCCTGCTGCTCTGTCAAAATTTTCCTGCATGCAAACACAGGGAAGACATTTCTGATCAGGGCGGAATGCTTCCTGCTGCTGCTGCCACCCTCAACCTGAACACGTACTTGATGTGATCCATCAACACCACCATCACTCCATTTTCTTTTAGGAGTGGCAGGAAATTGCTGCTGCTCTCGCTCCATTGTTTTGGGGCAGAACCAAAGTAAAATAAATCCACCTAATTTGAACTAAAAAACAGATATGAAAATAAGGGGCTGAAATAAAGAAAATAAATCAAAAACAAAGTAAAGAAAACAACAACAAAGCAACAACAAAAAAGAACTTGGAAAACAAAAAAACAAAACAAAAACTTGCACTACACTCAACTAATCAATCACCTAACTCTCTCACTGTCAAACACTAAGCCTGCAGCCTGGCTGGCTCTGTCTAACCCTCTCCACACACCAACTACTAGTACACTACACTACAATCTATCACTCAAACTAACAATCTACTGTCACTCTCTCACAAATACACCTAGCTACTACTACTAATAGCTCACACTCAGTATAATTCTCTCTCACAGTCTTTAAAAAGACTTTTGTTTTATATACAGTCTTTAAAAAGACTATTGTTTTATGTTGAAACAACTAATATGGGTCTGTCTCTCCTCTCTCCAACACCAGACTGAAATCCACAAGCTTTGTGACTATCACACCTCTCTTATATACAAAATGGGTGGGATAGCTGATGATAGGTAGCGAGGAGCTGGTTGCTAACGTAGGATTGGTTGTTTTTTTGTTAAGACTCTAATTGGTGCAGAAATTCTGTTTTTTAATGCAGAAATCAGCATATTTTAAGCTTCTGTGATGAGTCTATCCCTTCTGATCGTTCTGATTGGCTAATGCAGCTTTTACACGCTTCTGATTACATTTCCACGGAATTCTGAATAGAAATTGTGCTATATCTGATTACCGCTATAGCTTTTCCATTCCGGCTCACCGTAAAAGCAGAAATCTCCATTCCACGGAATCCGGCGAGCAACCCCAGCTCTTGGGAAAGGCTTACAGATTTCTGAAAGAGGTAACAAGAGTGGTGGTATGGAGTATAGAGTGGTGGCCAGGCTCAAGCTTGGCCAGATTCTGTACATCTCTGACAGGAGGAAGAACAAGTAATTTATCATACCTCCTCTGGATACAGTGTGATAGTGTTGGGGAGATGTGGGTCCTAAACATTACATAGAGTCACGCAGAGATCAAGGACCATGCAAATATTATCGCATAACAATCTATTTAAAGGTTATACAATACAATTTGTATGGTTATTGATCTTTGCACCCCCTATGTGATTTGTATTTCTAGATGTATTGAATGTAGGTGAGAAGACATTGTAGGTGTGACAGGTCTAGTGAAATGTGTAAGTATCCAGTGAAATGTGTTTTTGCTCTGAGATGTAATTCCTGGACCCTTGCTTTTTGTGTGTGTGTGTGTGTGGGGGGGGGGGGGGGGATTGGGGGAAGAGGAAGGGATGGGTTCTAGTGGAAGGTGGAATACAACCTGTAGAATGCTTAAACCACTGCAAGTGATGGTACTGAGGGTCAGAAAGAGATTCCATTCCCGCACCCCATGGGATTGATTTACTAAACCATGATATGACAAATAGCATGCCTTTTCAGAGATTGCACACCTTAGCAAAGATAACACACCTTATCAAAATTAACACACCTTATCAGAGTAGCATAGCGAGTGCTACAAACTTATGCCTGCTAATTGGCAATGGCACTTGTCCTGCCCAGAGCCCCAGCAGGTTTGTAGAGCTTGCTATATGACTCTGATAAGGCGTGTTAACTTTGATAAGGCGTGTTATCTTTGATAAGGTGTGCAATCTCTGATAAGGCATGCTATTTGTAATAGCACAGTTTAGTGAATCAACCCCCATGTGTCCAAGTGATGAATTATAGACTTGATTTTGAAATGTTATCTTTTCACAAAACACCCACCACAGTGGAAGGAGTAGGATGTTTTCTGAATATGTACTAATTGTGGAGAAATAGTTCATTTGCTATTCTGTGTACTGTAATCATATCCCGCTTATGATGACTTTCACAGTAAAACATATTTGGACAAAAGCCACAATGCTAAAATATAATCTGTTAATTTTTTTTTAATCACCATATGTTGAAACATATACTTGACAGTTCTTTGGCCATCTAGATGCTGCAGGGTCCATTACTTATTTTTGAAATGCGGCACATAATGCTATTAATATCATATTTAAAATAGTATCCATATTGCAGTGCAAATGTTTAACAATCCTTATCTGCAGAGTTTTCCTGAAAGTTGTTTTTCCTCTTATTTTCTAGTTTTTAACCCTCCTGGCGGTCTATTAAAAACCGCCAGGGGGCAGCGCAGCAGTTTTTTTGTATTTTTTTTTAAAAATCATGTAGCGAGCCCAGGGCTCGCTACATGATAGCCGCTTCCCCCCACCCGCTTCGATTGCCTCCGGCATTCTGCGATCAGGAAATCCCGTTCAAAGAACGGGATTTCCTGGAGGGCTTCCCCCGTCGCCATGGCGATGGGCGGGATGATGTCACCACTGATCGGCCAGGCAGCAAACGGGGTCTGTGGGGCGGGGCGGCGCGGCGAGCGGCTGCTAATCGGCACGGAGCGGCGGCAATCGGAGAGCACACGCAGCTGGCAAAGTGCTAGCTGCGTGTTGCAAATAAAAAATTATGCAAATCGGCCCAGCAGGGCCTGAGTAATCAACAACAACAACAACAACAAATAACATTTTTAAAGCGCTTTTCTCCCGTGGGACTCAAAGCGCATAAGCATGGCTCCGACCATCGTGGTACAGAGGAAGAATTTTATAAATCTGGAAATGCCAGGCTAAACAGGTGGCTTTTCAGTCTGGATTTGAATAGCTCCAGGGATGGTGCTGTCTTTACTGGGTGTGGTAGGGAGTTCCAAAGAGTAGGGGCAGCATGGCAGAAGGCTCTGTCTCCAGATTTTTTGAGGTGCACTCTGGGAGTGACCAAGTTTATAGAACTTGCTGATCTGAGGTTGTGAGAGGTGTGGTGCAGCTTCAGCAAGTCCTTCATGTATCCAGGGCCCAGATTGTGCAGGGATTTGAATATCAGCAGTCCAATCTTGAAGAGTATTCTCCATTCTACTGGTAGCCAGTGCAGTGAGCGAAGGATCGGTGTAATGTGACAGTGGCGAGGCTGGTTTGTTAGCAATCTGGCAGCAGATTCTACGTTTGGGGTTACCGCCAGGAAGGTTAAGACTATATGGCAGCCAGTGTATTAAAAATAAATCTTAGTGCTTTGAGTTAAATATTGGTAAAGTGCCTCTTATTATTGGCATTGTTGAGAGTCTATGTACATAATTAAAATGTGCAAAATGCAGGTATTAACATATATTGTCTTTATCTAATGCACATAACAAAATAGGATAGTGTCCAATCAAAATCGTAACTTTCTGGAGTATGATTAAGGTGTTACTTAAAGAGAACCTGTACTGAGTAAAAATATTTAAAATAAACACATGAGGTAACTTCAAATGAACATTCCATAGTTACCTTGCCATCAGTTCCTCTCAGAAGCTCACCATTTTCTTCTGACAATAATCCCATCCAGTTCTGACAATATTTTGTCAGATCTGAAATATATCAGTTGCTGTCAGTAAAATATCAGTTGCTGTCAGTTATAGCTGAGAGGAAAACAGATGTACCAGGTAATGTCCATGTTTCCCTATGGCTCAAGTGGGCGATGTTACAGTTTAACTGTGTGCTGACCAGAAAGCTGTTATGGGGTAATGGCTATTTTCAAAATGGAGGACGGAGAATTCCCTTGATCACAGTGGCCAAACAGGATGCAGGAGAGGAGAAAGACACTGAGGAGTAGACTACATGGAAGGTAAGTATGACTTGTATATGCTTATTTTGACTTTTATTTTCAGTACAGGTTTTCTTTAAGCCTAAAAATCAACTTTAACATACCTGGGCCTGGGGCCCCCACACAGTCATCTTGTGCCTGTGCCATCCTTCCATGACCCTCCCCAGTAAGCAGAAGCGACCACCTAGAAGCTGGTTGGTCATGATCAGTGGGAGGCTAGGCTACTTTCCATGCATGGCCCTGAGTCACGCGCACCCTGACTACGCTCCTGTTGTCGTGAGCATTGTGTGTATGCGCAGTAGTGATTTTCCCATGTTGCGCATGTGCAGAATGCTTCCGTGTATGGGGATGTGACGAGGAGGAGTGTGGCTTGCCAGCTTTCAGTGGGCCATCGCTGCTGGACGGAGGGTTTAGGAAGGATGGCATGGGCACAGGATGACTTTGGGGGGCTGCAAGAAGTTTAGGTAAGTTAAACTTTTTTTTTTAACTTTTATATTTCCTTTAAGGGCTCTTTTCCACTTGAAAACACAATCGCAATTGCGCTGTGATACGATTGCATTTCTTCCTAATTTCCACTTCTATGATTGAGCTACTATACAAAATATAGGAGATCAATCACACCAAAAACATGGCAGGACAACAACTGTGCTCGGAAGAAAATTGAGCTCAAACAGATCACATTCATTGAAATTGTCACCACCGTATACATTAGTTTAACTGTACCTTTGTGATAAAAAGAGCACTTAAAGCATAATTGAAGCAAGAGGTATATGGAGGCTGCCATGTTTATTTCCTTTTCATGCAATACCAGTTGCCTGGCTGTCCTACTGATCCTCTGCCTCTAAAACGTTTAGCCATAGACCCTGAACAAGCATGCAGCAGATCAGGTGTTTCTTACATTATTGTCAGATCTGACAAGATTAGCAGCATGCATGTTTCTGGTGTTATTCCGACACTACTGCAGCCAAATCGATCAGCAAGGCTGCCAGGCAACTAGTATTGTTTAAAAGGAAATACTGTAGATATGGCAGCCTGCATAACCCTCCCACTTCAGTTGTCCTTTAACTGCATATGCCTTAACTCTGTCCTCTAAACTATGATCATTGCTCCATCCACCTGCAAATGGTTGGGATTGAATAGGGCTATATGGATATTTGGCTGAACCCGTTTGCAAGGGAAAGTGATCTGTCGGTTTAGATTATCTTGGCTGGTCGTTGTTTTTGAAACAAAACATGTTCTTCTTGCCAAGTTGCCAGTAAGTCTCTTTTCTCATCCCCTTTCCCCTCCTTAGACATAAACATTGTTTTTCTGCCTAGCTGAGCATGAATATTTAAATAGCTTTGATACATTTTCCCACAGTGGTTTAGAGAGTATCAAACAATTCATATTACTAGCTGTCCATTAGCAGGTTTCACAATCTTAAGTCCCATTAGTATTAATTTTAGTGAAGGATAATTACGGTGACTACCAGTATTTTTTCTGGTAAATAGAGTTCCATAGATGGAGTCCTGAGATTCTAACACTGTAATATAAGAGTTCTAGCCACCAAACCACTGTGCTGTTCTAAGTTATTCATGTACAGTAGAACCTTGGTTTGCGAGCATAATCCTTTCCGGATATCTGTTTACGGCTTATATCAAAGCAAATTTCCCCATAAGGATTAATGTAAATTCAAGTGATTCGTTCCACAATCCAAAAACAGTTAAAGAAAAATATTTAATTCAAAGTACTGTACTGTATAAAATAAAGATGTAAACAAGACTTTCAATATCAGGGATGGTCGTAGTCAGCCAACTTCGCTATGCTGGAACTACGCGTATTTTTACGCAAATACGCTTCGCAATCTATGGCTCCAAAATCAGCCACTTCGCTACGTTAGCATACCGTAGACTACGCAGTAAAATACGCAAGCTTCACGTATTGCGTAGCGCAGTTGATGCGACCGCTTATGCCCTTATGCGGAAAAATTTCCGCAATAATCTGCTAACTATCCGCATACACAAACTAATAACAGCATACATTCAACCATCCAATGCGGAATTGTATGCGTATAAAGGGCAATAATATTTCTGCGCATGCGCAATGACCCATATAAATGCAGTCACCGCACGCGTAGTTGACTTCGCAATACATACGTCAACTACGCGTAGCGGGCGAAGCTTCGCATAACGGGACTACGACTACACGGAAATGCGTACATGTAGTTCTTAAACTTCGCCTACGAACTACGATGCGTAGTTGCGTACTGTGATGCGTAGATTCGCGCTGGCGTAGTTTACGAGCAACCCTGTTCACTATAACTAACAGAATCATTGCTATCTGTTGGCTCACACCAACCTATTTTTTGTGTAGCTTTAACAAGGAACTTATCCAATCACAGTATACTTTTGAGGATTTCATGGAAATATGACCTGCACAGTCTCTATACTTAATTGAAGAGAAACCGTGACTGTGATGATCTGCTCAGCTGCCTGTGCAGGCTGGCAGCTTTTTGACCATTGTGTAGGTTTGCATGCTGCAGGACTCTGGAAAGAAGAGCTTCTGTCAGTTTTGCAGCTTGTGCTTGCAGAGGAATTTGCATACGTTGTGATGCAAATTGCCTGGCCACATTCATTGGAGGCGTGTACTATAAGTACTATATCTTTCCCACAATGCTTCGCTGGTCATAAGGATTTCGTCCTATGTAACACTCCTGGTGGGGTGTCAGCCTTACTCTCTGTTTGAAGAACAGCTTAGAGTAATTCCTGAATCTGCGCTAGGCAGGTTTTCCCTAGTGCAGTTAGGATTGTTTATCTGTTTGTTTGTTCTGTTGCCATTGTCCTGTCCCAACAGTGGTCGACAGGAAATGGTTCTGATCTCTGTTCTTGGAGTATAGCTGGTGCAGCGGTTGCTACCAGCTATCTCTTCTGATCTGTCTCTTTGGATCGCACTAGCCACTTTTCGCTAGCGCTGTGGATCCTTCTGTTCTGTCTCCTGGGATCGCGCTAGCCACTTTTTCGCTAGCGCTGTGGATCCTTCTGTTCTGTCTCCTTGGATCGCACTAGCCACTTTTCGCTAGCGCTGTGGATCCTTCTGTTCTGTCTCCTGGGATCGCGCTAGCCACTTTCCGCTAGTGCTGTGGATCCTTCTGTTCTGCTACTCTGTTCCTGGATCGCGCTAGCCACTTTCGCTAGTGCTGTGGATCCTATCTCTCGCTTGTCCCTGTTTTCGTGTGTCTGTCTTGTCTGCTACGCTTGCTGGAGGCTCGGTGAGGTAACCGTTAAGCAAGCGCTCGCGTCCTCTGTTTCATGTTTGTCTGTTAATGGTTAGTTAGGCGTGCTTGTCTCTATTGTGCTTATCACGTGGAGACCGCGCATAACCGCGTGCACTGTTGCGAATGAGTGCGGTGTTCGCGGTTAGCTAGCGTTTGTTATTTTCCATATCTCCTCATTGTATTATTTGCTGTGCCTTTGCTAACCGCGTATTCTGTTCTGATCTGCGTTGTGTCACGTCTGGCGATCGCACCTCTCGCGATCGCGTTCCTGTTTCATATCTGCTGTTGTGTGTGCACTGTTGCGGGGTGGCGACTAGGTTGGCGCACACACATACTACCTGTCCCTTTGCTCGTTCTCATTCGCAATCGCCTCTCTTGCGATTGCGTTCTGCGCTTCGTACAATTCCTGTCTGGCATTTGTGGAGGTACAGAGGATTGGTTCCTCTGCACTCCCCAGCGCCATCTGCCGACAGGAATTTTCCCTCTACGGGTGCGTAGCACCTTTTGCTGGGTGCCTGCAAATATACGCTTGTGGAGGATTTCCGCCGTATCAGCGCACGCGTAGTGCGCTGATCACGGAGAAAGTTCCCCAATCGTTACAGTGACCAAGAATTGAACCTCATCCCAATCAGTAGCTGATACCCCCTTTCCCATGACAAATATTTTCCTTTTCACAAAAGGATCATCAGGGGGCTCTGTATGGCTGATATTGTAGTGAAAACCCTCCCACAGTGGGATGTCAGGACCATGGTCCTTACAGTTTCCTGCCTGTGAACCTCATTGCATTTGGGAAATAACAGCTGTTTACAGCTTGGTTCAAATGCCATAAAAACAAGCAGCATATCCTTCCACTGACATCACCTGCCAGCAGTAAAATTGTCACCATGTGATAACTGTCAGTAGGTAAACCAGAGAGAGGAAAGATTTTACAATGGGAAAACACTGACTAAATCATTTGCACATAATTATTCTAAAAATGAAGCCATTTTTTATTACATTATTTTCACTGGAGTTCCTCTTTAAGTACCATTAAGTACAATTGTGCAGCACCATATTGGCTCAGTTGTCATGACACAACACATGTATACTTATTTTTGCTCATATATCAAGATTATCAAGATGTTGCTTGTATATCAAGTCAAAATTTCACAAAAATCTTTGCTTGTATTTCAAAATGTTCTCAAACCAAGTTACTCTCAATCCAAGGTTTTATTGCACACAGGTTCATGCACAAAATCACAATAACATTGCTGTAGGCAGAGAGCGTACAGCAATTTTACTGATAGGTATGCCAATATGCATTGGGCAATAGCACAAGTCACGTTCTGTATACAACTTGCACAATGGTTGTAAACTGTGCACTACACTGTCTTGAAGCAGGTAAAAATAGTGTATACAGCAAGCAGTTAGAAAGGATGCTGCGTTGCGCACAATGTTATTAGAGGCTTATGCAGTGCCCACAGTACAATAAGAGAGCACAATATTTTATAACAGGGATAGAAAGTCTCAATAGGAAAATCATATAGTGGTAGTCTCAATACGGAAGAATTGAGGAAATTCATATAATGGCAATAGGAAGTCTTATTACGAAAATCACATAGAGGAAGATCCCTTGAAATTAAGTAGTAGAATATTGGTGTGTTTACTGTTATTCTACTAGTGGCAATATCGGGCGCCCTTTTTTGTAGGTGCCTTTATTACATGTATGCATTTGTGTAATATGTGGTACATGGCCAATGTGCATACTGTATGCACTACATAAGTTGCTTTATGTGTGCAATGTGCATTATGCTGATGTCACGTATTAAGTACAGTAAAAACTGACATGTGCTTTCTGAGCTTTTCCATTTTACTACACAAGACTTAGAACATCTATATTGCGCTTTTCTCCTGGCTGACTCAAAGCACCAGAGCTGCAGCCACTTATGGCATGCTCCATGGGCGATGTAACGATCGGTGTCAGCACACAGAGAGAATCTGATCATTGGTGATCTGCAGTATCACCAAGAATACAGATATATACCTGATTATTGATGATCTGCAGAATCACCAATAATACAGATATAGTACTAACCTCTAGACACCTGTATATATCGTGAGTGTTTGGTGCAACAGTATTTACTTTGAGTAATCCACCTGATGAGCAGGTGGTCCTTGGCAGTATGGGCAACACTGCTCTTTAGAGAAGCACGAGAACCTTCCAGCAGCCTAAGATCTTCCAAGGGGTGGAGTCTCAGGCTGAAAGTAGGAAGGGCCAGTGAGTGAGTGATTGACACCTGAAGGTGGATGTCACTAGCTGATCTGGAGACTATCTCCTAAAGGGGAGAGATAGCTCTCAAGGTCGGGCAAGCTGGGTCGGCAACACACGGACAAACAAAGTACAAAGACAGAAGGCTGATTCGGTATCCAAGGCAGGCAGGGTTGGCAACAGATAATCAGATATGCGTGGTACTGAATCAGCGAGCGGAGGGATAGTCAGGAAAGCAATAGGTCATAACATATATCAACAATGCCTAGTCTTGGGTGTGAGGTCCGTGGTCTCTACTCCCTGAAACTAGTCTGATGTATAACAGAATGATGACACAAGTTCCCTAATCTTGGGTGTGAGGTCCGTGGTCTCTACACCATGGAACTAGTCTGAAGTATAACAGAATGATAACACAAGTTCCCTTATCTTGGGTGTGAGGTCCGTGGTCTCTACACCCTGGAACTAGTCTGAAGTATAACAGAATGAAAACACAAGTTTCCTAATCTTGGGTGTGAGGTCCGTGGTCTCTACACCCTGGAACTAGTCTGAAGTATAACAGAATGATAACACAAGTTCCCTAATCTTGGGTGTGAGGTCCGTGGTCTCTACACCCTGGAACTAGTCTGAAGTATAACACAATAATAACACAGTAGTAATCTGGCTCAGTGTGAATTCCCAGGTCCTTCTGGTTCAAACACACTGTAGGATCTGACTAAGGTCTGAGTGCTTCCACGTAGTGTTCGCAACGGCAGACCACTTGTGACTGTCCAGCCGTAACTATATATAGAGTAGCGCTCTCTGGCGCCACCCCTAAATGATAGACCAATAGCCACTTGCTCTGAGGTCAGCTGACTGTGTTCTCTCACAGTACCAGGCGCATGCTTCTGCGTGCAAACCTCCGTGCTGGACGCGGAATTAGCCGCCTTGCTGTCAGCACACGCGGCGGCTTTTCCGCGTTCTCTCACAGGCGACCAAGATCTTTGGGGAGACTTGACCAAAGACTCCTTATTGTTTTACATACTAGCTTGAGCCGGGATTCAAACCTTTTTTAAGAACAGTTATTTTTGTTTTGGAGCAAAAAGGGGCACAAACCCGGCGCTAATCAACCATACCATTTTCATGTCTGTGCACTGTTGTGGGGGGAGGGGGGGAGGTTGGGTGATGTCTTTTTCTAGAAATAAATAATTGATACTACTATCTTCAAAATTAAAGTAGCACAGATCTTTATTGTTACGGCACAAATGGGCACAAACAGCACTAATTAAACATGCTGAAATTTTTATTTGTGCTGGTTTGGGGGGAAGGCAACTTCACAGAGCCAAATCGGATCCTGTATTCCTTTGATGCAATCATATCATACTTCCACTGTGTGTAACTGCTTTTATCTCACTGTTTTTAGTGCTTCTGTCCATCTCATAAGTCTAACCCTATCCAATCTTTTTAACAAAAAAAGAAAAAAAATCCTTTTCAATTATTACATTTAAAAATCCCTCACATAAGTAAAATCTTCTTTGTGAACACCTGACATGTCTAAATGCTAACCCTAAAGTAAGGTTACTGTTGATTTTAAAGCGAGTGGCAGAACATGCCATGCCATGAGCCTACCATCAGAATGAAAGATGGCATTGTTACATTTTGCTGATGTGTCTTTAGAAGACTTGGTCCTAAGGGTTCCACGTGGAGGAACATTAGTAGTTGAAGAGAAAAGTGTCAGGTATCAAGAGATGATGACTTGTCACGAGACTTGACTTCTGTATACTTAAATTCTGCATAAGTCTCTCATGTCTCATTTGTTGTATATCTAGTTAAGAATGAAAGAGACAAAGTGACATGGCCATTATCCAGGGAAATTGATTCATTTCCAGACCAAGAATCTGTCCCTTTAATGCCTCCCCTATGAGCTGCTCTGGTTAGCTGGATAAGCATCTCTTTCAAAATGACAGATATTGTCACAAAAGGGTGGGGAGGGACTCCTTGATTGATAAGCAGTGAACACTGCAGTGTTTGGCTGTCTGCTAGTTATCATGTATGTAAAAACAGCTTTTGCTTTTCATTAAAATTCTGCAGGAAAAAAGGGGCTAAGAGCTTGTATCTAGTGACTATTAAAACTTTACAGATGTACAGCTGTAGAGTTAAGACTTTATAATGCCTAACAAAAGGACTCAGCTGGGGGCTGCGGTAAAGTGGTAGATAAAAGGAGAGCTCCGCCCAAAACTTATTTATACTTTTATTATATGTGTGGCAGGTAAATGATACAAACGACGGATTTATGCAATTATAGCTTGGTTTATTTTTAACACAGCCACTAAACAGTACAACGTTTCGGCACGCAGGCCTTTATCCATAATTCCAGGATAAAGGCAAGCGTGCCAAAACGTTGTTCTCTTTTGTGGCATTGCTACAAATAAATCAAGCTATAATTGCATAAATCCAGGGGGAGACCCAGTCGTGTGCATTTTCTACCTTGGATTTGACACCTTGTGCTGGGATCCGGGTGTTGGCTGGTTGACTTCCTGGTTGTGAAAAGGTTGGTAGCTTGACTTGAGCGATTGGGACAATCGTTTTGCTGTGTGACAGGTAAATGAACCAGGCAGCCAGCATTACTTACATTTTCCTTTTTTAATGTCCACAAGAGGTCAGTAAACGTTATGTGTGCAAATAGCGCACATAAAGTTTACTGTTAGCTATGCAAACTACAGTTTACCGCTGCATATACATTTTTCTGTTAGTTATGCAAACTGCAAACAATGCAAAACATATACCTTGCTTGTATAACATGTGTTTGTTACTAGTTGATTAACACTGACTAAGTCAGCCAGCAACGAACGTTACACAAGCAACGTACACGCTGTTTGTGCCACGTGAGTTCAATACTTATATCATACCATACGTAGTTTGCGTAACTCCAGTGAAACTTTACATACACCATGTATGCACCTAAAGGTTTAATGTTGGTTAGTGAATTTGGCCATGGCTTAGTGTAATATGAGTTTCCACACATTAAAACATGGAGTAAAAATAAGGGCTCACTTTCTTCACTTTTAGTCATAAACTATAAAACATTGATTAGTAAAGCTTGACACTATCATCTTGTTTTAAAATGACTGTCATTACTGAGAAATCTGGTGATGATATCTTTGTAGACCCATTTGTAGTGCCAAATGGAGCCACCTTTTAAGATTCAACTTAGCAGCAACCAAGCAAACCTGAAATGAGGGGTTCTTTTTTAACAAGAATACTATACACTTTAAACGTAAAGGTATATTCACTACTGGATGGTAAAATTTATGTGAGCAGACAGCATGGCAGCAGCATTTAAATAGCACCAAATCAAAGCTCTATTTGTGAGAAGAAAATGAGGTAAAATTCATTTGGGTGCTAAGTTGTATGACCAAGCAATAAACCGTTAAAGTTGTGACGTTCTGAATTGTAAAAAAATGGCCTGATCTCTAGGGGTTATAAACCTCTGTCCTCAAGAGGTTAAAGGGCATTTATTAACAAATATCGACTTGGAGAAAACTAAGGAGAAAAAGTGAATCACATAGGGGCCATGGTGTTTACATTGTATGATGTGTGTTATGCTATCTGCATAGCCCAAGTTAACAAACTCGCAAAAGCGAAATCGAGGTGCGCTATCTGCACACCTAAATTTTACCATACAGTAGTGACTATACCTTTATACCTTAGGGTTAGTTGAATTGAATTTGCAAAACCACCAAGAATTTTTATTATTTTGACACCTTTAACAGTGTTTTACCTTTTCAGTTTGCTATTTCCAAAATTAAAGACACTCTGAGGTGAGTCTAAATTCACGTTTTTAACATGCAGTCATGTTAAGAACTATAACCCCTGCTAAACCGCTGCTATCCCGTGGCAAGATGAGGATCCCCTCTCCTAACTCCGGGGAACGCTTCCTGATGAGGCAGAGCTTATTGAGGCTGTAGCTGTGCCTCTTAGCACGTCAATCCCGGCTGATCGCTGCCTCTCCCCACCCCTCTCAATCTTCCTTCACAGAGAGGGGCGGGGAGAGGCGAAGATCCGTGCCACCCATGGAGGCAGAGCTGCGGCTGAAAGCTCTGCCTCCATGAGCGGCAAAATCTACGACCAAGAAAGTCGTGGATTTTGCAGGGGGATTTGGGGGGTATAAACCCCTTGTGTTGCCACGGGATAGCGGCGGTTTAGCAGGGGTTATAGTTCTTAACATGACTGCATGTAAAAAAAGTGAATTTAGACTCGCTTCAGAGTTCCCGGCAAACTTCGGTGCTTTAAAACGCTGCTTTTCGTCAAATCCAGAATTTCCCCCGGGACTTTGGGCATCTATCCCACTCCGCCATGCCCCCCTCCAGGTGTTAGACCCCTTGAAACATCTTTTCCATCACTTTTCATACACTATCCATAATGACCAGGTTTAGTGAAATCCTTGTATATTATCTGTGACTTTTGCGGATATATGGGCTGCCAACATAATTTCTGAGAGCAAAGAAAAGACATCATCAAGCAATAAGTTAGGGGAATTCCAATTTCGAGGCAGCACTATTTTGGCAGTAGATACCACATGTTGAAGGAACTTATGTGCAGGCAGCCTGACCTTGGGAGCCCATCTCCCAGTAAAAGCAGCAATGTCCTCATTATCCAGCACCCACAGGGATTGGCTGTTGCCGGATAAGTGTGCTTTCTGGTTGCTTGAGACGGCATGTTCAAAATAAGCCTGGGGATGATCACAAATGTGCAAGTTGATGCACATTTATACAAATTCTTATGCAAATATATGCAGCTTGAAAATGGACCAATCAATTGAAACCTGGGTTTAAATTTATTGGTCCATTTACAAACTGCATACATTTGCATAAACATTTGCATAATTTTGGAAGAATTTTTAATCATTGATCATCCCTAGTTACTACAGTACAACCCTCAACTCTGTATACATACCATGAACTCTAAATTAAATGTTAAAATAAAGTAATTTAAAGTATAGTATATTAACCTTGTGAGGGACATGGAATCCTATAAGCTTGCCGTCACCACTGTGTGTAGTGCCGAAGATTAGTTCTGGTTGGCTGAGACTTCTGGTTAGTTGAGTTCTGGATAACTGGGACTCTGCTGAATATACTTGGACTAAATGGGATATGTATAGAGAGAGCAGCCTGAACCTTGTACCATATAGAGTGCCAGTAAGCCTGAACTCTAGGACAAGACCACCACACATGCCATACGGAGCCAATGGCACCACATCCTCTATAGCATAACGGGAATCTCAAGTGACCAAGCTTATGAAGCTTTTCGGATGTAAAGTGCACTCAATGCAAAAGACATCTTCAAAGTAGCAAAGTATTTTACACACTTTTAATACAGTTGATACAAGTTTTTCCATTTCTCAGCAGTAGTGAAGTTTCTCTTGAAAGCATGCCTTCTTGGCTCTAAAAGTTTTGCAGACTGCATTGCCTGCCTATGTTGTGTACAATGCTCACACCCAGGCTGCTCATCTAATGCATATTTTAATGAACATCACATAGTTATTTTGTTTTGAGCAGAGATCTGTTTGTGCAGCCTCTTTACTATTATTTATCTGTCTGATAACTCCTGTAATGAGAAAGTAATCCTGGGGAAATAAATTACTTTCATTCAGAATTAACACAGAGGGGAAAGCACACGAGTATCAGGATTTAGGGTCCGGGAATGGTAATGGCTGATTACTCCAAGGGTAATTGTAAGTGAACTTTGATAAGGCTGCAGGCTGCATCCTTAAGCCTGTTATTGTGCCTTTTAAATCGGGGATTAATGTATGAATCAGGTTCTGCTACACAAAGCCTTGTTTCAAACATTGAATTGTTATAGAGAAATTAACTCTGCGAATACTGGAAGACTACAACACCTGCAAAGAAGAACTGAAGAGTCCATGATATGCATATGTGAAAATGCAATGTATGGGCATATTTGGGGGGCTGTTCTAGCATAGTTTCAGGTCTAATATCCATATAACAAATGTGCAACAGCCAAAATAAAATTACCATTTTGCTGTCAGAAGTTTAACCACTTCAGGATTCTGCGTACGCATAAGTACGCCCCTGAATCCTGAAGCGGTTTCCATGGAGTGGCCGTTCCATGTCAGTTCACGGAGGATGTCTCTGTGAACACCCTGCGAGCCTCCGATCGCGGCTCGCAGAGTAAATGTAAACACGCGGGGAAGATCTTCCCCGCTGTTTACATACATACGCCGCTGCTACGCAGCAGCGCCGTAGAGGAGATCGGCGATCTCCGGCCTCTGATTGGCCGGGGATCGCCGGCATCTGATAGGCTGAAGCCTATCTGAGGTGGCGCAGGACAGATTTCCGTCCTGCGCAGCCCAGAATGAAGAGGGGAGGGAGGGAAGGAGGCAGAGGGAGAAATAGCGCTGCGGAGGAGGGCTTTGAGGAGCCCCCCTCACAAGGCACAGCAGAGCGGCGGCGATCAGACCTCCCCAGCAGGACATCCCCCTATTGGGGAAAAAAGGGGGGAAGTCTGATCGCCCTGCCTGCTATCTGATCTGTGCTGCGGGCTGAATAGCCCCCGCAGCACAGATCAGCCAAACCACCCGAAACCCGGAAGTGGTTAAAGCGGACCTGAATGCAGAACTCCCTGTCTGCTGTAAAATATATGCAATAGCACAATCAATTTTAAAGAAAAACATTTCTTTGTTACAGCTGATATGAATCCTGCAATAAATCAGCAGGTTGTCTACTTACTGCTTTCATGGAAGCAGACATAAGGTTAACATCCTGTGTTTTCAAATAAGCAGCTCTGCTATGGCAGTGCATTTTCCTGAGCTGACAGAGCTGAAGAGATCACATTACACTTGTGATTAGTCACAAATAAGGGGGAATTAGACAGGCTAAACTCTCTAAATACATACAGGGTGCATTTATCTATGTTTTCCTTCTGTCCTGTGGAAGAGTTCAGGTCCACTTTTACTCCTACATTAACCACTTAACGACCGCCCCCAGCCGATGGGCGGCGGCAAAGACCGGGCCCAAACGACCGCAATACGCCCATCGGCGGGGGCGGCATCAGCGGTGGCTGTGCGGCGATCGCGTCATCAATGACGCGATCGCCGCCGGCAATAGGCTCCGCCCACTCTGCACGGAAACCCGCCGGCCAATTAGCAGCGCCGGCGGGTTTCAAATGCAGCGATCCGGCCAATCAGAGGAGTATAATACACTTTGTTATTGTAACAAAGTGTATTATACTGGCTGCCTCCTCCGCTGATGGTCACTCGTCGTGCGACCATCAGAGAGGACGGCAGCCATTAGCTAAGTAAAAAAAAAACACACGTTGCATGACACAGACCCCCCGATCGCCCACCCCAGCCCTCAGAACCCCCCCTGACCACCCCAGCACACCAGTATCTGCACCCCACCACCCACCTAAAAACCCATCAATCACTCCCTGTCACTATCTAGGGACGCTATCCCCTAGGTTAGGTCCCTAACTGCCTCCTAGGGTCCCCTGATCCCCCCCCCTACCCTCAGATCCCCCCCAGACCCCCCTCCCAGACCACCCCCCTTGTATGCTGTATACAGCTATATAGCTGTCTTACCCACTGATCACCTGTCTATCACCCATCTATCACCTGTCTATCACCCCTTGTCACCACCACCCATCAGCGCAGACCCTAAACTGTCCCTTGGGGGCACCTGATCACCCACCCAGACCCTCAGATTGCCCTCAGACCCCCCCCTCCTGATAACCTCCCCAGTGCATTGTTTACATCTATTCTCCCCTGTAATCCCTCACTGATCTCCTATCGTCACCCCCTGTGTCTGCCACCCACCAGATCAGGACCCAGTCTGCCCCGTGCGGGCACCTAATCAACCCCCCACACCCTTAGATCGCCCTCAGCCCCCCCCCCCCCAATCACCTTCCCAGTGCATTGTATTTGATTGTGCTGCAATTGTATTTGATTGTGCTGACATTCAATTGCATTGTGCTGACATTCAATTTTATTGTGCTGTAATTGTATTTGATTGTCCCGTGATTTTTTTTGATTGTCCCGTGAATGCCCTGTGATTGCCCTTTGATTGGCCTGTGATCGTCTTTGATTGTCCCGTGATCGGCTTTGATTGTCCCGTGATCGGCTTTGATTGTCCCATGATCGGCTTTGATTGCCCTGTGATTGCCCTGTGATTGGCCTGTGATCGACTTTGATTGTGTCGTGATTGGTTTGATTGCCCTGTGATTGGCCTGTGATTGGCCTGTGATTTGCTTTGATTGGCCTGTGATCGGCTTTGATTGTGTCGTGATTGGTTTGATTGCCCTGTGATTGACTTTGATTGTCCCAGGAATTGAGTGCCCTGTGATTGGCCTGCGATTGCCCTGTGATTGCCTTTGATTGTCCTGTGATTGTTTCTGATTGCCTCCGATTCCCCACTCGCCACCACCCCCCTGTCACTATCCAAGTGATCTAAAAACAGTAAAAAACTGTCACTTTTTTAGTATCACTAGTGTTAGCAGTTAGGCCAGTTAGCTAGGCCCCTTTGTAAGTGTCAGTTAGTGCTCAGCCCACTGCACCACAGTCACTAATTAGCGTCATCACTGTCGCTAATCAACATTGGTACTATATAGTATCTGTAAGTGATCATTACTGATCGCAGTCAGATCTATTAGGGTCACTAGGATCCACAAAAAAAAACGCAGTGTTTGCCCGATCAGGCCTGATCGTTCGCCTGCACTTGCGTTCAGCCCGCCCCACCGCAGTGACAGAATTTTTTTTCTGATCACTGCAAAAAACACTGTACAATAGCTGTGGCACTGTAAACCTCAGTTTTGATTTATTTTTTTTATCAAAACTCAGTGAGCACAGCTTTCTACCTCTCAAATACTCCCTTTTGCTAGGTAGGTGCTCTTTTTTCTGCGTAGTCTCAGAGGAATACCCCCTAAATTTAGCAGCCCACCATGGCAAGAAAGGGGTATTCCGATGATGAGGTTCTCAGGTACATGGCCCAGTCGGATGAGGACGATTGGGACGCCTCATTCGACGAATCTTCCGGGTCAGAGTTTGAACCTGAATTGAGCAGTGGCTCACTGACCGATAGTGATGACGAGGTTGAGGTCCCGGCTAAAGCCAGGCGTACCACACCCCATGTTGTTGGACCGCAGGTGGCGCAGGATCAGCCTCAAGGGCAGCAGAGTGGTGTTCGTGCTGGTCTGAGATTTCATGGTGGGGCAGGCACCAGCAGCACAACATCTCCTGGACCTAGCACCAGTACTTCCGTAGACCCTGGTGAAGTGGCGAGCACCAGCATGGAAGTTGAAACTGGTTCGGTGGCACGTGCAGTAAGATCCCAGTCGCAGCCACCAAGAAGACGGGCCCGTACTACCCCTAATTTACCAGAGGTGCTGGCAAACCCAAATTGGCAATCCCCTGATTCCGCCGCACCCGTACTTCCCCCTTTCACCGCCCAGTCTGGAGTCCAGGTGGAGACAGATAATCTAGGATCAGCCCTAGACTTTTTCTATCTGTTCTTCACCCAGGATCTCTTGGACTTAATTGTGGCAGAGACCAACCGTAAGGCCACACAATATATAACCGCCAATCCGGAAAAGTACCTTGCCCAGCCTTTTCGGTGGAAACCAGTCCAAGTTTCCGAAATGAAAATTTTTTTGGGCCTTCTCCTTCACACGGGACTAGTAAAGCAGAATGTGTTGCGGTCTTATTGGTCTACGGACCCAGCACATCATGTTCCCCTGTACTCTGCTGCCATGTCCAGGACACGATTTGAGAACATCCTGCGCTTCCTGCACTTCAATGACAACGAAACCTGTCATCGAAGTGACCACCCTGCTTTTGACCGGCTCCACAAAATTCGACCCCTCATAGACCACCTGTCATCCAGATTTGCAGATGCTTATACCCCTGACCAGGACATCTGCGTAGACGAGTCCCTCATACGCTTTACCGGGCGCCTTCGCATCAAACAGTACATCCCAAACAAGCGCGCCCGGTATGGGGTGAAACTGTATAAGCTCTGTGAAAGGGCCACAGGCTATACATCTTATTTTAGGGTCTATGAGGGAAAAGACTCAAAATTGGAGCCGGTCGGATGCCCTGACTACCTGGGGAGCAGTGGAAAGGTTGTGTGGGACTTGGTGTCACCCTTGTTCCAGAAGGGGTACCATCTTTTTGTGGACAATTATTACACAAGTGTGGCCCTCTTTCAGCACTTAAAAATAGAAAAAATCCGATGCTGTGGCACCGTGCGGCCTAGTCGCCGGGGCTTCCCCCAACGGCTCATTACCACCAGACTTCAACGGGGGCAGAGGGCCGCCTTGTGTGCTGACGACCTGCTCGCGGTGAAATGGAAGGACAAGAGGGAGGTTTACTTCCTGTCCACCATTCACGCAGACACGACAGTTGAAATTCAACGGCGAACTAAGGTCATTGAAAAACCCCTTGTCGTCCACGAGTATAATACTAACATGGGAGGGGTGGACTTCAATGACCAGAGGTTAGCGCCCTATTTAGTTGCCGGAAAAACAAGACGCTGGTATAAAAAAGTGTCTTTTTACCTCATTCAATTGGCAATTTACAACAGCTTTGTTCTCTACAGTAAGGCTGGGAGAACTGGCTCGTTTATTCAATTTAATAAACAGATCGTGATAGAACTCCTGTATCCAGGAGGTGCCGTGGCCCAACCCCAAGATGCAACTAGCCGGCTGCATGGAAGGCATTACGCCTATCCAATTCCGACTACCCCAGGTCAACGAATCCGAAGAAAACGCTGTCGTGTCTGCAGCAGGGCTGGAATAAGGCGTGACACCACTGTTTATTGTCCCACCTGTCCTGACCAGCCTGGCCTATGCCTAGGGGAGTGTTTTGAGAGGTACCACGAGCAGGTACACTATTAGAGAGTAGGGAACTCCACACACAGCGGTAGGCACACAAGGGTCTCTCAGTGCTATTTCACACTGCTGCGATGCGTTAGGGCAAAATGCCTAGCAAAAGTCACACTTTGCGGTCCCCCCCTACGCCGGAAGTGCTTGACTTAACGCTAGTGCATGCCTACGTTACTGCGTGGCTTCTGTGGCAATATCGATCGGCGCGGAAGTCATGTTAGTCTATGGCGACGCAGTTCATTACTAGGCCGAATGCTACTCTTGTGGTATTGCCTGAAGGTCTGTTTTGGACGATACGGTGCGGCGGGCTCGACCCACCGGATATGTCAATATGCAGTGTGAAACCAAACATCGGGTTTCCAGAGACCCTAATACACAGGGCTGCCAGAAACCTCTCCTTTCACTTGGGACAAATTGCGTAATGTATTTCGCCACAACTCTGTGCAATTTGCACTTCGCACATTGTTCCATGGGGGAGGAGAGGTTTGTCCTCGGGAGGTAAGTTAAAAAAAAACAAAAAACAGGTAAGCAAAGAAGTTAATGTTTGGTTTGCAATGTTAAGTTTTTTATTAAAAAAGTTCAAAGGTTATTAATGTTAATGAAGTAATTGCTTTGCTGCTTGCTTGTTTTTGGGGGTTTTTTTTCTCTTTTTCCATCCAATAACCTTCCAGGTGGACCGAGCGAATGACTAACCAGCTGCAGTACTGATGGTGCATCCTGACAGAACGTTGCGTGTCTGTCAGCTTACACACAAGTCGGTGCATGCAGCGCTGCAGGACGAGATTTCTCCTCCGCAGTCAAAAAGATACGTTTGCCGAGGCATATGGGCCGAGGAGTGGTGTTGGGGATTCATATGCTTTGGCAAACACTTTGTATCAAAAAAGAACTCTGGCAATGATTTGTTCATCCACATCGATCGGTGTGAATGGATAAATCAGGTTTGCCAGGGCATACGAGCTGGTGGGTTTGGATTTTTGGGGCGGCAGCTCCTATGTCCTGGCAGACGCCTTCCTCCTCTTTTTTTTTTTTTTTTTCAAAATTTTTTGGCAGATATTTTTTCATCCACATTGATTGATTGTTTGACGTTCATTTTTCCTTTCAGCCCACAGTGCATTACCCTTATGCCCAATATAAGGAGTATAGCAGAAACTCCTAATACTGGCCATACATGTAATGATTGCAGAGACCCTAAAATGCCAGGACAGACCCCACGAATGATGCCATTTTGGAAAGAGGACACCCCAAAGTATTCCGTGAGGTGCATGGTGAGTTCATAGAATGTTTTATTTTTTGTCACAAGTTAGCAGAAATTGTGGTTTTGTGTTTTTTTTTTTTCTTCACAAAATGTCATTTTCCGCTAACTTGTGACAAAAAATAAAATTTTCTATGAACTCACCATGGCCCTCATGGAATACCTTAGCGTGTATTCTTTCCAAAATGGGGTCATTTGTGGGGTTTGTTAACTGTCCTGGCAAGTGGGCGGGGTGCTAAATTTTGAGCACCCCTGTAAAGCCTAAAGGTACTCATTGGACTCTGGGCCCCTTAGCGCAGTTAGGGTGCAAAAAAGTGCCACACATGTGGTATCGCCGTACTCGGGAGAAGTAGTACAATGTGTTTTGGGGTGTATTTTTACACATACCCATGCTGGGTGGGAGAAATATCTCTGTAAATGACAATCTTTTGATTTTTTTACACACAATTGTCCATTTACAGAGTTATTTCTCCCACCCAGCATGGGTATGTGTAAAAATACACCCCAAAACACATTGTACTACTTCTCCCGAGTACGGCGATACCACATGTGTGGCACTTTTTTGCACCCTAACTGCGCTAAAGGGCCCAAAGTCCAATGAGTATCTTTAGGATTTCACAGGTCATTTTGCGGAATTTGATTTCCAGACTACTCCTCACGGTTTAGGGCCCCTAAAATGCCAGGGCAGTATAGGAACCCCACAAATGACCCCATTTTAGAAAGAAGACACCCCAAGGTATTCCGTTAGGAGTATGGTAAGTTCATAGAAGATTTTATTTTTTGTCAAAAGTTAGCGGAAAATTGATTTTATTGTTTTTTTCACAAAGTGTCATTTTCCACTAACTTGTGACAAAAAATAAAATCTTCTATGAACTCACCATACTCCTAACGGAATACCTTGGGGTGTCTTCTTTCTAAAATGGGGTCATTTGTGGGGTTCCTATACTGCCCTGGCATTTTAGGGGCCCTAAACCGTGAGGAGTAGTCTGGAAATCAAATTCCGCAAAATGACCTGTGAAATCCTAAAGATACTCATTGGACTTTGGGCCCTTTAGCGCAGTTAGGGTGCAAAAAAGTGCCACACATGTGGTATTGCCGTACTCGGGAGAAGTAGTATAATGTGTTTTGGGGTGTATTTTTACACATACCCATGCTGGGTGGGAGAAATATCTCTGTAAATGACAATCTTTTGATTTTTTTACACACAATTGTCCATTTACAGAGTTATTTCTCCCACCCAGCATGGGTATGTGTAAAAATACACCCCAAAACACATTGTACTACTTCTCCCGAGTACGGCGATACCACATGTGTGGCACTTTTTTGCACCCTAACTGCGCTAAAGGGCCCAAAGTCCAATGAGTATCTTTAGGATTTCACAGGTCATTTTGCGGAATTTGATTTCCAGACTACTCCTCACGGTTTAGGGCCCCTAAAATGCCAGGGCAGTATAGGAACCCCACAAATGACCCCATTTTAGAAAGAAGACACCCCAAGGTATTCCGTTAGGAGTATGGTAAGTTCATAGAAGATTTTATTTTTTGTCAAAAGTTAGCGGAAAATTGATTTTTATTGTTTTTTTTCACAAAGTGTCATTTTCCACTAACTTGTGACAAAAAATAAAATCTTCTATGAACTCACCATACTCCTAACGGAATACCTTGGGGTGTCTTCTTTCTAAAATGGGGTCATTTGTGGGGTTCCTATACTGCCCTGGCATTTTAGGGGCCCTAAACCGTGAGGAGTAGTCTGGAAATCAAATTCCGCAAAATGACCTGTGAAATCCTAAAGATACTCATTGGACTTTGGGCCCTTTAGCGCAGTTAGGGTGCAAAAAAGTGCCACACATGTGGTATTGCCGTACTCGGGAGAAGTAGTATAATGTGTTTTGGGGTGTATTTTTACACATACCCATGCTGGGTGGGAGAAATATCTCTGTAAATGACAATCTTTTGATTTTTTTACACACAATTGTCCATTTACAGAGTTATTTATCCCACCCAGCATGGGTATGTGTAAAAATACACCCCAAAACACATTGTACTACTTCTCCCGAGTACGGCGATACCACATGTGTGGCACTTTTTTGCACCCTAACTGCGCTAAAGGGCCCAAAGTCCAATGAGTATCTTTAGGATTTCACAGGTCATTTTGCGGAATTTGATTTCCAGACTACTCCTCACGGTTTAGGGCCCCTAAAATGCCAGGGCAGTATAGGAACCCCACAAATGACCCCATTTTAGAAAGAAGACACCCCAAGGTATTCCGTTAGGAGTATGGTAAGTTCATAGAAGATTTTATTTTTTGTCAAAAGTTAGCGGAAAATTGATTTTTATTGTTTTTTTTCACAAAGTGTCATTTTCCACTAACTTGTGACAAAAAATAAAATCTTCTATGAACTCACCATACTCCTAACGGAATACCTTGGGGTGTCTTCTTTCTAAAATGGGGTCATTTGTGGGGTTCCTATACTGCCCTGGCATTTTAGGGGCCCTAAACCGTGAGGAGTAGTCTTGAAACGAAATTTCTCAAAATGACCTGTGAAATCCTAAAGGTACTCATTGAACTTTGGGCCCTTTAGCGCAGTTAGGGTGCAAAAAAGTGCCACACATGTGGTATCGCCGTACTCAGGAGAAGTAGTATAATGTGTTTTGGGGTGTATTTTTACACATACCCATGCTGAGTGGGAGAAAGATCTCTGTAAATGGACAATTGTGTGTAAAAAAAATTAACAAATTGTCATTTACAGAGATATTTCTCCCACCCAGCATGGGTATGTGTAAAAATACACCCCAAAACACATTATACTACTTCTCCTGAGTACGGCAATACCACATGTGTGGCACTTTTTTGCAGCCTAACTGCGCTAAGGGGCCCAAAGTCCAATGAGCACCTTTAAGCTTTACAGGGGTGCTTACAATTTAGCACCCCCCAAAATGTCAGGACAGTAAACACACCCCACAAATGACCCCATTTTGGAAAGTAGACCCTTCAAGGTATTCAGAGAGGGGCATGGTGAGTCCGTGGTAGATTTCATTTTTTTTTGTCGCAAGTTAGAAGAAATGGAAACTTTTTTTTTTTTTTTTTTGTCACAAAGTGTCATTTTCCGCTTACTTGTGACAAAAAATAATATCTTCTATGAACTCACTATGCCTCTCAGTGAATACTTTGGGATGTCTTCTTTCCAAAATGGGGTCATTTGGGGGGTATTTATACTATCCTGGAATTCTAGCCCCTCATGAAACATGACAGGGGGTCAGAAAAGTCATAGATGCTTGAAAATGGGAAAATTCACTTTTTGCACCATAGTTTGTAAACGCTATAACTTTTACCCAAACCAATAAATATACACTGAATGGGTTTTTTTTTATCCAAAACATGTTTGTCCACATTTTTCGCGCTGCATGTATACAGAAATTTTACTTTATTTGAAAAATGTCAGCACAGAAAGTTAAAAAAATCATTTTTTTGCCAAAATTCATGTCTTTTTTGATGAATATAATAAAAAGTAAAAATCGCAGGAGCAATCAAATAGCACCAAAAGAAAGCTTTATTAGTGAGAAGAAAAGGAGCCAAAATTCGTTTAGGTGGTAGGTTGTATGAGCGAGCAATAAACCGTGAAAGCTGCAGTGGTCTGAATGGATAAAAAGGCTCTGGTCCTTAAGGGGCGAAAAGACTGTGGTCCTGAAGTGGTTAACACCATCTATGGTGGCACTCAAAATTTCATGACACATGCAGGTCCCTAATTTCTTCCTTCCTTACTGTAGGCACCTCAAATTGGTATCTAGTGATGTAGCGAACATCAAATTTAGCGGATAACATCAGGAGGATCCCCATTGGTCTGTTATTAGGTCAATGGGGAGTTTTGGAGCCAAAATGGAAAGTTGGTTTTTGCTCCAGCTATACTTAGTATAGCTATAGCTGTGCGGCGTGTGTGACGGCGGGTGTTGTCAGAGTAGCAGAGATCTTCACTCAAAGCTGCTAGATAGAGGATAGAGGATATTGGTGTGGGACTTTCCCAAGGATATTAGCGTGGGATTTTTGTTAAGGCCCAGGTAAGTATTTCTGAATAATTAATAATCAAGGACTGTTATCTTTTTATTTTGTTTAACTCTTTCTGTAAATGGAGTAAAGTGTTGTACCGTGTTAGCCATGAGTAAAAGCAAGAAGTTTTGAATCAGGATGATACCATTTATTGGCTAACTTAGAGATGGATAAACAGTGAGCTTTCGACTTATAAAAAGCCTTCGTCGGACTGGTTCCTGACCAAAACTGAAAAACACAGCTTATCCACTTGAGGACCTAGGGCTTTCTACCCCTTAAGGACCGGCCACTTTTTTTCCATTCAGACCACTGCAGCTTTCACGGTTTATTGCTCGCTCATACAACCTACCACCTAAATGAATTTTGGCTCCTTTTCTTGTCACTAATAAAGCTTTCTTTTGGTGCTATTTGATTGCTCCTGCGATTTTTACTTTTTATTATATTCATCAAAAAAGACATAAATTTTGGCAAAAAAATGATTTTTTTAACTTTCTGTGCTGACATTTTTCAAATAAAGTAAAATTTCTGTATACATGCAGCGCGAAAAATGTGGACAAACATGTTTTGGATAAAAAAAAACCCCATTCAGTGTATATTTATTGGTTTGGGTAAAAGTTATAGCGTTTACAAACTATGGTGCAAAAAGTGAATTTTCCCATTTTCAAGCATCTATGACTTTTCTGACCCCCTGTCATGTTTCATGAGGGGCTAGAATTCCAGGATAGTATAAATACCCCCCAAATGACCCCATTTTGGAAAGAAGACATCCCAAAGTATTCACTGAGAGGCATAGTGAGTTCATAGAAGATATTATTTTTTGTCACAAGTGAGCGGAAAATGACACTTTGTGACAAACAAAAAAAAAAAAAAAAGTTTCCATTTCTTCTAACTTGCGACAAAAAAAAATGAAATCTGCCACGGACTCACCATGCCCCTCTCTGAATACCTTGAAGTGTCTACTTTCCAAAATGGGGTCATTTGTGGGGTGTGTTTACTGCCCTCGCATTTTGGGGGGTGCTAATTTGTAAGCACCCATGTAAAGCCTAAAGGTGCTCATTGGACTTTGGGCCCCTTAGCGCAGTTAGGCTGCAAAAAAGTGCCACACATGTGGTATTGCCGTACTCAGGAGAAGTAGTATAATGTGTTTTGGGGTGTATTTTTACACATACCCATGCTGGGTGGGAGAAATATCTCTGTAAATGACAATTTTTTAATTTTTTTTACACACAATTGTCCATTTACAGAGATCTTTCTCCCACTCAGCATGGGTATGTGTAAAAATACACCCCAAAACACATTATACTACTTCTCCTGAGTACGGCGATACCACGTGTGGCACTTTTTTTGCACCCTAACTGCGCTAAGGGGCCCAAAGTCCAATGAGTACCTTTAGGATTTCACAGGTCATTTTGTGAAATTTCGTTTCAAGACTACTTTTTGTCACAAGTTAGCGGAAAATGACACTTTGTGAAAAAAAACAATAAAAATCAATTTCCACTAACTTGTGACAAAAAATAAAATCTTCTATGAACTCACCGTACTACTAACAGAATACCTTGGGGTGTCTTCTTTCTAAAATGGAGTCATTTGTGGGGTTCCTATACTGTCCTGGCATTTTAGGGGCCCTAAACTGTGAGGAGTAGTCTTGAAACAAAATTTCTCAAAATGACCTGTGAAATCCTAAAGGTACTCATTGGACTTTGGGCCCCTTAGCGCAGTTAGGGTGCAAAAAAGTGCCACACATGTGGTATCTCCATACTCGGGAGAAGTAGTACAATGTGTTTTGGGGTATATTTTTACACATACCCATGCTGGGTGGGAGAAATAACTCTGTAAATGGACAATTGTGTGTAAAAAAATCAAAAGATTGTCATTTACAGAGGTATTTCTCCCACCCATCATGGGTATGTGTAAAAATACACCCCAAAACACATTATACTACTTCTCCCGAGTATGGCGATACCACATGATTGGCACTTTTTTGCAGCCTAACTGCGCTAAGGGGCCCAAAGTCCAATGAGTACCTTTAGGATTTCACAGGTCATTTTTGTTTCAAGACTACTCCTCACGGTTTAGGGCCCCTAAAATGCCAGGGCAGTATAGGAACCCCACTAATGACCCCATTTTAGAAAGAAGACACCCCAAGGTATTCCGTTAGGAGTATGGTAAGTTCATAGAAGTTTTTATTTTTTTGAGGGCAATCTGAGCGTGTAGGCGGGTGATTGGGTGCCCGCAAGGGGCAGATTAGGGTCTGATCTGATGGGTAACAGTGACAGGTGGTGATAGCGGGTGATTGATGGGTAATTAGTGGGTGTTTAGAGGAGACAATAGATGTAAACACTGCGCTTGGGTGGTGATCTGATGTCGGATCTGCGGGCGATCTATTGGTGTGGGTGGGTGATCAGATTGCCCGCAAGGGGCAGGTTAGGGGCTGATTGATGGGTGGCAGTGACAGGGGGTGATTGATGGGTGGCAGTGACAGGGGGTGATTGATGGGTAATTGACAGGTGATTGACAGGTGATCAGTGGGTTATTACAGGGAAGAACAGATGTAAATATTGCACTGGCGAATTGATAAGGGGGGGTCTGAGGGCAATCTGAGTGTGTAGGCGGGTGATTGGGTGCCCGCAAGGGGCAGATTAGGGTCTGATCTGATGGGTAACAGTGACAGGTGGTGATAGGGGGTGATTGATGGGTGATTGATGGGTAATTAGTGGGTGTTTAGAGGAGAGAATAGATGTAAACACTGCGTTTGGGTGGTGATCTGAGGGGTGGGGGGGTGATCAGGAGGGGGCAGTGGGCAGGGGGGGAGATAAAAAAAAATAGCGTTGACAGATAGTGACAGGGAGTGATTGATGGGTGATTAGGGGGGTGATTGGGTGCAAACAGGGGTCTGGGGGGTGGGCAGGGGGGGGGTCTGAGGGGTGCTGTGGGCGATCTTGGGCAGGGGGGGGAGAAATCAGTGTGCTTGGGTGCAGACTAGGGTGGCTGCAGCCTGCCCTGGTGGTCCCTCGGACACTGGGACCACCAGGGCAGGAGGCAGCCTGTATAATACACTTTGTAAACATTCCAAAGTGTATTATACACTTTGTATGCGGCGATCGCGGGGTTAACATCCCGCCGGCGCTTCCGTATAGCCGGCGGGATGTTGCGGCGGGCGAGCGGTGACAGGCGCCGGCGGAGGATCGCGTCATGGATGACGCGATCGCTCCGCCCATGCCCTTACAAGGACCGCCGCCTCTGTGGGTGAGCCTGTCCTTAAGGGCTCCACTTCCCGGCTGCCCCTGTGCGTTAGGCGGTCGGGAAGTGGTTATATACACTGACATACAGAGGAGAAACATTCTTTAGCAAACATAAATGTAATTAGATGCCTTAACTGTTACTGAGGAGGCTTTCCCAGGCATCCTATCTAAACTGATAAGATCAATAGAATCCTCAACATGACATAAAGCAGACTCTGGTGATGGGGAGACATCGTAAATTCCGAATTCAAATGGTGACTGGCCTGGTTGGTTTAAACGTTCAAAGCATTAGTCAAACTACGATTGGAGTAATACCCCAATTTACAGCTTACTGCATCCAAATAATCCCACACTATGAACAGTGGCTGGAAATGTATTTGTTAGTCCCAAATTAAAATAGCTTAAAATTCCAAAATGCTTTTCTCTTCGATAATGGTGCATGTAACCAGGCCAGTCACCAGTTGAATTCGGAATTTACGATGTCTCCCCATCACCAGAGTCTGCTTTATGTCATGTTGAGGATTCCATTGATCTTATCAGTTTAGATAGGATGCCTGGGAAAGCCTCCTCAGTAACAATTAAGGCATCTAATTACATTTATGTTTGCTAAAGAATGTTTCTCCTCTGTATGTCAGTGTATATAATCTGTGTTTTTCAGTTTTGGTCAGGAACCAGTCCGACGAAGGCTTTTTATAAGTCGAAAGCTCACTGTTTATCCATCTCTAAGTTAGCCAATAAATGGTATCATCCTGATTCAAAACTTCTTGCTTTCTGTAAATGGGTAAGGGGGTACTCTGTACCCCTATAGTCATTTCTCCTGGGGGGGGGCATCTTGGGGTTACCTTCTTAAAGGGGACTCCCAGATGCCACATGAACCCCCCCAGGGCATTGTCACCCCCACCTCCTCCTGAGGTACTGCAGGTGAAAACGATCCCTTTGTCCATGGATTTGGGGAGAGGAGGAGGCTTGGCTGCCCCTCTCATCTGGAGCCCTGCATACCATAAACAGGTGGGCTGTTATAACTCAGGGCGCAAAACCCCATCATGTTGCCGGGGCTCCACATTCTGGCTAAACCAGCCAGCTTGAAGGACAAGGGGTTAAAGAGGCTCGGAAGGGGGACATCATTTTTTATATTTCTCACACTCTGAACACACACACACACACACACACACACACACACACACACACACACACACACACACACACAGGCTGCTTTCACAGTGGGACGTTACAGGCGCACGTTAGAGCAGCCTGTAATGCAGCCCAACGCACAGTAATGAAAAAACAATGGGCTGTTCACAGTGCTCACATTGCTTACATTGTAACGCTGCACGTTAAGTGAAAGTACTGCATGCAGTACTGTGTGCACATGCTCAGTAATATGTTTTTTTATACTATGTGAAGGAGAGGAGGCGGGGAGAGTCCGCTATTGTACCCAGCCACATGGCTACTTAATATTTACTACACTGCAGTGTTTTCTTCCTGGAGCGGCCGCTGATTGGCTGGCGGGACCACGTGATGCGGAGTATTCCGATCACGTGGTCTCCGCATCGCATAGCACAAAAAAGCGCACCAAGAGCTGCATAACGCGGCTCTTGGTAGCGTCCTCCTTCAACACCACTAGGCGTTGTGTTAGGGGCACGTTATGTGACCTATAACGTCCCCTTAAATGCAACGTCCTGGTGGGAAAGAGGCCATATACATGTTAATACATTATCTGTAATTTTACCGCATTTACTTTGCTACTATTTTGCTCTAACTTTAACATCAATGTTCTCAAAAACTATGAGGTCTTAAAAAATATATCTATCTATCTCTCTCTCTCTCTGTCTCTCTCTCTCTATATATATACATATATATCTATATCTATATCCAAATATATAATCTATATATATAACTATATATATAACTATATATATATATATATATATATATATATATATATATATATATATATATATATATATATATATATATATATATATCTATATCTATATATATATATATGTATATATATATATATATACATATATATATATATATATATATATATATATATATATATATACAGTATATATATATCTATATATATATTCTTGTTACTACTGTTTGGGGGCTTTGCTATTAACCGCTAAAGTCTGCGGCCATTAAAACATTTCCCACACTCAGAACATAACTTTAACATTGATTTTCTCTTAATCTATACAGTCCTTTTGAATTGTTTTCCTCCTGCAAATTTGGTGTTTGGTGTTTCTAGCATGTACGGGGGCTTTGCTATTAATTTGTTGGCCAGTGACTTTAATGAAAAAAATATGAACACAAATAAAAAAAAAAAACAAATCTGCATTAAATGCGAGCATGCGAACAGCCCAATTTTGCAAGGAGCTATCTACTGGTGAACCGTTTGGGCCATCTCTATTGGCATTACCATGACTGGGTCATGTCTATGGAGAGTGGATGGATTGGATACTTGTATGGATAAAATGTGTCCAACAATCTGTCTTTCAGTAGTGTCATGTATATGTGTTTGCTGTAATTTATACTTTACATTTAAATACAGCCATGCATTTAAAATAAACCAGAGACAGCATAATTAAAAGATTTGATACTTAGCCCGGGCTTCCCCCAGCCCCATAAGCACCGTTGAGTCCCTCGCTGTCCTCCCGTCTCTGTTCTTCTGCTAGCGGTCCGGACAACTGGCTCAGCCGTGCCAGTTGGGCTCTTCTGTGCATGCGTGGAAGAGCTGTGCATGTGCAAAAGAGACCAACTGGAAGGACTGAGACAGACTACCAGGACCATTAGCATAGGAACGGAGGCACTCGGGAGGGTGGCAAGGGACTCAGTGGTGCTAATGGGGCTGGGGGAAGCCTGGGTTATTATCAAATGTTTTACTTATATCATCTCTGGGACACTTTAAGCATCTTCCAGATACTTTTAAGGTGTGAAATATTTGTTATCTACTTAAAATACACTTCACACTTAATGCAAAGTGCAAGAGTTACATGGAAATCTCCTGCTGGAGACATTTCAGAAGGGATGATAACAGCAAGTCTCTTTTCTATCTCGGTTTAATAAAACATGTCTTGCCATTTCCAGAAATATATCTAATGGACCTTGCCAAGAAATGCCATCCCTGTCTCCCTATGTGACTTGTTTTAATTTATGTATATTAAGCATTTGAAAAACTGTGCTAAGGATTCTATTTGACTTAATGTTTTGGCTTAAACACATGTGAATTATAATGTGCACAGGTGCCTCCAACAAACCTTTACAGCGTTGATGATTTACAAGTCTCCACCAACTGTGCCAGAAATCTGCTTCAGTCACTCATGTTTAGCTCTGTTCCTTCTTCAGTGATAGTAGGCCTGTGGTAATTTGTAATCTCACATAAATGTAAGCTTAAACATGGTTGAAGGGAAAGAGTAAAAAACAGCAAAGGGCATGTTTGTGACAGATACTACTCCCTTGCAGCCTGTGCATACAATGAGGTGTTTGGTGTAATGAATAGTGGAGATACGGCCACAACAGCAAGCGGCATGGCGGCTATCTCCGCGTCACAGCCAGCGGTCTCCGCCACGCGGCTACACGCTGGTGCTCTGCCTGGTCCTTCTATTGCTCACAGACTAAGGGCTACGCACGCGCGCGCCAGGCGACAGGACCTTTATGCATCTAGAAGGGGAGTCAACTGATCAGGCGATCAGCTGACTCCAGCTATGCTCCGGATTGGCTGAGTGACTGGGGCGGCGCTGTGGAGCGCTTGCAGTATATATAGGACAGGTCATTCAGTTGCTCCGTGTCTGCTGTTGCAAATGCTACGTGTTAGCACTCAGACCTAGTCAGATCCCAAAGTGTGCTAGAACCAGCTGGAGCTGGGGATCCACACTTAGCCAGATTCTGTTGATAGCTTAAAGTACTAATTGAATTGTATTATTTGTTATGACCTTCTGCTAGCTTGACTACTCTTCTGTTTACTGATCCTGTACCTTTGCCTATCTGATATAGTTGCCGACTCTGCCTGAAATATTACTCTGATCTTGCTTTCTGTCTCTGTACCATATGTGTCCTCTCGTTGCCAAACCTGCTTGTCTGACTCTTCTATCCTCACCAGTGAGCCTAGTCACTGGTGAGGGATTCTCTGATAGTATCACCTGCTTTGTCTGGTGAATACAAGCTGCAGTACTATCTGAATCACCTGCTCCTCAGGTGGTCAGTAGCTGCAGTACAGTCTGAATCACCTGCTTCTCAGGATATTACTAGCTGCAGGACGATCTGAATCAACTGCTCCTCAGGTGGTCAGTAGCTGCAGTACAGTCTGAATCACCTGCTCCTCAGGTGAATAGTCACTACAGTATTATCACCTTTACCTGCTCCTCAGGTAATAGTGACTACAGTACAGTCTGATCAGTTAACTCGTTGTTAACATAGTTCCACCCGCTCCTCGGGTGAACTATCTCACTATTGCATGTATCTCCAGCTTGCTGGAGTTTGTATTCCTATGTTACATAGATATACTCATATCTCCCAGCTCCTCTGGGAATAGCGAGTATCTCTATCATTACCAGGGGTGCTCTCCAGGACTCCCGAATGCAAATTTACCCGAATTATTCGAGTAAAATTCAGCGTTCCCAAAGTCGAAGCCGAAGCCGAATGCGCCGGACCCGAAGCCGAAGGTGGGCGAATGTGCGCATTTGAATTCGGCCGGATGACGCGTGGGGTTCGGCTTCGGGATTCGGGAGTAACGCGGGCCAATCAGAATTTCTCCAGCCGAGTCCCTGGCAACGCTAGCAACCAATCAGAGGAGGGGAGCCTGGCCCTCCCCTCCTCTATATAAGGCGGCGGCCATTTTGCGGAGCTACGCACTTGTGTGACTGAGCTGGTACTGAGAGCATCTCCAGTGCTGTGCTGCATGTCTGATCAAGTGTATTCTGTGCTAAACCTAGTGTTTTGCTTCCTAAACACCTCCTAAACACATTCATTGTACTTTTATATAGATAGATGGTAATTTGATTGTTGTTTGTAGTCAGCTAGTGTGTACTGTATACTGTGCTAGGCTAGTGTTAGTCTGTGTGCAGGCTAGGCCTGCTAGCCTAGGGCAGTCTTAGCCTACTACTAGCTTAGGTAGGTTAGGGGTTCTAGTTAGTTGTGTACTATAGTAGTTTAGTTAAATTGAACTGCCGCTGTTTGCTGTAGTCTGTTAGTTTATACTTCAGTACTGTTAGTTAATACTAGTTAGTTACTGATTGACTGTGTACAGGCCAGCATCCCTTGTTGTCACCTGCTGTGTGACTGACATTTGCCGGCCCACCCTGTTGATTGCGTCTGACCGTGTGTGACCGACCAACTGTAATTGGTCACCCACTGTCTGGCAGATAGTTATATTGTGTACTGTTTAGTACAGCAGGCGTTTAATAGTTACTACCTGCGCGTACAACCGTTCTACTACTACTAGGTAGGTGGTAGTCTCTCTTCCACTACTACTACCACCCACCCACCCCTCCATTTAATTTTTTTCATTTCTTACTGTGTGATTTATTACCTTTCTGTAGTAAATTGTTACATTCGCAGGCCAACATCCCTTGTTGTCACCTGCTGTGACTGTCATTTGCCGGCGCACCCTATTGATTGCGTCTGACCGTGTGTGACCGACCGTAATTGTCACCCACTGTCACACGATTTAGTACTGTAGAGAGTCACTGTTAGTAGTACTACTACTACTACTACTATTACTACTACTACTACTACTACTACTTAAAAAAAAATCCATTTTCTTTTGACACTTACCACCAGTCAGTCACTCACCACCACCACCAACCCAGACTTTATTAAGGTTTACACCCTTTCCCACCGTGTTCTACACATTTGTTTATTCGTATATAAGTGCAAAATGACTGGCAGAGGTAGAGGACGAGGCACCACCAGGAGAGGCAGTGCCATTGCAACAGCCACTGCCAGCAGCAGCAGCAGCAGGTCTGTGACTGGTCCGCCACCAGCCACTGACCGCAGAGTTGTGGAGGAGTAAGCAGAGGCGCAACAGCAGCGCGTTGCGCCCAGCTTTGCGATGGGTCGTCGCCCCCGGCCCATTAAGGAGAGTCAGGCGCAGGCTGTGGTGGAACTGATGGTGGAGCAGGAAGCCACCATTTCCAGCCAGGCCTCCAGCAGCAGCGAGACCAGTGCCACCACCACCAGCACTCCGGTCCGCAGCAGGCCTCCACCACTGCTTGAGGTCACGGTGACCCCATTGACCAGCCTGCCCTCAATGAGCTCGGTCTTCACCCCAGTGACTGCAGCCGTGTACAGGGATGTTGTGGAGAAGTTTGAGCAGGAGATAATTGGGACATCATCATGCAAGGAGGAGGAGTTGGAGGTGGAGCAGTTTGTTGTTGGTGCTGATGAGGAGGGGCATGATGCAGGGGATTTTGGACCACTGGATGTGGTTGAGGCGGGCTCAGAGGACATGTTTGGGGATGATGATGACGTGCTGGATCCTCCCTATGTGCCACCACCAGTACCACCAGCACACTTGCTTGAAGGCAGCTCATCATCGGAGGAGGAGGTGTCTCTGGCACAGAGGCATGGCAGCAGCAAGGCGGCAAGCACAGGGCATGGAAGGCAGGAGCCACAGCCTGCTGCTTCAGCCGCTACCACCACCCGCAGCAAACCTCCACCCAAACCAAAAAAGGTACAAGCCTCAAAGGCCACCAAAAAAACCCAGCCCTCAAGCTCAAAGGGCAGGTTGAAGTCCCCAGTCTGGCAGTTCTTCACTAAGTGCACAGAGGACCCGACCCGTGCAATTTGCAACAGTTGCAAGGTCAGTCTCAGCAGAGGTTGCGATCTCCTCAAGCTGAGTACCTCGTGCCTGTCGACCCACTTAGAGACCAGGATTTTTGTGAGTCTGAGAAGCTGATGCAAAGTGGCGCAGGCAGTGGTCAGAGCCAGAGAGCCACTGCACAGATTTCAGCAGCAGCAACATCCCACCCAGCAGCAGCAGCAGGAGCACAGCAGCAGCAACTCACTCCTCCCCCCCCCCCCGGGCAGCCAGTCCTCAGTTGCCTCATCGGTTCCATACACAGTGGCCTCCTCATCGTCCCGCACAGGCAAACAACAACAACAACAACAAATAACATTTGTAAAGCGCTTTTCTCCCGTGGGACTCAAAGCGCATAAGCATGGCTCCGACCATCGTGGTACAGAGGAAGAATTTTATAAATCTGGAAATGCCAGGCTAAACAGGTGGCTTTTCAGTCTGGATTTGAATAGCTCCAGGGATGGTGCTGTCTTTACTGGGTGTGGTAGGGAGTTCCAAAGAGTAGGGGCAGCATGACAGAAGGCTCTGTCTCCAGATTTTTTGAGGTGCACTCTGGGAGTGACCAAGTTTATAGAACTTGCTGATCTGAGGTTGTGAGAGGTGTGGTGCAGCTTCAGCAAGTCCTTCATGTATCCAGGGCCCAGATTGTGCAGGGATTTGAATGTCAGCAGTCCAATCTTGAAGAGTATTCTCCATTCTACTGGTAGCCAGTGCAGTGAGCGAAGGATCGGTGTAATGTGACAGTGGCGAGGCTGGTTTGTTAGCAATCTGGCAGCAGCATTCTGCACTAATTGCAGGCGACGCAGGTCTTTTTTGGGGAGGCCAGCATAAAGGGCATTGCAGTAGTCCAGCCGTGATGTGATGAAGGCGTGGACTAGGGTTTGAAGATCCTCTGGGGGAATCAGATGTTTAATCTTTGCAATGTTCTTCAGATGAAAGAAGGAAGATTTAACTACAGATGAAATTTGGTTTCTGAAACTCAATTCCCCATCGATTAGTACGCCAAGGCTGCGCACAAGGTTGGAGCTGTTTATGTCTGAATTCCCAATCCTGATTGGTGTTGCTTTAGGATAGAGCTGTTTTGATGGCGAGCACTGGCTTTGGACAAACAGGACCTCAGTTTTGTCAGCATTCAGTTTCAACCAGTTATCATTCATCCATGCCTGAAGCTCAGCTAAGCAAGAGTTTATTTTTGGGGTAGGGTCTGTTCCACCAGGTTTGAAGGACAGGTAGCTGTGTGTCATCGGCGTAGCAGTGGTACGTCAGGCCATGTCGTTGGATAAGTGTACCGAGTGGCAACATGTAGATTGCAAACAGCAGAGGGGATAGGATTGATCCTTGTGGCACTCCGAATTGTAGAGGTGCAGGTTTGGACATTATAGGTCCTAGGGATACTCTCTGTGTTCTGTCAGTCAGGAATGATCTGAACCACTGGAGGACTGATCCACTGATGCCACAGTACTCCTGCAGTCTGTTAAGCAGGATTTCATGGTCAACTGTATCAAAAGCAGCTGAGAGATCCAACAGGATTAGGATGGAGCATTCCCCTCTGTCCCTTGCCATGAGCAGATCGTTGCAGACTTGGATGAGGGCTGTTTCACAGCTGTGGTGTTTCTTAAAGCCAGATTGTAGAGGGTCCAGGATGTTGTTTACTGACAGCCTGGTTTCAAGTTGCAGATAGACAGCCTTTTCAATAACTTTACCTAAGAAGGGGAGGTTGGAGACAGGTCTGTAGCTGCTCATAGCATCTGGATCCATGGAAGGTTTTTTAAGAAGGGGCTTGATGATTCCTTCTTTTAGAGAGGTAGGAAACCTCCCTGCTTGCAGATAGTGTTGGGCGAACACCTGGATGTTCGGGTTCGGGAAAGTTCGCCGAACATGGCCGCAATGTTCGGCATGTTCGGGCCGCTCCCCGAACTCCCCGAACATCCCGCTTTTGGGGGCCCTATGGGGTCGCAGGCATAAGGGGGGAGCATGCCCCGATCGCGGGGGGGGGGGGTCGGAAATTCCCCCCACCCCCTCCGCTAGCGCTCCCCCCTCTGCCCGCTTCCCCATTCAAAAGTTAGGAAGTGAAACTGTACCTGTGCGGTAGTGGGTGGCTGGCAGTGGGCGGCACTATGGAGTGACTGAGGAGGAGGAGGAGTCCGGAGAGTGACGCGTTGAGGGAGGCCGGGCAGTGGGCGGATCAGCAGTAGTACGGTACTACTGCTGAACCGCCCGCTGCCCGGCCTCCCTCAACGCGTCACTCTCCGGACTCCTCCTCCTCCTCAGTCACTCCATAGTGCCGCCCACTACCAGCCACCCACTACCGCACAGGTACAGTTTCACTTCCTAACTTTTGAATGGGGAAGCGGGCAGAGGGGGGAGCGCTAGCGGAGGGGGTGGGGGGAATTTCCGACCCCCCCGCGATCGGGGCATGCTCCCCCCTTATGCCTGCGACCCCATAGGGGGCAGTATTCGGGCGAACAGGGCCCTGTTCGTGCCGAACAGGGGCCCTGTTCGGCCAGGCAATGAGCCGTTCGGGCGAACGCGAACATCACCCGAACAGGGTGATGTTCTGCAGAACCCGAACAGTGGCGAACACTGTTCGCCCAACACTACTTGCAGAGAGCAATTTACTATTTTGTGAAATGCTGGACCAAGCAGGTCAGGGCATTTCAGCATATGTTTAGTTGGTCCAGGGTCCAGGTCGCAGGTTGTCTGGCGGAGACGACAGAGGATGTCTGAGATCTCTTCCTCACTAATACTTTTGAAATCAGTCCAGGGTGTTAGGTTGTTTTTGCAGCTATTTCCATTAGTTGCATGAGTCTTGGGTGCTGTGGACTGAATGAGAGACCGAATAGAAGATACTTTGTCAGCAAAGTAGCAGGCAAATTTCTCACATAGCTCCTTTGAGGGAGTTATAGTGGGTTTTAGACAGGATGGATTACATAGTCTATCAACTGTGTGGAATAGTTGGGCTGGTCTGTTGGCGGCCTTTGCGATCTCCTGTGATAGGTAGGAGGATTTTTTCTTGGTGATCGCATTTTGGTAGTTTTCCAGGTGAGAGACAAGGGTGTGTTTATCTTTTGAATTCTGAGATTTTCGCCACTTCCTTTCTAGTCTGCGCACTTCTTTCTTTAGGTCCTTTAGTGAGCTGTCAAACCACCGTGCATGGTGAAGTGGTGTAGATCGTTTGATGCGAACTGGAGCGAGGGCGTCATAGGCAGATGACACTGCATGGTTGTATATCAGGACCATGGAGTCTGGGTCTGCGCAATGATTGGTTAATGCGTCGAAGTTGAGGATATTCTGAACGTGCTGGGGTGAGACATCTTTCAGTGAACGGTATTTTATGAGTTCTTTCCCTCTGTGTTTTATCGCTGGTGCTGTCAGAGAGAAGTGGATGGTGTGGTGGTCTGACCATACCACTGGGTTTATATCCATGTGTGATATTAAAAGTCCGGAATGAAATATAAGATCCAGGGTGTGCCCTTTCGTATGGGTGGGGAGGTTGATAGCCTGAGAGAAACCCAGTTCATTCATTATGAGAAGTAGTTCACTTCCTAGCTGGGAGTCGTGATCATCCACCCATGCATTGAAGTCTCCCAGGATGATCCATCTAGGGTGTTCCACTGTTACGCAGGATAAGAGTTCAGATATTTCCTTAAGAAAGGCTGGACCATTTTTTGGGGGGCGGTATATGAGCAATATGTTGATGTTTACTTCTGCTGACAGTTGAGCTGCAATACATTCAAAGGTTTCAGTGGGGCCTATGGGCAGGGGCCTTATGTTCAAGGAGGATCTGAAGCATATGGCAACCCCCCCACCCTTGCCGACTTGTCTCTCACAGTGCAAGATTGAATAATTGGCCGGCACGGTTGCTTCAAGAGTTGGGCCTGCATGCTTCCCAAGCCAGGTCTCTGTCAAAAAGGTCAAATCAGAGAGCTCTATTAGGTCATGTATAGTTGCAGTCTTATTATTTATCGATCTGGCATTGCAGAGTGTAGCTGGTGTGACCAAGGTGTTGCCTCCCGCTCACAGGGTATCCGGGTGCTGAACGGGTTGCTTGCCCGGGCCATGTGCTCCCAGCTCCTGCCATATTCCTTCGTGCAGGAGGGGAGTGACATGAGAGTGCTGCTGCATTTTGGGATCCCGGAGTGGCAAGTCCCCAGCCGCCACTACTTCTCCCGCACGGCGATCCCAGCACTTCACCGGTTTGCCATGGCGAACGTGGGCCGCGCACTCGATCACGCTGTGAGTGCGCGTATCCACATAACCATAAATTCATGGAGCAGCCGTTTTGGGACAGAACGCTATCTGTCCTTTACGGCACACTGGGTCAGCCTGGTGGAAAGCCCGAGCAAGAAAGCAGCAGGTCCACCCTCGGGCGCATCAGCAGCAGCAGCGGCACCAGTCGCCCACTATATGGTGCCACCACGCGGGGTCAGGGGAGAAGCAGCATCTCCCGCCACCAAGCGACAATGCAACAGCAGCGTGAAGGCCCGCCACTGCCAAGCGGCCCAGGGCCGGATTTCTGGCAAGGCCACAAAGGCCATGGCATAGGGCACCAGAAGTTTAGGGGCGGCTCGGTGAGGGGCAGGAAAGCTGTTCTATGCAGTCATCCCTATCTACAAGAACAGCTTTAACCTTTGAACTCTCTGTCCTGTACTTGTGCCGTCCCTGCAAGACCTGTAAGCTCTATCCTGCAGATATACATCAGTCTAACTCTCATGGTGACGCAATGGGTCCCTCATTAATGAGATGGCAAGCATAACATAAAATTTCAAAACATAACTTCTAATCTATACACGTATTACTGAAATAGCTATTGTCTGTGACACCAATGATGGAAAGTAAGGCGAATTCTCATTGGGGCACACAGAGATAACAACCATACAGATGGTATAGTTGGCCTTGGGCGGTAAAAAGTTCAAATCCGGCCCTGCCAAGCGCTGCTGGAGATGGTGAGCCTGGGGAAGAACAGTCTGACATCAGCTAACGTTCTCCGCTACCTGAGGGAGCAGGAGATGACGTGGCTGACCACCAGAGGTCTCCGAGTCGGATTGGTGGTGTCCGAAAATGCCGCCAACCTGCTGTGTGCCATCAGCAGGGAACACTTATCCCACATCCCCTGCTTGGCCCACGTCCTGAACCTGGTGGTGCAGAAGTTCCTGCGCACCTACCAGGGGATGGAGGAGCTGTTGGAAGCGGGGCGGAAAATTGTGCGCACTTTTCACCGCTCAGCTGCTGCTGCATCAAAGTTGGCAGAGATCAAGCAGCGCGAGGGCCTGCCACCACACCGCCTTGTCATCGATGTGCCAACTCGCTGGAACTCCACCCTGGCGATGTTGGAGCGGCTGGTTGAGCAGAGGCGGGTAGTCAACCGGTACATCGTGGAGGCCACTCTGGAAGGCAACCCCAAACTCCAGCTTCTCACCAACGCACAGTGGGGGCAGATGCAGCAGGTCTGCATGGTGTTGGCTCCCTTCCTGCAGGGAACCAACCTGGTGAGCCAGGAGCGGGCATCCCTCTGCCAGTGGGTGCCCTTTGCTTGTCTGCTGGACAGGGCACTTGGCGATTTGGTGGATTTGGGGGAGAAGGCCCGGCACCAGCTGGAACAGCAGCTGCCTGCGCAGTCCACTGCTGTGCAAGAATTTGAATCCCTGGAGGAGGATGAGGAGGAGTTGGAGGTGCTGGACGTCGCTGCTGAGGGGGAACAGTGGAGCGCAGCAGCAGTGGTGCGAGGGTGGAGAGAGGAGGAAGAGGCTCAGGAGCCAAAGGAGGACGCTGACCCTGATGTCTCTGTGTCCCTGTTTCCCATGGCAGCACACATGCTGCGTTGCCTGCGCACAGACCACAGGGTGAAGCAGATGCAAGCAAGGGAGGATGCCTGCATCAGCATGAGCCTGGATCCATGGCTGAGGGGGAAGTGGACTCAATTTCTGCCTGCTACAGGACGTGAGCAGTGCACAAGCGAGTTGCAGCAGCTCCTTGTTCGGCGAATGGAGGAAGCCTTCCCCCAGGCTTCCACCCCCTCTGTCCCTGTCCAGCCAGCACAGCAGCCAGTGCCTGCGGCCAGCAGCAGCAGCGTCAGGCACCCAGGATACCTGCTGTCATTGACGCATGTGCTCTACATGACGGTAGAGCAGCCGAGAGAGGAGGTGCGTGCAGCAGCCACCTCCTCTGAAAGCCACAGCCAGAGCATGACCCAGATGATGGCTAAGTACATGGGGTCCTTCAGTGGGCTTGACACCGGCAGCATGGACCCCATGGAGTACTGGGTGGAGCGGTTGCACATCTGGAGTGAGCTGGCGCAGTAAGCCCTGGAAGTCCTGTCTTGCCCCCTTTCCAGCCTGCTGTCCGAGAGGTGCTTCAGTGCGGCTGGTGGCATGGTCACCGAGAAGCGCTCTTGTCTGTCCACAGAGGGAGTGGACAGACTGACATCTTTGAAGATCAACCAGGCCTGGATTGAAGGCACGTTCCTGGCACCTACTGTCAGCGAGAGGAGGACACGATGTGCGTGGGAATCATTCTTTGACAACATAAACCTTCATTCCCGAGGTCCTGATAATTTGGCCTAGTGTTTCTTCACTTGCTGTGGTAGTAACGCTAGCTACCATGACCCGTGACATGCCTGCTGCTGCCACCTATCACTCCTCTTCCTGCTGCTGTTGCTGATGTATTTATATATTTATGAATTTACTGATTTATTTATGAATTTATTTATGTGTGTATGTATTTATTTATTATATTTATACAGCGCCAACATATTATGAAGCGCTGATTTTCATCCTCCTGCTGTTCACCACGCAATGCATGCCTGCTGCTGCCACACATCACTCCTCTTCCTGCTGGTGTAGTTATCCTACTGTCTGTGCTCCCACCGCCAGGGTCCACAGAATACATTGCCTGCTGCCATTCGCCACTCCCCCTCCTGCTGCTGCTATAGTTATCCTCCTGCCTGTCTGTGTTCCCACCGCCAGGGTCCACAGAATTATGCTCTGCTGCCATGCGCCACCACTAGCTATTATGCCACTACAATAGCTATACTGTTGTATAAAAAAAAAATTCTGAGGTGTCTGAGTTGAAAGCTGTGCTGTCCCAGTTGTGCATTGGGCACAATGTGGGCTGCGTGACTGCTGTCCGGAACCTCCTCCTGCTCTTTGCTGTTTATTTTCAGCCATGGTACCAACGCTAGGTACCATTGGCCTGTGACATTGCCTGCTGCCATACGTCACTCCTCCTCCTCCTCCTGCTGCTGCTATAGTTATCCTCCTGCCTGTCTGTGTTCCCACCGCCAGGGTCCACAGAATTATGCACTGCTGCCATGCACCACTAGCTATTACGCCACTACAATAGCTATACTGTTGTATAAAAAAAAATTCTAAGGTGTCTGGGTTGAAAACTGTGCTGTCCCAGTTGTGCATTGGGCACAATGTGGGCTGCACGACTGCTGTGTCCAGAACCTCCTCCTGCTCTTTGCTGTTTATTTTCAGCCATGGTACCAACGCTAGGTACCATTGGCCTGTGACATTGCCTGCTGCCATATGTCACTACTCCTCCTCCTCCTCCTCCTCCTCCTCCTGCTGCTGCTATAGTTATCCTCCTGCCTGTCTGTGTTCCCACCGCCAGGGTCCACAGAATTATGCGCTGCTGCCATGCGCCACTAGCTATTACGCCACTACAATAGCTATACTGTTGTATATAAAAAAAAATTCTGAGGTGTCTGAGTTGAAAACTGTGCTGTCCCAGTTGTGCATTGGGCACAATGTGGGCTGCACGACTGCTGTCCGGAACCTCCTCCTGCTCTTTGCTGTTTATTTTCAGCCATGGTACCAACGCTAGGTACCATTGGCCTGTGACATTGCCTGCTGCCATACGTCACTACTCATCTTCCTCCTCCTGCTGCTGCTGCTGCTATAGTTATCCTCCTGCCTGTCTGTGTTCCCACCGCCAGGGTCCACAGAATTATGCTCTGCTGCCATGCGCCACTAGCTATTACGCCACTACAATAGCTATGCTGGTGTTGAAGATAACATTTTACAACAGTACAGTTCTTTAAGGGAAAAAACAAAGAATGTTGGTGGTGGATGGTGAAGAAGAAGAAGAATAACCATGTGAAGAAGAGGAAGAAGAAGAAGAAGAACCAGGTGACGAAGAAAAGAACCAGGTAATGAAGAAAAGAACCAGGGAAAGAAGAACCAGATGATGTTGACGAAGAAGAAGAAGATGATGAAGAACCAGTTGAAGAAGAAGAAGAGAAGAACCAGGTGAAGAAGAAGAGAAGAACCAGGTAAAGAAGAAGAAGAAGAGAAGAACCAGGTGAAGAAGAAGAGAAGAACCAGGTGAAGATGAAGAAGAGAAGAACCACGTGAAGATGAAGAAGAGAAGAACCAGGTGAAGAAGAAGAAGAAGAAGAGAAGAACCAGGTGAAGAAGAAGAAGAGAAGAACAAGAGGAAAAGAAGAGAACCGAGAGCCCAATATGGTGTAGTATGTCAAGGCAAATGGATAATTAGAACGAGTATAAATTGAATACTCACAAACCAGGGTTACCTCCAGGTAACCACTGTATAGACAGGTGAGTAGATTAGCCTGTCCCCACTCAGGATTAAGAAGTCGCTCTCTGTAGGCTTGAAAACAAGACGGGGTATCTCCCTCTACCAAAGGTGGATACAATAAGTGTTATAATAGAGAACAGAGGCGCCAACAGGATAAAAACAGTGTTTAAAAGTTTTAAAATTTTGCTTAGGAGGCAGTGGTGGACTTACCTCCCACAAGCAGACAAAACAAACTGTGTATTCACAAAAGGGATATTTATTGGTATACTCCAAAAATAGATCGCAACGCGTTTCGCAGGTCAAGCCCGCGTCATCAGGCAAATACAGGAAGGAGCACACAACAGCAGTACCGTATATACTCGGATACAAGTCGACCTCATGTATAAGTCGACCCCAAAATTTGACCCTCTTAAACAGGAATTTATTAATTACTCAAATATAAGTCTGTGCAGCAAAGTTAAGGGCTGTGTGGCCCTTCTAGCAGTGTGGCCCCTTTGTCCCCCTGGCTGTGTGGCCCCTCTAGTTGTGTGTCCTCTGTGTCCCCCTGGCTGTGTGGCCTCTGTGTCCCCTGGCTGTGTGGCTTCTGTATCCCCCTGGCTGTGTGGCCCCTGTTTCCCCTGGCTGTGTGGCTTCTGTATCCCCCTGGCTGTGTGGCCCATTTCCCCTGGCTGTGTGGCTTCTGTGTCCCCCTGGTTGTGTGGCCCGTTTCCCCTGGCTATGTGGCTTCTGTGTCCCCCCTGGCTGTGTGGCCCCTGCTGTGTGGCCTCTGTGTCCCCCTGGCTGTGTGGCCTCTGTGTCCCCCTGGCTGTGTGGCTCATGCTGGGTGGCCCGTGTCCCGCTGGCTGTGTGGCTCCTGCTGTGAGGCCCCTGTGCCTGTGCAGTCACTGGTGGGCAATAGCTATCCCCTGTCTCCCCTTCCCAGCAGTGTTAGCAGACAGCTTGCTTAAAAGCCCCCCTCCCTCCCACCACCATGCAAAGAGGCCTCTCCCCTCTACCTCTCCCCTCTCTGTGTGATCACTGAAGCCAGCAATCACTCACTGAGCTATCCGGTGTTCCGACCGTGATAACAAAAGCAGACAGTTTACTGAAAACCCCCCTCCCTCCCACCACCACGCAAAGGAGCCTCTTATCTCTATCTCTCCCCCCTGTGTAATCGCTAAAGTGGAAGCTTCTCACTCACACTAATCCATTTGAGCGCAGCCCTCTTCTCCCTGAGTCCCTGTAGTCACGCTGACTGGGCTGTGTATGCATAAGCTACAGCTTCCGATGTCATGTGATACATGAAGTCACATGACAGGAGCCGTAGCTGTGAGCTCAATGCATACACAGCCCAGCCAGCGTGACTGACTACAGGGAGAAGAGGGCTGCGCTCGAATGGATTAGTGAGTGAGAAGCTTCCACTTTAGCGATTCCACAGGGGGGAGAGATAGACAAGAGGCTCCTTTGCATGGTGGTGGGAGGGAGGGGGATTTTCAATAAACTGTCTGCTTTGCATTACAGGAAGGAGGAGAGAAAGAGGTGCCTCCCCCATTCCTGGCTATAAGTGGGGAAATTTTGGACTATCTCGAGTATAAGGCGACCCCCCCCCACTTTTATACTTTGAGTCAGTCCAAAATTTCTCGACTTATAGCCGAGTATATACGGTATGTCTAGGTAGCATCTGGCGCCTCGGTGCTACCTAGACATACTGCTGTTGTGTGCTCCTTCCTGTATTTGCCTGATGAAGCGGGCTTGACCTGCTAATCTCCTCACCTGCCTATACAGTGGTTACCTGGAGGTAACCCTGGTTTGTGAGTATTCAATTTATACTCGTTCTAATTATCCATTTGCCTTAACATACTACACCATATTGGGCTCTCGGTTCTCTTCTTTTCCTCTTGTTCTTCTCTTCTTCTTCTTCACCTGGTTCTTCTCTTCTTCTTCTTCACCTGGTTCTTCTCTTCTTCATCTTCACATGGTTCTTCTCTTCTTCATCTTCACATGGTTCTTCTCTTCTTCATCTTCACCTGGTTCTTCTCTTCTTCTTCACCTGGTTCTTCTCTTCTTCTTCTTCTTTACCTGGTTCTTCTCTTCTTCTTCACCTGGTTCTTCTCTTCTTCTTCTTCAACTGGTTCTCCTTCATCTTCTTATTCTTCGTCAACATCATCTGGTTCTTCTTCCCCTGGTTCTTTTCTTCTTCACCTGGTTCTATTTTTGGAGTATACCAATAAATATCCCTTTTGTGATTTACAACTAAATATAACCCAAATATCCCAGGTAGAAAAGGCCCTAAAATGGACAAAGGCTAGACAATACAAATATCCGGCCGCTAGCCGGATTCCTGGCTAGCGGCCAAGCTACGCCATCAAAATAACATCAATAATATATATAAAATTAGAACAACAGGAGGCATAACTAGCAACCCAACCAAAATCTTCCAAACCTTCAAGGCTTTTTTCCAAAAATTATATCAGGCCCCTTTAGACGCTAGCCACGCATATATTCAACAGTTTCTCCTTAGTCTAAACCTCCCCAAATTAAACAAAAAATAAGTAGATTTCCTAAACAGTAAAATCACTGAGGAAGAAGTTACAGAAACTATCAAAAAACTGAAACTTAAAAAAGCCCCGGGCCCTGACGGGTTTAGTGCGGGTTATTACAAAAAATTTAGAGACGAGTTAACTCCACATCTCACAGCCTTTTTAAACGACTTAACCAAGCCCACCCCAATAACACCTAAATACCTTGATGCTCAAATTAGTTTAATCCCCAAATCTAATAAGGATCATCTTGATATCAAGAACTACAGGCCTATATCCCTTCTCAATTTAGACTATAAAATATTGACATCAATCCTAGCTACTCGATTGAACACTTTCCTACCAGCCCTTGTGTCCATGGATCAGGTAGGATTCATACCACTGCGCCAAGCAACGGACAACATCCTCAAAAAAATAGCCATCACTAATCACACCAATAGACATAAAAATAAATTAATGCTATTAACATTACATATCGAAAAAGCATTTGACAGCCTAGCCTGGAACTATATGTTTGATACTCTTAATCATGCAGGGATTACAGGGAACTACATAAAATGGCTGCACAAACTATACTCCGTCCCGAGAGCAACACTCAAACTGCCTGGTTCAGATGGCACTAGCTTTAATATAACCAGAGGAACCAGACAAGGCTGTCCATTGTCCCCAGCCTTGTTTGCCCTCGCCATGGAGCCCCTTTCACGTGCAATAAATCAACATCAAGGTACAGTATATCAGGATACACTATTAACAATTATACGAACAAAATCAGCCTCTTCGCAGATGATGTTCTACTGACTTTGACATCCCCTGACAGGTCACTCCCTAACCTTACCCAAACACTAACCCGCTTTGGCCAGCTATCAGGCTTACATATAAACGCCACCAAATCAGAAACCTTGTGCGACAACACGAGTGTTACAACAGCCAAATGAATAACGGATGAATATAAAAATCAATACAAAAGCACCTGAAATATCTGGGCATTAATTTATCAAATAATAGCTATAATCTTTACAAACTTAATTACACACCCCTAATTCAATCCCTTAAGAAAGAATTAGAAGCCTGGAAAAAATATAATATATCATGGTCTGGTGGTATATCATCAGTTAAGATGACGCTTTTGCCTAAACTGACATACTTCTTCAGAGTCTTGCCTATACCAGTCAAAAGTGATGACATGAATGCTCTCCAAAAGCATGTCTTGAAATTTATTTGGAATGGCAGGAGGGCCAGAATAGCTAAAAAAATCTTATGGATCCATAAATCACTAGGAGGCCTCTCGGTCCCACACATCATCCGCTACTACAAAGCGGCCCAATTGGCCCTCCTGCCAATCCTATATTCAGGAGACCATACTCCAGCTTGGGTTAGGCTTAAAAACGAAATTATCCAGCCAATGATTTGGAAAGGACTGTTGTGGTCCCGGACCTGTAAATTAACGCCACTACAGGACTTAGCTCCTACTGTCTTCCATACTTTGGGCATATGGAGGGCGGCGAGAGGGAAGTACAACCTGCAATCTAAAATTCCACTGCTAACAGAAATTTGTGGGAACCCTGACTTTCCTGCGGTACTCAATCACCAGGCAGGAAAAATGCTAACTTATGTACTATAAAGGATGTCACAAATTGCCAACACTACAACAACTAAAAAGTATTAGCCCTAATCAACAGAGATAATTTTTCCGTACTTATCAAATATACCACTTCGCCTCGTCCCTCTCTACCCACCGGGGAAACATTACCACCACTGAATTTGAACGCATATGTCTAAATGATCCAACCAAAAAAGGAATTCTATCCTTACTTTACTCAACCTTTAACCAACCACCACAGTCCTTCCGTCATAAATACCAAGCAGACTGGGAATCAGACATAGGAGAAGCACTAGATGATACCACATGGCTGGAATGTATGGAAACATTAGCAAAAGGTAGTCTATACAGCTCAGGACTCGAAACCTCAATAAAACTGGTCCATAGGGTCTACATGACACCACAAAGAATCCATAGATTTGATAGCACCAAATCTTCCCAATGTTATTGAGGATGCCCAGACATAGGCACCCTATATCACATATTCTGGTCGTGCCCAAAAGCAACCAAAATTTGGAAAAAGATCCATGCACTCATACGAAATGATTTGAACATCTCTATAGATTTTGACCCCAAGATATTCCTATTGGGATATAAACCACTAGAAATTCCCTATGCCTTTCACAAATTAACACAATTCATCGCTCTAGCTGTGAAAATGCGTATAGCTCATCTATGGCTCCAACCAGATCTGAGATATAGACAGGTCCTTGACAGGATTAATTATATTATGCAATATGAACAATTAAACGCCAGAATATTTGATCACTTTGGCCACTTTACTAAAGTATGGCAACCATGGTTAGATAAGGCATGCTCTAGAGGAGTATCCAGATCCATACGAGAGGGGACCTAAGGATGTAACACCCTATGTAGCCTATACGTACTCCTATGTTTGAACTAACGTCACCACCCCGAAATATACAAATGCAAAGAGCATAGTTGCCCAACATACACCCTGTCCCCCCCGGGACGGTTTCCACCCTTGTACCGTTAATGAACCCGACAACACTCACAATCCCCTGAGTGGAATAGAGTGTATCTCCATGTAGCTCCTTAGTCCCTGACTAAGCAGGAGCTATTATCCTGTTTGCTATATTAAGCATATTACTCTACAGCTGATATTGTTATTTTCTGTATTTTCCTTTTATATAATGCCAATATTTGTTATTTACCTTCAGCTTTTGGACAATAATCTATAACTCTGCATACCAACTTTGTAAGACAATTGCTGATGCTTTTTCAACTGTGCTATATTTTGTCTATGCTATCTTCAATAAAAGTCTTTGAAGCTAAAAAAAAAAAAAACCCATCCGAATTCGTGAACACAATTTTTTCCCGAATTTTTTTATGCAACACGAACCGAATTCGAATCCGAACCGAATTCGGCGATCGCATCCGAATCCAAATTTTCCGCGGGCCCGAATTCGAATGTACCCGAATCGAATTTTGGTACATTCGAGGAACCCTGATCATTACTGTTGCACCAAACACACTCCCTCACATTGGTTGTCCTGGTCCTGGCTATACCAATATTATTGGTCATTCTGCAGATCACACATAATCAGGTATAACGTCTGTATTATTGGTGATACTGCAGATCACCAATAATCAGAGAAATCTGTTCTTGCTGACACCAATCGTTACATTTGGCAACTCTACAAATCTACTGTCCCATTTACCTCAAAGAAGTGGTTTCACCAAGTCAGTAAAGGCACTCCTATGAAGTACTGTCAAATCTTTCATTCTTTGAATTAAGTGCAGTGGAAGTTGTTCATTGACACCCCCTTTGCTGTATTTAACACTGACATTAAGTTAAGGGCCATGACATACTCTTCTTTTGATTGTTATTGACATCAATTTTTTCTTTTTTTCCCCTTTGCGAGAGAGGACCTTTGTTGCTTGGCTGTCCTGCTGGTCCTCCTCTAAACTTCAAGCCACTGAATCAGAATGAAGATGAAGACCAGATGTTCTGACTTCAGCTTGACCACACAGCTTTTTTCAAGTTTGTGTTTCAGACACTACTTCCAGGAATGGATGGTATTTAGATTCGGGCCAATGCTATATTTGACCTGGATCTGGGTGTTCAAATTTGGATGGTTCTAATTTGATAATGCAGTACCCGATTTTAGAATACAGCCTCCAGCCATAGAGGAGATCATCTCTTCCATCTTGGTGGCGACAGAAAAAAAAAACCAGAAAGCTATTTGACCAACACTCTCTGTTTTGGGACCCCAACTATTAAAGGGACTCCGAGCACCTCTCATGGGAATGCCTTTAAGCCAGACAACGTCCAACAAAGTCGTGCTATGACCCCTCTTGCAATGGCCATGCATGTCACTTCCTCTTCCTCCTTTATTCAGTGATGCACTTCTCTAACAGAGAAGACAAGGGTGACCCGGAAGTTATAACATAGCCAAGATGGAAGTCGTGATTGTTAAACTGAAATTGAACGAAAACTATTTGGTGTAGAACAGCAATGTGGGCATCAAATGAAAGAGGAGAGCACGAGGTACAGAAAGGTATGCATCTTTAAGTACTTTGCAGTACTGGTCAGAGTCTCTAAGCATACCCATGAGAGGTGCTCGGAGTCCCTTTAACCTTCACTTCCTCTGTTACAGGGGATTATACTTCAGGCCAAGGTTACACTTGTTATGAGTAAAAAGATAATTATGGCCACACTTGTTTTATGTTCCTTTTGAGATGGGCCCCAAAGACATGAAGGGCACCAAGAGGAGGCATGGGAAAGGGTGTGACCATTGGCGGGGCCGCATTAAAGTTTTGCTGGAGGGCCCCATGAATTGTAGTTATGCCACTGGAGGGTCACTATTACATTGACCTCGGTTTGAGGAGAAAAACACCAGTTTGGACAGACTTACACACATGCATCATATTCCATAATATTATTTCTTTCTATTTTTCTTTAAATTGTATTTTCTGTAATCCTGTTGATAAAACACAGCACAGGAAAACAGCCCACATATCAAAATTGATGAGGGAGGCAATAATAGCTTCACATTTAAGGTTTACTTGTTCAGCAGTCAGGTGTTTCACAAAGGCTGGCTATTTATTTAAGTGAAACTCCGCTGCAGTGCGCTGCTGACAGAATGTGTTGTTAGTGGTTAGTGATGCAAGGAATGTGGGGTCAGAATCTCTGATCGCAGCCATTTATAAAGCAATCTTGGAAAAGTTCTGCGGTCAAGAGAAAAAAAATGTAAAGAGATGTTCGGTTAGACGGCACAGTTAGCAGATACAGAACAAGGAGTCAAGGGTATGGTTCAACAAATGCTGCCATCTTCAGATACTGCATTTGTTATACCGGTGACACAAAAGAAGCAACAATGAGATAATCTTCCAGTCATGTTTGAGAAATAACAACTGCATACTTGCCATAGATGAGGAAATTGTATCCAAGATGTACGAGTGAGGTATTGTAGAAATACATTTTTTTCATGGCGTGTTAAGCGTGGTACACACAAGACATGGACAATTCAGCTAAAGAATGATCATGAACAATTAAGATCAGCTCCACATATAAAATACAGGTATAAAAGATTAGAGGGCCCCAGAGTTATTCAGAAAATCATGGGCCCACATGCTTGATCGGGACGAGGGCGTAATGGCGTGTGATAATCGCGAACATCGAACACGGTAGAAATCCAAGGCCACTGTTCCCCCTAAGATTTTATGCCCCCCTGGTGCCTGTGCAGTTACACTTTACCTTCCCAGCGTGACAGTGGACAGGTAAAGTATAACTGTACAGGTACTGAGGGGGACATAAAACAATAGGGGGGCAGCGGCCAGGGGCTACGAGGCAGTGTGGCCGCATCACAAGGCTGATTCCTGAGAGATTTCATGCTGAAATTTATTGTGAATCAGCCTGTGGTTTATTGCGGCCAAGAGATCTCTCTCCGATCAGATTTGATTAGAGATCAATCTGTCTCTTGGGTCAATTGGCCACCAAAATCACTAGATGTATGGCCACCTTAAAGAGGAACTCCAGTGAAAATAATGTAATAAAAAAAGTGCTAAATTTTTACAATAATTATGTATAAATGATTTAGTCAGTGTTTGCACATTGTAAAAGCTTTCTTCTCCCTGATTTACATTCTGACATTTATCACATGGCGACATTTTTACTGCTGGCAGGTGATGTCACTGGAAGTAGCTGCTGCTTACTTTTTTGGCAGTTGGAAACAGCTGCAAACAGCTATTTCCCACAATACAACGAGGTTCACAGACAGGAAAGTGCCAGGACCATGGTCCTCACCGTTTCCTGTGGGAGGGGTTTCACCACAATATCAGCCATACAGACTCCCCCGATGATCTGTTTGAGAAAAGGTAAAGATTTTCCATGTAAAAGGGGGCATCAGCTACTGATTGGGATGAAGTTCAATTCTTGGCAACAATTTGTCTTTAAATTCTCACATGGGGATATTTTCACACCTCAGTAGGTGTGAAAATATCACACCTTTTTTTTGCATTCATTTTTACAAAAATAATGTTAAAGTTGATTTTTGAGTGAAAAGTCTTGTTTTTTTAGTGTTTTTTGCGCTTTTCACAAATTATCCATTTTTCAAGTTTTCGGGAAAACACGAAAATACAAGCTCTTTTTTGCAAAGATTTTCTAAAATTCGAAAATAGCATTTTCGATGCGAAAAATTGCATGCAACACTGCTTATCAGCAAAATGCCTTTTAAGCCACGAGCAGCACACCAATGCGCTGAATAATTTGTACTTTTTCATCTACTTTTTGGTACTTTTTCAGTTGCAGAGTGCAGTCCAGAACAATATGTTTTTTAATTCAGAAGAAGGTGCATGCAACATGGGAGTATTTTTCTAGGTGTGAATTTTTGGTTAGCGAGGAGAATCTTTCAGCTGCCATTTCAATAGGGGCTTGAAAAATGTATTTTTTAATTTCTCTTTGGAGAACTACTTATAATTTAAAATAACTGATTTTGATGGTAATACTTTATCATTATTTCTTATCATAAAGAGCCTCTTTCTGATCTGTTGGCAAAATGTTCTTTCCTCCATTTCCCAACTGATATGCTCTTGTTCTACACACAGTTCTAATGCGTTTTTAGAACAGCCAGACCATTATATTAGCCTTTGATATATATGTATCTATTAATAACATCACTTCCGAGTTATCTTTTTTTAATCTGCATAACCCCAAGGTGTCTAACCTTTCATTATAAGTTACATTCACATCCCTTTTATTTAGTTTTCAGTCTTTTCACTGTTTCAAACTATTCTCTAACCTTCTGACAGTGTGGTGCCCAAAACTCCTCTCCATGAATCAAGATGCTGTCTTACATGTGATTTAAGCAAACATACTGTAGTATATTTTTATACCTAGCAATTAGCTATGAAGGTTCTCACAATACTATAGGTTTTGGCAGCTAGGTTTGTACCTTCTATATGTACTGTAAGTATGAGATCACACTACAGTGATTCTCAGGTAGTGATGAGCAAAAATTATGCCTATACGCAATTACGCATCGTAATTGTAATGCAAATTTCAGGGAAAAGCATATTTAATTTTGTATGTAATTGTAAACATTCGTAATTACGCATGAATTTACGTGTAATGTATGTAATTTTGTGCTTAGTTTGGCAGAAAATAACAAAGCCCCCATACATGCTGTTGCTACCAAAATTGCTCCAAATATTAAGGAGAATAGTGGGTACAAGGTAAAAATAAAGTTTTTCAAAAAGACCTTGTAGTTTCTGAGAAATACGATTTTAAGAATGCAAAGAAAGATCGTTTTTAAACTTAACTTAACCTCCCTGCCGCGCAGGAGGATTCCTCAGGCCCTGCTGGGCCGATTTGCACACTTTTTTTTTTGCAACACGCAGCTAGCACTTTGCTAGCTGCGTGTGCACTCTGACCGCTGCCGCTCTGCGCCGATTAGCCGCCGGCACTCGCCGCGCCGCCCCCCCCCCCAGACCCCGTGCGCTGCCTGGCCAATCAGTGCCAGGCAGCGCTGAGGGGTAGATCGGGACTCCCAATGACATCACGACATCGACGACGTCAGTGACGTCATGCCGCCCGTCGCCATGGCGACGGGGGAAGCCCTCCAGGAAATCCCGTTCTTTGAACGGGATTTCCTGATCAGAGATCGCCGGAGGCGATCGAAGAGGGCGGGGAGATGCCGCTGCACAGCGGCTATCATGTAGCGAGCCCTGGGCTCGCTACATGATTTAAATTTTTTTTTTTTTAAAACTACTCTGCTGCCCCCTGGCGGTTTTTAATAGACCGCCAGGAAGGTTAAACCATTTTTCTTTTGTATTTTTAAAATCAATTTTCTCAAACACCACAAGGTCTTTTTGAACAATTCTTTTTTTTTTACCTTGTACCCACTATTATCCTTAACATATATAGCAATTTTGGTAGCAATATCTTGTACAGGGGCTTTGTTATTCACCACCAAAATAATTACATGTAAACTACGCGTACATTTATGTGTAATTATGAATGAATAAATAAAGTCAATTGGATTCAAAATTTGTAAAGACGTATAGACGTAATTGCTAAATATGTATGCGTACTTTTGCATAATCATAATTGGCTGATTACGATCATCACTGTTCTCAGGAGGTATTTATTTCCCAAATATATATATATATATATATATATATATATATATATATATATATACAGGATCGTCTCAAAAAATTTGCATATTGTGATAAAGTTCATTATCTTCTGTAATGTACTGTTAAACATTAGACTTTCGTATATTTTAGATTCATTACACACAACTGAAGTAGTTCAAGCCTTTTATTGTTTTAATATTGATGATTTTGGCATACAGCTCATGAAAACCCAAGTTTCCTATCTCAAAAAATTAGCATATTTCATCCAACCAATAAAAGAAAAGTGTTTTTAAAACAAAAAAAGTCAACCTTCAAATAATTATGTTGAGTTGAGTTATGCACTCAATACTTGGTCGGGAATCCTTTTGCAGAAATGACTGCTTCAATGCGGCGTGGCATGGAGGCAATCAGGCTGTGGCACTGCTCAGGTGTTATGGAGGCCCAGGATGCTTCGATAGCGGCCTTAAGCTCATCCAGAGTTTTGGGTCTTGCGTCTCTCACCTTTCTCTTCACAATATCCCACATATTCTCTATGGGGTTCAGGTCAGGAGAGTTGGCAGGCCAATTGAGCACAGTAATACCATGGTCAGTAAACCATTTACCAGTGGTTTTGGCACTGTGAGCAGGTGCCAGGTCGTGCTGAAAAATGAAATCTTCATCTCCATAAAGCTTTTCAGCAGATGGAAGCATGAAGTGCTCCAAAATCTCCTGATAGCAAGCTGCATTGACCCTGCCCTTGATAAAACACAGTGGACCAACACCAGCAGCTGACATGGTGCCCCAGACCATCACTAACTGTGGGTACTTGACACTGGACTTCAGGCATTTTGGCATTTCCCTCTCCCCAGTCTTCTTCCAGATTCTGGCACCTTGATTTCTGAATGACATGTAAAAGTTGCTTTCATCCAAAAAAAGTACTTTGGACCACTGATCAACAGTCCAGTGCTGCTTCTCTGTAGCCCAGGGCAGGCGCCTCTGCCACTGTTTCTGGTTCAAAAGTGGGTTCATGCTTCCATCTGCTGAAAACCTTTATGAAGATGAAGATTTCATTTTCAGCACGACCTTGCACCTGCTCACAGTGCCAAAAACACTGGTAAATGGTTTACTGACCATGGTATTACTGTGCTCAATTGGCCTGCCAACTCTCCTGACCCGAACCCCATAGAGAATCTGTGGGATATTGTGATGAGAAAGTTGAGAGACGCAAGACCCAACACTCTGGATGAGCTTAAGGCCGCTATCGAAGGATCCTGGGCCTCCATAACACCTGTGCAGTGCCACAGGCTAAAAGACTCCATGCCACGCCGCATTGAAGCAGTCATTTCTGCAAAAGGATTCCCGACCAAGTATTGAGTGCATAACTGAACATAATTATTTGAAGGTTGACTTTTTTTGTTTTAAAAACACTTTTCTTTTATTGGTCGGATGAAATATGCTAATTTTTTGAGATAGGAAATTTTTGTTTTCATGAGCTGTATGCCAAAATCATCAATATTAAAACAATAAAAGGCTTGAACTACTTCAGTTGTGTGTAATGAATCTAAAATATACGAAAGTCTAATGTTTAACAGTACATTACAGAAAATGGAAACATAAGAGGAACAAGTGGGACACAATAGCATACAGAAGTAACAGAGGCGCCCACAAGATAAAATATCATAAATTTAAAACAAAATAAGATGGGGGAAAGGGTGGACTTACCTCCCCAGGACGAACACAACGATTCTATATGATCAAAAATTCTAATTCTTACTCCAAAAATACAACAGGAGTAACTGTAATAAAAACAAACAAAAATATGCAAAAATATGCAAAAATGTGCAAAAATATGTACATACAAAAATATGCAATAATACAAACTCATTAAAAGCTGTCATGATTGCTTAGCTGTAACTGCCTTTTAACAATTCATCAAAAACAAAGCTAAAAATGCTAAGGCCACCAGGGCCAGTTGTATACAGTGGGTTGCAAAAGTATTCGGCCCCCTTAAAGTTTTCCACATTTTGTCACATTACTGCCACAAACATGCATCAATTTTATTGGAATTCCACGTGAAGGACCAATACAAAGTGGTGTACATGTGAGAAGTGGAACGAAAATCATACCATTCCAAACATTTTTTACAAGTAAATAACGGCAAAGTGGGGTGTGCGTAATTATGCGGCCCCCTGAGTCAATACTTTGTAGAACCACCTTTTGCTACAATTACAGCTGCCAGTCTTTTAGGGTATGTCTCTACCAGCTTTGCACATCTAGAGACTGAAATCCTTGCCCATTCTTCTTTGCAAAACAGCTCCAGCTCAGTCAGATTAGATGAACAGTGTTTGTGAACAGCAGTTTTCAGATCTTGCCACATATTCTCGATTGGATTTAGTTCTGGACTTTGACTGGGCCATTCTAACACATAGATATGTTTTGTTTTAAACCATTCCATCACTGCCCTGGCTTTATGTTTAGGGTCATTGTCCTGCTGGAAGGTGAACCTCCATCCCAGTCTCAAGTCTTTTGCAGTCTCCAAGAGGTTTTCTTCCAAGTTTGCCCTGTATTTGGCTCCATCCATCTTCCCATCAACTCTGACCAGCTTCCCTGTCCCTGCTGAAGTGATGCATCCCCCGAGCATGATGCTGCCACCACCATATTTGACAGTGGGGATGGTGTGTTCAGAGTGATGTGCAGTGTAAGTTTTCCGCCACACATAGCGTTTTGCATTTTGGCCAAAAAGTTCCATTTTGGTCTCATCTGACCAGAGCACCTTCTTCCACATGTTTACTGTGCCCCCCACATGGCTTGTGGCAAACTGCAAACGGGACTTCTTATGCTTTCTGTTAACAATGCCTTTCTTCTTGCCACTCTTCCATAAAGTCCAACTTTGTACAGTGCATGACTAATAGTTGTCCTATGGACAGAGTCTCCCACCTGAGCTGTAGATCTCTGCAGCTCGTCCAGAGTCACCATGGGCCTCTTGACTGCATTTCTGATCAGCGCTCTCCTTGTTCGGCCTGTAAGTTTAGGTGGATGGCCTTGTCTTGGTAGGTTTACAGTTGTGCCATACTCCTTCCATTTCTGAATGATCGCTTGAACAGTGCTCTGTGGGATGTTGAGGCTTTGGAAATCTTTTTGTAGCCTAAGCCTGCTTTAAATTTCTCAATAACTTGATCCCTGACCTGTCTTGTGTGTTCTTTGGACTTCACGGTGTTGTTGCTCCCAATATTCTCTTAGACAACCTCTGAGGCCCTCACAGAGCAGCTGTATTTGTACTGACATTAGATTACACACAGGTGCACTCTATTTAGTCATTAGCCCTCATAAGGCAATGTCTATGGGCAACTGACTGCACTCAGATCAAAGGGGGCCGAATAATTACGCACAAACCACTTTGCAGTTATTTATTTGTAAAAAATGTTTGGAATCATGTATGATTTTCGTTCCACTTCTCACGTGTATACCACTTTGTATTGGTCTTTCATGTGGAATTCCAATGAAATTGATTCATGTTTGTGGCAGTAATGTGACAAAATGTGGAAAACTTTAAGGGAGCCGAATACTTTTGCAACCCACTGTGTAAACTGCATTTGAATTCTCATAGGCATAAAAATATTACTCACGTTCTGGTAGGTATATGCACTGGGTATTACTATGTGCACCTGTCACACACAGACAGGTACTGGACAGGCACAGTGACACTGCGTGTGCTCACGTAGGTGGGTGGGTGCACAGTGAACAACAGGTAGGTATATGCAGTGGGTATTACAATGTGCACCTGTCACGCACAGACAGGTACCGGACAGGCAAGGTGACACTGCGTGCGCTCAGCTCACGTAGGTAGGTGGGTGCACTGTGAACAGCAGATAGGTATATGCAGTGATGGGTATTACAATGTGCACCTGTCTCACACACAGGTAGTAGTCACTGAATGTGCTGGGCCTGGCAGTGGCACACACTGTAGGAAATTGAATTACCAAGGCTTTCTATGCAACACAAGTGTCAGTGGGACACACACAAAAAAAAATAGATCACAAGAACAAGATTAGCTCTCAAAAGAGCTGTTGAGGGGTGCTTTTTTAGCAATAACAATCAGCCAAGAGCAAGCTAACAAGCCTACAAGAGCCTAACTAATCTTTCCCTATGAGAGTCTGCAACAGTTTTCCCTTTTCTAATTACTGCAGGCACACTAGTGAGTACAATGGCTGACGCTGCCTGCCTTTTGTAAGGGGGGGGGGGGAGTGGCTCCAGGAGGGAGTGTAGCCTGATTGGCTACAAACAATGCGCCTGCTGACTGTGATGTAGAGGGTGAAAGTTGACCCTCGTGATGCACTATGGGGGCGAATCGAACTTCCGGCAAAGTTTGCGGTTCTCCGCGATCACAAACCCTGGAAGTTCGCCTGGAACCTTTCGCCGATGAACCATTCGGGTCATCTCTAGTGAGTATATTTCAATTTGCTGCTACAATTTATCCACCATCATCAATAATACACTATTGGGGACTCTCAATTTTTTTTCTTGTTTTCCAAGTGGGACACAATGATTGGGGGGAGAGAAGATACCCAAGATGCCCCTGCACCATAGATGCACCAGGTTTAGTATAATTTTCCCCCTGTTTTTTGTCCTCTAAACCTAAGTGCATCATATGGTCAGGAGAATTTTATAGTCTGAAAAGTACAGTACATTGACAATTATAACAACAATCTGTTTTTCAGTAGAATTATGCCATCAATTAAAAATCAAAAACATCAGTTCTTTATTATCGCTTAGTATTTATATAGTGCTGACACCTTCTGCAGAGCTGTACAGAGTATATTGTCTTGTCACTAACTGTCCCTAGAGGGGATCACAATCTAATCCCTACCATATGCATGCAGTCCTTCATAGTTTAAGGCCAATTTAGGGGAAGACAATTAACTTTTCTGTATGTATTTGGGATGTGGGAGGAAACCCATGCAATCACAGGGAGAACATACAAACTCCTCACAGATAGTGCCCTGGTTGGGATTTGAGCTGTGTAGCTAGTGTTGCAAGGTGAGAGTGCTATCTACTACACCACCACGCTGTCCACTGTGCTGGTCTTGAAAATAGTAATTTTCTTCTTTACGTTTCCAAATGTTCAAGGAGCGCAGGTGGAAATTGGAATGATACAAGTGCATTGTAATATCACTATATTCAGTCTTACTTACAAATCCTATTTATACAAAAGGAGAGTTTTTAAATAAAAAGCTCTAGTCTTACAGTTTTAACACCACTGAACCTTTGTAAAATGAGTTTTCAATAGCAGAGCTCTCATTCTTGATTTGTATCACTCTTGAATTCAAGAGTGAATATACCTATTCTGTAAAGCTAAACAACTGTTTAAAGATAAACACTAAATAATAAAACAAACAGTTCTTAAAGTGGTACAATCAGCCATACTATGCCAGGGAAAAAAACACATATATAAGTAGATAAATACTTGATCTACTTACATAACACATGTATTATACTGTCCACATTTTGATTTCAGTGAATGTTATATAGTAAATTACGAGAATTCTGTTCCTGGTGGGGGGCGGGCCATGTCTTTTGCCCACAGTTAAGGCTAACTCGTGATGTCATTTCTCCCCTTTACTTTTTTTCTTGTCTCCTCCAATCGCTGAGTCGCCTCAGCCTTGTATGTAAACACAAGTGAGTAGGGGATTAGGTTTCAGATAAGAAGCTGGCAGGGAAATAAAGGGAAGAGGAGGAATAGATTATAGATAAAAAGAACCCCCAGCATGCAATTCTTTGGCACGACTACTAAAGGGCCAGTGTTCCTTAAGTATGTGATAACTCCAAATCATAACAGCAGAAAAAGTTTTGAAAGTTTTGAATGCAGGATTAGCATCTTTATCACTTAATACACTCAGACCATTTGCTGTTTACATTTGATTTTTATGGTGACGATACCGCTTTAAAGAGACCCCATAGCAACATAATATTCAGGAATTGTGATACCCAATATTACGTTAAATATCCTTGTTGCAGCATCAGAAATACTTCTTATATTTGCATATTGCTGTATTTTACAATGTAACCCCACCCGCATACCTATGATTCAGCCACCGGGAGATTTGGGAGCAGGGTAAAGCCGATAAACGACTCACCCTGCTCCTGCGCAATTCCCAGCGGCATTACTTACTATTCCCCCTCCAGGACGCCATGGATAGTGGGGAAAGACTACATTGAGCAAACACTGAGTAAATAATGTATAAATTAATATTGTAAAAAAAAATAAGCAGCTTAACTAATTGCATTACATTCAGTAAAGTTCTTGACTTTAGCACAGAAACCAGGAGTGACAAGTCACCTATGGAGAAATGTTTGAGATGTAGTAGGTTCTGAATCTGAACAGAATAAAATCTATGAGGAAGTTGCAACAACGTGGCATGGAAAGACTATGTGGGAGGAACATCACAAAGGCTCCCCAGCAGTTTGCAGCTACCCTCTGAATTTTCCACATGTGTGTGAATGGCATCTAAGTTCAAAGCCACTCCTCATTGTCTGGTCACAGTTCCCCCCATAGTGCTGGACATTCTTTCCATCAAGACACTTCCAGCAATGTAGGTAAGTACTTCTAGCTTATGTCTTGCAAGCTCTAGAACCTGGTGCAGCTTGTACCCAGTGGTTGATGGGTCTTCCTTTTTAAGGTTATCAGTATCCAAGCCAACGCTGACACACTTTCTGATTATCCTAGTCGTGTGCTGCCTGTGAGTGCTACTTGCGCCTAGGCTCAGCCTGAAAGAGCATTTTAAGCATCTCTACCAAATATGCGTTGCTGGTGCTGATGCACCTATTGATTCCTAATTTTCTGCCATTGACAGTTGAGCAGAAATAGGCAACAAAGACATCCTTACTGCATATATACAGTATATACAGTATATATAGTTTAGGCATGGCTTCTTTTATTGCTTACTCTTCACCACCTGCGTACTCCTTCCTGCCACTAGGTAAAGACCGTACCCAAGGGCATTAGAAATGTTTTCTCCTATTGACATATTTTGTCTTTCCTCACCTCTTCTCACCTTTTAGGGAGGATCCCGCTGGATGATCATCCAATGATGGTTACTGGTTTAGATAAAACGTATGCAAAGCTCATTTAAAAAACAAACAAACAAACACACACACATGAGAGCTCCTCATCCATGGACAATGGATGGGATTTGCAATGCATGGAGCATCCCTTGTGTAGTTCCCTTCACATCCACTTCCCCTCCACTCCTAATCTTCCTCCTTCTTTTCCTCCATCTGTGGCCCTGGGCAGACAGAATATGCGAGTCAATTAGACAGATACAGTATGACACTATTTGATAAGAGCAGTACTTGTGGCACATTGGAGATGCAGAAAGTGGTGTTAACAAGATAAGTCAGTGCCCCACCCCCCCAAAAAAAGGGAGGGAACAAGGAGAAGAGGCTTAAAGGGATACTGTAGGGGGGGTCAGGGGAAAATGAGTTGAACTTACCCGGGGCTTCTAACGGTCCCCCGCAGACATCCTGTGTTGGCGCAGCCACTCACTGATGCTCCGGCCCCGCCTCCGGTTCACTTCTGGAATTTCAGACTTTAAAGTCCGAAAACCACTGCGCCTGCATTGCCGTGTCCTCGATCCCGCTGATGTCATCAAGAGCGCACAGCGCAGGCCCAGTATGGTCTGTGTCTGCGCAGTACACTCCTGGTGACATCAGCGGGAGCGAGGACACGGGCGTGCAGGCGCAGTGGTTTTCTGACTTTAAAGTCAGAAATTCCAGAAGTGAACTGGAGGTGGGGCCGGAGCATCGGTGAGTGGCTGCGCCAACACAGGATGTCTGCGGGGGACCATTAGAAGCCCCGGGTAAGTTCAGCTCATTTTCCCCCGACCCCCCTACAGTATCCCTTTAAAGGGAACCTTAACAGGTGGGGAAAAAATAATTCACTTACCTGGGGGCTTTCCCAAGCCTCCTGCAGCCGTCCTGTGCCCGCGCCGGTCCTTCGGTGCCCTCCGGTCTCCCTCCGCCGCTAAGTTTCGTTTTCGGACGACTGCCAGTCGTCCTCGGGCAAAGCGTCATCTTCTTCCGCATTCCCCGTCGTAAAGAGCCGTAAAGCACGTCCGCATGACGCCAAACGCCAGTTAAGGTTCCCTTTAAGGTGGTAGAGATGGCTGATCACATGGTTGTGTGGGGCAATGACAGTGACCCCTCTCTGGGGAAAAAAACATGCCAGCTATGCATCTTGTACTAGAACACAGGCCAAAAAGTGACTGATATGGCTACGCTCACTCCTCTGTTTAGCAGCAATTACAGTACCAGGATCTGTACAATATTGACACTGGACATGGGGTGTTTAGGGGTGAATTTTCTGGCAGGTATGAGGGGTTAAAGCAAAACCTACTTGCAAAATCAAGACAATAAACATTAAAACATAGATGATGCAGCAGAATTTGAAGTGGAAGTCAAGATGGGGATGGTGATTGAAGTGGATAGGCGGTCAATTTTTCTGAGCTATTTGACCCACTGGGTGGAATTCAATCCTGTTTTCTGAAGCACTTAAACAGTGAGAGACAGCTTGAGAAAGTACAAAAGCTAATTATTTCTGCTTTTTTTATAGCTTAAAAAACAGAGGCCCATATGCAATTAACTTTTTATCCCAAGTTATCTCCTAGGTGATAATTTTCATATTCTATTTAAAATAACTTTTAAGCCTTTTACAATTGAAAAAGTATCTAAAAGTTGGTGAAAATGTACCATTAAAATTATGTTTTCTTGCTTGCTGGTGGTTTAAAAGGCATATGTCAAGTAGAGATGTCGCAAACATAGAATTTTCCATTTGTGAACAGTGAACGCGAACTTCTGCAAAATGGTGAATCTGGTGAACCGCCATAGAATTTAATGGACAGGTGGATTTAAAAACCTACAAGGACTGTTTAAGGCCACAAAAGTGACAAAAAAGTTGTTTCAGGGAGTCTAACACCTAGATAGGGCCATGCCAGAAGGGGACCCATGCCAAAAGTCTCACCAAAAATTACGGAGTTGACACAAACAGGGATGAGCAGAAACTACGCCAGTGAAAATTTACATATCGTAGTTCGCATCTACGCATCGTAGTTCGTAGGTGAAGTTTCAAAACTACGCTTACGAATTTACGCGTAGCGAAGTAGCGAAGTAGCGTGTAGCTTCTTTCGCCCACTATGCGTAGTTAAGCACTATGCTTCACACTAGGCGTAATTGCGTATTTTAACGCGTAGTCTACAAAATGCATACAAAGCGAATATTTGATTTTGAAGCCGTAATTTGGCGAACCGTAATTGCGTAAAACCCACCGTAATTGCGTAGTTCCGGCGTAGCGAAGTTGGCTGACCTGGACGCAAAGTCAGGTTTTAGGCCCTAATGGGCAGAAACCACATTATGCACATCTCTGGGTGTCAGTGGGCTGTGGAGTTTCTCATACAGAGAGATCCAATAGTACTATCAGAATACAGTGGATTAATAATGCATTGGAGTAATTCTGTGCCTGCAACTTAATGAGGCAACAACAGTAGTGTGCCCACAGCTCTGGGTGTCAGTGGGCTGTGGAGTGTCACAAACAAAACAAAAAACACAGGAGACCAATGTGCTAGCCCTCAAAAGGGCTGTTTGGAGTGCTTTCACAGCAAGTAAGGAACAAGAACACAGGCCTAGCTAATGCTTTCCCAACCTATCTGCAGCAAGTCTGACTCTGCTCTCACTAACAGTCATCAGCCAGCAAAGAACTGATCTAATATGTCCCCCGCAACTACTTTTTGATAGTGGGGTGGGGGGTCCAGGAAGGGGTGCTAGCTAATTGGCTGCCTTGTGTCTGCTGACTGTGAGGGAAGGGGTCAAAGTTTAGCTTAATGATGATGTATATGGCGTGAATCGGACATGCCAAATGTTCGCTGTTAGCCGTGAATGTGAACAGCCGACGTTCGTAGAACACTGCTCGCTGGTGAACTGTTTGGGCCATCTCTAATGACAAGGTGTGAAAATATCACCAAGGAGAAAACTCAGGCTAAAAAGTGAATTGCATATGGGCCAAAGTGTGGTTTTAAAATGGCAAATGTGACAAAATAATGCAATGTTCTTAAAAAAAAAATAAAAAAAATAAGAGACTCTTTTCTTTGCTACTAATGTTCTATTCATAATCCTTACTACACACACAATTCATTACATGATAACTTTTGTTCTGCTTCAGGTTTGCTTTAAAGGGTATTTTCTTGATAAAGTGTGAAAACATCACCTAGGAGAAAATGAAACTTTTTTTAGGTAATATTTTTACACCTTATCAATAAATTGCCTTTTGAGCCACCAGCAAGCAAGAAAATACACATAACATATTTGGACTTTTTTCACCTAGTTTTTGCCACTTTTTCAATTGATGAAATGTTATTTAAAACAAAAGATGAAAATTCTCCTAAGAGAAAACTTGGATAAAAAATGAATTGGAAAAGGCCGTTTGCTGGTTAAACAAGTGTTGGCAAGGTGAAAACTCAGGAGAAAAAGTCAATTGCATAAGGGCCTGAATCTAATCTAAAGGTTCATACACACCTACCGACTACCTGTCCAACTATCTGCCAAACTTCTACTACTTTAAGAACCAATCTATGCATTGCACAGCTCATGACTGACTAAACGAAACACCACAAAAGGTTTGCTGATTACAAAATTTGTATTAATTATGCACACAAAAATGCTTTACATGCTCTACAAACCTCCCGTGAAATTGCACATACCCCACACAAGACATTACCCCCCAGAAAAGAATTGCTTCCCGGCCTGCAGGACTTTATCTAAAATTTAGATGCACCAGCGCTGGTTTTGTTTATAAATGACCAGAGTTCACCGGTATTGAATTTCCGTAGCGCTGGATCTCAGCCTGTGATTAGTCCTTGTAAGGAATTCAAGCCTATATTCAAAATCTGAGGAGGTAAGTCAATCCCATTTAAGCCAGCCGCAACGGCAGAACTGCGTGACCACCCTTCGGTCTTCTGGGAGCGAGGACCGAGCGCGCGGGCGTCCCCGCCTGCTCTTTTTCTGCCCTACTAGCTCCCGCATGGACAGCGTCTTTTTACCCACGGGCTGGCGTGCTTGTAATTGCCGCAGACTTCCGTCTCTCACACAGGCCTCCTGTAACACGTCACTTTGCTGCAGATACGGCGGCCGGCTGTGCCCAAACTTCTTGCCGACGCGTTTCACTCGCTCCTTGCGAGTTTTTTCAAGGCATAAGGCGTAAATCTAAAGAGAGCGCCCTCTTGTGGCTCTTAAATAGGCTTTTTACTCATGCATATTCATGTTTCTCTATATTTACTCTCTAGCGCCATCATGTGGCTGTTTTAATAACTTTCTCTTACTTTTTTGTTACTCATTCAACATGAATATTTGTGCTAATATAGCACTACCATTCTCTATTTCAAATGAATACAAATACCTACATCATGCATTCCATTATATAGCCATCTAAACTCTCTAATTTAATTTTAATTAAGGGATATATCAATGCCTCTAACAAGAGGGGACCCAGGAGACATCCAAAACATTCTCTCTTGTTAGAGGCTTGTAAGAGAAAGTTATTAAAACAGCCACATGATGGCGCTAGAGAGTAAATATAGAGAAACATGAATACGCATGAGTAAAAAGCCTATTTAAGAGCCACAAGAGGGCGCTCTCTTTAGATTTACGCCTTATGCCTTGAAAAAACTCGCAAGGAGCGAGTGAAACGCGTCGGCAAGAAGTTTGGGCACAGCCGGCCGCCGTATCTGCAGCAAAGTGACGTGTTACAGGAGGCCTGTGTGAGAGACGGAAGTCTGCGGCAATTACAAGCACGCCAGCCCGTGGGTAAAAAGACGCTGTCCATGCGGGAGCTAGTAGGGCAGAAAAAGAGCAGGCGGGGACGCCCGCGCGCTCGGTCCTCGCTCCCAGAAGACCGAAGGGTGGTCACGCAGTTCTGCCGTTGCGGCTGGCTTAAATGGGATTAACTTACCTCCTCAGATTTTGAATATAGGCTTAAATTCCTTACAAGGACTAATCACAGGCTGAGATCCAGCGCTACGGAAATTCAATACCGGTGAACTCTGGTCATTTATAAACAAAACCAGCGCTGGTGCATCTAAATTTTAGATAAAGTCCTGCAGGCCGGGAAGCAATTCTTTTCTGGGGGGTAATGTCTTGTGTGGGGTATGTGCAATTTCACGGGAGGTTTGTAGAGCATGTAAAGCATTTTTGTGTGCATAATTAATACAAATTTTGTAATCAGCAAACCTTTTGTGGTATCTGCCAAACTTGTCTGTAATGCTAGGAACACACCATACAATTTTGTGTTAGATAGATGGTCCGAAAGATAATTTCCAACTTGCCCGATCTTATTTTCGATCGTTTTTCTGATCGATTTCTCATAGAAGTTAATCGAAATAGATAAGAAAAGATAGCAGAATCGAATCGGAAATCTATCGGAAAATTGAATCTGAAATCTATCGGATGGAAAATCAACTGAAAAAATGCATCGTGTGTACCCAGCATTAAGCCCCATTCACACGCTCAACAACGGTCTTTTATGCAGCACAATTGTCAAACAGCTTTTGTTGTGGAACAAGTTGAAACAACTAAAAAAAGTCTTTTGCTATTGTTCAAACAGCTGATAAGAATGATAAGAAGTCAATCCAACAGTTGTATTGACTTCTTATCAGTCTTATCAGTTATATGGGGCTTAACAGACAAGTTTGGCAGATAGTTGGACAGATAGTTGGTAGGTATATATGAACCTTAACCTAATAGTATGGTGCATGCAGACCCCTCATATGCCTCACAGTACTACACGCTTCTGTTATCCAGAACCATTCAGGACACCAAAAGCATGTTGCTCACATAGCACTGTATTCACACTGTATCCATTCTTTGAGTCATTAATTTCACCATCCTATTTCTATACATATAAGAAGACATTGCCACTGCATATGCTGTACTGGATTTATATTTATTAAACGGGCACTATTGCTAATTCCATCTTTTTTAGACCCCTTAACATACATATGTCTTTCTGGAGTAATGCTCTTGCTCAATAGATAGTCTTATACAAATGTCATTTTTCATTGCCAATATGCATGTAGAGCCAGGCAGCCACGTCAGTAGTTTTACCTTTCTGACGCCAATGCAACCTAATCCATTTTATAGTGGGGAGGCATCTGTTGCTGATGTTAGAACTGCCGTTATTGTCCACCCCTATGCGCAGCTCATTTATTCTGTTCCACCTTGTAACCGCACTTACGTGCAGTCACTGAGCTCACAACAGCAGCCGCCATAAAGTGCAGGATGCAGCCTCCTCCGTACAGTGCTGTATGTAGCTGTGAGCGGCTGTGTGGAGATACGCTGCCCGGCCAAGGACCCCTTTTGCTAAGCTGGCAATGAAACGGAAACCTATTGTTGTCCGTTTCTATGGTAACCCGGCGGGGCAGCGTATCTCCACACAGCCGCTCACAGCACATACAGCTCTGTACGGAGGAGGCTGCATCCTGCACTTTACGGCGGCTGCTGTTGTGAGCTCAGTGACTGCAGTTACAAGGTGGAACAGAATAAATGAGCTCCGCATAGAGGTGGACAATAACGGCAGCTCTAACATCAGTAACAGATTTCTCCCCACTATAAAATGGATTAGGCTGCATTGGCGTCAGAAAGGTAAAACTACTGACGTGGCTGCCTGGCTCTACATGCATATTGGCAGTGAAAAATGACATTTGTATAAGACTATCTATTGAGCAAGAGCATTACTCCAGAAAGACATATGTATGTTAAGGGGTCTAAAAAAGATGGAATTAGCAATAGTGCCCCTTTAAGTGAGCACAAACTTTGTCAGACAGACCGCAAAAGGAATCAGTTCTTTTAATTTTTAATATAAAACTTTTTTTTTGTACACTGAATTTAACAGCTGGTGTTTTGTAACTGCAGTCTGATGGATGTTATTATTATCAATATGATTTTTGTTTTTCACAGCATTTTTTTTTTACACATTGTTCTATAATTAAATTGTGTTCTTAGCTACTCGGTGTGCACAGGGGAGACTTTACATACTGTTTTATATTGTATACTGGAGAATTCATACCACTTCGCTACTGTACTGCCTGATTTACATAAGTTGTTTTTGGCATGAACCCTGAAAAAGGTCTTAGGGAGTCCCACTTTATTTAGAGAGAAGGTCGGCAATGCATTGCTTGTTGTATTTGGCCTAGTGAATAATATATTAGAAAGTGAAAAAACTCTTCTAAGGCTGGTGCACACCAATCATTTTGGTAGCGTTTTCAAAACCGTTGCCGCCTGTGAAAACGCTTGGCTAATGTATCTCAATGGGATGGTGCACACCAGAGGTTTGAGGTTTTTAGCAAACCACAAACGTGGCTCCTGCAGCATTTTTGCGGTTTGCGGATGCGTTTCTGCCTCATTGTAAAGCATAGGAAAAGCTCAAACCGCTGTGAAAAACGCTAGATCAGAGCGGTTTTCCAGGCGTTTTTGTTACAGTAGCTGTTCAGTAAACATCTTTACTGTAACAATATATGAAATCTGCTACACAAAAAACGCTCCAAAACGCTAGGCATGTTTAGAAAATCTCTCTAAACATGCCTAGAATCGCTCTGAAAATCTCCTTCAAAAACCTCTAGCATTTTGCGGATCTGCTAGAGGTTTTTGGTGTGCACTGGCCATATGCAGGGATTTAATTTCTGCATTGTTGAATGGAAAATGAAATGTTTAGGGTAATTAATTCCCTAGGTCTAAGTTGCCTCCTGCAGTGCACATTGTATTCGCTTTAGGGATGCTCATTCGGGATAGTGTAAGAATGGCTGCAGTTTACATTTTCCCAGTGAAATTTGTATTTGTCTCCACCCACTTTTTGGTTATTGGGATAAATGTATCCTATACTTTATTCCAGGTAATGTACTATGTGTGTGCCAAATTTCATACAAATCTGTTCAGCCATTGTTGCGTGATTGAGTAAAAAGCATCCAAACGTTCGCATTTATAATATTAGTAGTGATATATTTACAGTATATATATATATATATATATATATATATATATATATATATATATATAAAATTAATTTATAAAGCGGCAACATATTCCGTGGCGCTTTACAAAGTAAGAAACAAACATGGGGTACATAATAATACAGACAATAGTGTACACCAATATACAAGATTCATAATTAGTGACAAAATACAGAAGTGGTAATGACAGTGATAAAAGTAATATGATGAATAAAATGTATAATGATTTCCAAGACACAAAAGGGGGAGAGAGCCCTGCCCTTGCGAGCTTACAATCTTAAGATATATATATATATATATATATATATATATATATATATATATATATATATATATAATTATACATACACTGTGCAGCTCTGCGTAACATGTCGGCGCTATATACATACTAAATAATATATATATATATATATAGATAGATAGATAGATAGATAGATAGATAGATAGATACTGTAGATAGATAGATAGATAGATAGATAGATAGATAGATAGATAGATAGATAGATAGATAGATAGATAGATAGATCAACTAAATAAATATATATATTGCGCTTTCTTTAATATGAACTGATGCATATGTTTGCAATAAGTAATGTAATACTAATCTGGAACACTTGTGTCATGTACAATATACATGTGTGATAATTCCACCCAAAGATACTTCTAAATATATATTTGCCCTTTCTTTAAAATGAACTGGTGAAATGATGCATATGTATGTTCGCAATAAGTATTTTAAAAGTAATCTGGAACACTAATGTCATGTACTTCATGTGTGACGATTCTGCCATCCAGGCTATATAAGGGAGATTCTCTGGTAAACTAAAAGCCAACCTTTTGTATAGTGCTTAGTGTGTAGTGGTTGTGAACTAGAATTGGGTCAAAAGGATCTTAAAATTAATATATGACAGAGAAAGGTTGACTGGATAGAGCATAAGTATCCCATTAAAGAGAGCCCGAGGTGAGCTCATAAACGCAAAAAAACGCTGCTTCCCGCAGCTCCTGTGGGCCACACTGGCCCACTTTCACTTTTGTGACCTCTGGGTCGTGGCGCTGCATGGAGAAACTGTGTGTCTCTCATCCAGCATGCAGGGAGGTGGGGGAGGGGTAGAGGGCGGGGCCAGAGAGAGAGAGCTGACGAATTGCAGCTCTGGAACCCCTGTAGAAATGCCCTGGTGGGCGTTTTGATCAGGAAATTCCTCTCCCCTGTGTTTCCCTCAGAGATAGTGACACATATTGCTGTTAATCTTTTCTATGGCGTGGCAGTGGAGGATCAGAGAGTGGCAGTGGAGGGACACAGAGGCATGTCATGAGGCAGGGAACATGCCTCTGTGTCCCACCTGCCCCCCCTCCCCCACAAACCACCTCAGGTTCTCATTAAAGAGCTGAATCTAGTCATTCAAAGATTTGTATCAAAGTACCCAGGCTTAGAGGACGTCCTGAAGCAGGTGAGGAAGTTGTGTGGGCATTTCAGGCGGTCTTACACGGCCATGGCACGCTTTGCCGATATTCAGCGGAGAAACAAGTTGCCGGTGAGACGCCTGATTTGCGATAGCCCGACTCACTGGAATTCAACCCGCCTTATGTTCTCTCGCCTGTTAGAACAGGAGAAATCCGTCACCCAGTACCTCTACAACTACAGTAGAAGGACACAGTCTATGGAGATGGGGATGTTCTGGCACAACAACTGGACGCCCATGCGAAATGCATGCAGGCTCATGCGGCCATTTGAGGAGGTGACCAACCTGGTGAGTCACAGTGAAGGCACCATCAGCGACTTGATCCCGTACGCTTACTTCCTGGAGCGTGCCGTGCGTAGAGTGGTGGATCAAGCTGTGGAGGAGTGTGAACAGGAACAGTTATGGGAGGAAGCATTGTGGGATCAATTCTCATCAGAACCAGATGTCTCCTTAACACCTGCGGCAGCACAGAGGGGGGAGGAGGGGGAGGAGGAGGAGGGAGAGTTGTGTGGGGAAGAGCAGTCAGACTCAGATGATGAGGAAGGTGAGGAGGAGGAGGCGGCAACAGAATAACAACCGCAGCAGGCGTCACAGGGGGCTTGTGCTGCTCAACGTTCCTGTGGTATTGTTCGTGGCTGGGGGGAGGAGGACTTACCTGACATCACTGAGGAAGAGCAAGAGGAGATGCATATTACGTCTAGATCCAACTTTCTGCAGATGGCGTCTTTCATGCTGTCCAGCCTGTTGAGGGACCCCGTATAAAAAAAACTCAAGGGGAATGACAATTACTGGGTGGCCATGCTACTAGACCCTCGGTATAGGCACAAAGTGGTGGAAATGTTACCAACTCACCTGAAGGCAGAAAGGATGCAGCACTTGCAGAACTAGCTGGCAACTATGCTTTACAATGTGTTTAAGGGTGATGTCACAGCACAATGCAATAAAGGTACCACTGCCAGTAATCCTTCTCCCATGTCCACACAAGCAAGGACAGGACGCTCCAGCGATCTCATGGTGATGTCAGACAATACTTTAGTCCAACGCCTTGTCTTAGCCTTTCTGGATCCACCCTCCACCAATGCCTGGACCGGCAGGTAGCCAACTACCTGGCCTTAAGTGTGGATGTAGACACTGAGCAGCGATGAACCCTTGGACTGCTGGGTGCGCAGGCTTGACCTGTGGCCAGAGCTGTCCCAATTTGCCATCCAACTTCTGTCTTGCCCTGCCTCAAGTATCCTGTCAGAAAGGACCTTCAGTGCAGTTGGAGGCATTGTCACTGAGAAGAGAAGTCGCCTAAGTCACAAAAGTGTTCAGTACCTCACCTTAATCAAAATGAATGAGGCATGGATCCCGGAGGGCTAATGCCCGTCCCAAGACTAAGTCAGTCCCCGCACACAGCGTCTCTGTCTGCACGCCATGTGACTGCCTGCCCCACTGGTGTAACAATAGGGGATGCGACCCCTGCCCTCGCAGGGGGGCCCGGGCACCCCCCGGGGCCCGCTCGGACCGTTTTGGGGGGCTGGAGGGGACGCAGCACGAGGGGAAAGCCATGCCCACAGTCGGTGGGGAGGGGGGAAGTCCGTCCCCCTCACCTCGGGGCTCTCCCCTCTGCGGTCCCCTCCAGCTTAATAAGTGTGCGGGCAGCGGTCGGGCAGAGGCAGGCAGCGGCTGATACATACCTTCCTTCCCTCTTCCGTGCGGTCCAGCGTGCATTCCTCACTCTAGTCTCTGACGCGTCATATCAGAGACTAGAGTGAGGAACGCATGCTGGACCACACAGAAGAGGGAAGGAAGGTATGTATCTGCCGCCGCTGCCCGCCGCTGCCCACATTTATTAAGCTGGAGGGGAGATGCGGAGGGGAGAGCCCCGAGGTGAGGGAGGGGGGGAACCTTCCCTCTCCCCGCCGACTGTGGGCATGGCTTTCCCCTCATGCAGCAACCCCTCCAGCCCCCCCAAAACGGCCCGAGCTGGCCCCGGGGGGGCTCGCTCAGAATTTTTGCAGGGGGGCCCGGTGGGGCCTAGTTATGCTCCTGGCCTGCCCTAAGACTAAGTTGCTCCCCACACAGCACCTCTGCCCGCAGGCCACTTGACTTCCTTCTCCGCCACCACCAACATGGTCCAGGACTCCAGGTGGATTCCTGAATTTTAAAGGCCGCTGAATTCTAAAGGCCACTGAATTTTTCTGGCTGCGCTGTCTGCAGCTGCAACAACAAAACAAAAGCATGGACAAGTGCCAATTCCCCTTCGTGATCATTACCTTGCCACGGTGAAGGGGCTTGCGTATCACAATAAAGCATTGACCGCCGGCTATATGAGTGTCTCGAGGGGGGCACACCCAAGATAATAAGGTTGATGCTTCATTGTGTACAGACCAAATTTGATCAGCTGCACAGTCACTGTTGTTCAGTCATTGAGCTACCTCAGCCTGGCGACCATATGGGCTTGAAAACCGCTATTGCCTGCACTCTCGCCATGGTCCGCATCAGTCCAGCACGGCTGTCACTACACAAACAGCTGTTTGCGGTGTGTTACACAGTGAGTTTGGTGTGTCAGTGTGAAGCAGTAATCTAATTACACTCCCTGATTGATGTATACACATGCAAGATGTTTTAAAGCACTTTAGGCCTGAAATTTAGCATTCAATGTGATTTCTGCCCTTAAAACGCTGCTTTGTGTCAAATCCAGATTTTTCCCCGGGACTTTTGGCATCCATCCCACTCCTCCATGCAAAAACTCAGATATTAGACCCCTTGAAACATCTTTTCCATCACTTTTGTGGCCAGCATAAGTGTTTCTAGTTTTCAAAGTTCGCCTCCCCATTGAAGTCTATTGCGGTTCGCGGACGTTCGCACGAACCGAACTTTTGCAGAAGTTCGCAAACCCGGTTTGCGAACCTGCAATCGGAGGTTCGGGCTTTCTCTACCCATGAGGATGGTACAGGAAAAATGTTCCAAGTGCAAAAGGCTATAAAAGCCAGGCAACAGTCATCTTTCATTAGACAACTATGCTAAACCCATGAAAGTGAATTCATCAGTAAAAGGGGTTTTGGCCACTTGATGATGTGTCAAGAGGACAAAATCCCTAGGTTTAAAGAAGAATATAAAGCAGAGATAAATGAAGCGTATTATCCCATCTTGAAAGTTTGGCAGCTTTTTGTTAAAGTTCTGTTTGATCCCCTAGCCAGATCGAACCATTTTCGGAAAGCTGAAAGTCCCAGCTTTACTTTCCACTGGGTCTCGAGTCAATGTGATTCCCCATTCCCAAGTTAGGGGGGAAGGGGGGTGGGGGGGGGATGGGTGTCCCCTGCACTTTGCTGCAGAGAGCACAGTGGAATTGAGTCTCCTGCCCATGCTAGTAAGACAGAGAGGAAACAGGGGGGGCATAGCTGGGCTGCTCCTTCATCTGTAATGAGAGACCCAGGGCACTTGACATAAGTTTTGAAGACACAGATTTATGCTGCGAAGGAAGAAGAAGACCTACCGGGTGTGCTGCTTATCATTATGTTGGGTTCGTCCCATACTTCTGTAATTGCACTTTCTGCAGCCAACTTCAGGGGACAACCCTTCTTCGAAACCCCATAACTTGGGAACTGAGCATCATACTGACTCGGGATACAGTGCAACAGAAAGCCGGGACTTTCAGCTTTTCAAAAAGGGTCAGATCTTCCTGGGGGAACCAATAGAACTTTAACAAAAAGCTGCCAAACTTTCCAGACGGGATAATACGTAAGTACCTATATATATATATATATATATATATATATATATATATATATATATATATATATATATATATATATATATACATATATATATAATTTTTTTTTCTGAAATGTGGCAACACCACAACACATCAGTGTACACACCTTCAAAGTGTCAAAGTAGGCCAGAAAACCAACAATGAGGCCTGGTGCACACCAGAGGAGTTTTTCTGAGCGTTTTGAGTTTCTAAATCTGCTGCTAATGTTATCCTATGTGTCTGTGCACACTGGAGCAATGAGGTTTTGCAAAAAAAAAAACCCATAGCATTACATTGGGAAGAGCTTTTAGAGGTTTCACTTTCAAAAGCCCTTCCCAATGTAATGCTATGGGGTTTTTTGCAAAACCTCATTGCTCCAGTGTGCACAGACACATAGGATAACATTAGCAGCAGATTTAAAAACTCAAAACGCTCAGAAATCACATTGCACCAGGCCTATGGGAGTACTCGGTAGTTTAGCACTGCCCAGAAACTCCTGCAACCTCCTGCTGCTGTCTTCTGTAGGTAGTGGTGTGTGAAGCCTCCTCTCTGCTGCCACTGTTACTACTCCTACGTTAGTACTGTGGCACAGCTTTCTATTTCTGCCAATACAGACTTATTTTAGTAATACAATGCAATGAATGCACATGGTAGCTACAAATGACAGAGGCAGAAAGCTGTGTCCTTATTCTAACAGTGTCCAAAAGAGGATGCATGCACCACTATCTGTAATAGCCATGGGAGGTGATAAAGGGCATTACAGATGTAGTCAGCACTAACTTTGCCTTCTCTTTAAAGGGATACTGTAGGGGGGTCGGGGGAAAATGAGTTGAACTTACCCGAGGCTTTTAATGGTCCCCGGCAGACATCCTGTGCCTACGCAACCACTCACCGATGCTCCGGCCCCGCCTCCGGTTCACTTCTGGAATTTCAGACTTTAAAGTCGGAAAACCACTGCGCCTGCGTTGCCATGTCCTCAATCCCGCTGATGTCACCAGGAGCGTACTGCGCGCAGACACAGGCCATACTGGTCCTGCGCAGTATGCTCCTGGTGACATCAGTGGCAGTGAGGACACGGCAACGCAGGCGCAGTGGTTTTCCGACTTTAAAGTCTGAAATTCCAGAGGTGAATCGGAGGCGGGGCCAGAGTATCGGTGAGTGGCTGCGCGGGCACAGGATGTCTGCGGGGGACCATTAGAAGCCCCGGGTAAGTTCAACTCATTTTCCCCCGACCCCCCTACAGTATCCCTTTAAGAATATAACAATTTTTTACAGTGCTGTAGCTAGGTCTTGGTCTGTAATTGTAGCATGGTTCCTTTATTATGTATATAATGATAACTTGGACTATAGCAAGGGTTGCTGTGCATTAGTGATATACTGATTGTGCGGCTGTAGTCGTATGTAAATATGCACAATAAAAATATTCCAGGTCTGTCTAAAGTGTTCCTAGTGCAGGTACGTGCAACTGCTGAAATATTGCCATTTCAAATGTCTCTATGGTTAAAGAGAGACTGAAGCCATTTTAAAAACAAGTTTTTATCTTGTATTTAGCTTAAGGATGATGGTCACTGCTAAAACGCCCCATTCCCGTGGCAGAACAAGGTTTATATAACCCCCAAATCCCCGGGGCAAAAAATGGGGAGCGCTTCCTGATAAAGGCAGAGCTTAGGGCTGTAGCTCTGCCTCTACTCGCGTCAATCCCCGCTGATTGCTGCCTCTCCCCTCCCCCCGTCTCAGTCCTCTTTCACTGAGAGGGGCAGGGAGTGGCGGAGAATGAAGATCCGCGGACAGATTGACGCGAATGGAGTCAGAGCTACAGCCCTAAGGTCCCGGGCAGCAAGACCCATGATTTTGAAAGCCGTGGATTTTTGCCCTAGGATTTGGGGGTTATAAAACCCTCGTTCTGCCATGGGAATGTGGCGTTTTAGCAGTGACCATCATCCTTAAAGAGAACCTGTACTGAGTAAAAATATTTAAAATAAACACATGAGGTAACTTCAAATGAACATTGCATAGTTACCTTGCCATCAGTTCCTCTCAGAAGCGCTCCATTTTCTCCTGACAATAATCCCATCCAGTTCTGACAATATTTTGTCAGATCTGAAATATATCAGTTGCTGTCAGTAAAATATTAGTTGCTGTCAGTTACAGCTGAGAGGAAAACTGATGTACCAGGCAATGTCCATGTTTCCCTATGGCTCAAGTGGGCGATGTTACAGTTTAACTGTGTGCTGACCAGAAAGCGGTTATGGGTAATGGCTATTTTCAAAATGGAGGACGGAAAATTCCCTTGATCATAGTGAACAAATAGGATGCAGGACAGGAGAAAGACACTGAGGAGTAGACTACATGGATGGTAAGTATGACTTGTGTATGCCTATTTTGACTTTTATTTTCAGTACAGGTTTTCTTTAAGCTAAATAAAGGGTAAAAACTAGTTTACAAACTGGCTTCAGAGTTTCTTTAAAGCAGACCTGAACTCCGAACTAGAGATGGCCCGAACCTCCAATTTTCGGTTCCCGAACCGCGAACGCGAAGTTCCGCAAAAGTTCGGTTAGCGCGAACCGTAATATACTTCAATGAGGAGGCGAACTTTGAAAACTAAAAACACTTATGCTGGCCACAAAAGTGATGGAAAAGATGTTTCAAGGGGGTCTAACATCTGAGTTTTTGCATGGAGGAGTGGGATAGACGCCAAAAGTCCCGGGGAAAAAATCTGGATTTGACACAAAACAGCGTTTTAAGGGCAGAAATCACGTTGAATGCTAAATTGCAGGTCTAAAGTGCTTTAAAACGTCTTGCATGTATATACATCAATCAGGGAGTGTAAGTAGAGTGCTGCTTCACACTGACACACCAAACTCACTGTGTAAGGCACCACAAATAGCTGTTTGTGTTGTGACGGCCATGCTGGACTGGTGCGCACCATGATGAGAGTGCAGGTGATGCCGGCTTTCCAGCCCATATGGTCGCCTGGCTGAGGTAGCTGAATGACAGAACAGTGACTGTCCAGCTGATCAAATTTGGTCTGTCCACAATGAAGCAACGACATTATTATCATGGGTGTGCCCCCCCTGAGACACTCATATAGCCGGCGGTCATTGCTTCATTGTGATACACAAGCCCCTTCACTGCGGCAAGGTAACGATTATGAAGGGGAATTGGCACATGCACATGCTTTTGTTTTGTTGTTTCAGCTGCAGTGCAGCCATAAAAATTAGGCAGGCATGTACACACACCAGAAAAAAGTAGTATAGCCTTAAAAATTCAGGAATCCACCTGGAGGCGGAGAAGGCAGTCAACAGGCCTGCGTGCAGAGATGCTGTGTGGGGAGCGACTTAGTCTTGGGGCAGGCAGTCACACAGCGTGCAGGCAGAGATGCTGTGTGTGGGGACTGACTTAGTCTTCGGGCAGGCCTGAGTGTGCTTTGCAGACCAGGCATCCATGGTCAGATGGACCCTTGACCCAACGCTGTGTGCCAGAGAAGTCACCACTTGCCTTTCAACATCACAGTATAGTTTAGGTATCGCCTTGTTTGAGAAAAAATTGCGGCCTGGTATCTTCCACTGTGGTGTGTGGATTTGCTTTTGTGTGCTGCTTTTTTCTCAGGTGGTCATCCCATTGCAGTTTGTGCTTTGTAATCATGTACCTTTGTAAGGTAGTTGTCCCTACGCAGGACTTGGTCTTTCCACGGCTCAATTTTTGATGGCATTGCTCTCATCTGAGGCAGACACACAAAAACATTTCCACACTGCTGAGCCCTGGGGTGATGGCACTTTGGTGGTGGCGGCTGACTGAGTGTTAAGTGGGGTGCCAGAATCAGAGCAGGAGGAGGAAGATATGTCCCGCTTCTGTGCAGAAGCTGAGAAAGATGAGGTGTTCTGTGTTAACTGGCCAACTACGTCCTGACAATATTGGGGGTTGATGGCACATGCCTTCTTCTGAACACTGTACTTTGGTCAAAGGCCTCAAAAAATCAAGACAGTGTGACCTCGAACAGACCTGCCAGGTGGCCTGCCTCTGCCTTTTGTTTTGTTCATATTGGGGGGATGAAGTGAAAGGTATGCACTGACTTGACTAATACAATGTGCAGTCACACAGGTGCAGTTAAAAGGTATGCACGGAGTGGTATATCGCACTGCGTGCACTCACGTATGAAGGTGGGTGCACTGTGAACAACAGGTAGGCATATGCAGTGATGGGTATTACAATGTGCACCTGTCACACACAGACAGGTACCGGACAGGTACAGTGACACTGCGTGTGCTCACGTAGTTTGGTGGGTGCACTGTGAACAACAGGTAGGTATATGCAGTGATGGGTATTACAGTATTACAGTGTGCACCTGTCACACACAGACAGGTACCCTACCATTTTTGTTTCTCATCATAACCTCCATGAAGTGATCTTACAAAGATTTAAAAAAATAAATAAATAAAAATCACAACGAATAAATGATGTGTTAGTTTCTAAAGATCTCCATGTTCACTTTGGTTGGCTGATTCATTTATCCAGAGGAAATACTTGAAGAGCCCTTTGCAGTAAATCATACTTTGCCATGTTAGCTGTTTACTGCAATAAAGCTACAAAGGGTCAACCTTCGCTGGAAACCCACAGAATGTGCAGCCTGATGTGCGCGGTGCATCGCTTGCTTGCCTAGTTACCTGTGTGTGAATGAACAGAGATTTATGTTGCTGATCCAGCTTTTACCTGTGTTTGAATGAATAGAGATTTATGAGATAGCAGGTAGAAATGCTGACACAAGAAGCCTAAGCTGGGATTTAAAGACAGTACTCTTTGTCCAGTTGTAATGACCAGAAGCTTAGAAACATGTCTGCAGAGATATATATTGTGTGGACAAGATCTTAAGAGAACCTAATTGCTCCCTTGTTGGTTTGTGATGTACAATACAGAGCCAAAATGGAAATGTCAGTTTTGCAACGTGGTCAGCGAGAAAACCCACTTGTTGTCTTCTTAAAAATTGTATCTGGGGCAGAGCTGGATAATCCACAAGGCAACTAAGACAGTTGCCTACAGCCTAGAGAGAGACCAAGGACCTGTTTAATGCTCCCCCCCCCCCACACACACACACCAAATCTTACCAAAAAAGACAGATGGCCTTGAAAGGAGGGCCCAAAGTTGTTACTTGTCTTGGGCCCCATTTCACCTTAAGTCATTTCTGATCTTGGGACTTCAAGCAAACATCTGTCTCGTATTTTGAGGTTCCATTATCCTGATAAAATTAATAGCAGCATTTGTATACCACTTTTCTCCTGTCATACTCAAAGCACTTGCAAAGCAGCCACTACAGCACACTCAATAGGCAGTAGCAGTGTTAGGAAGTCTCACCCAAGAGCTCCTTACTGAATAGGTGTTAGCTTACTGAATTAGGAAGAGCTGAGATTTGAACTTAGGTCTACAGGTCTACTGTGTTAAATCCCCCACCATAACATATACCCAACATGTTTCACTTCCTAGTGGAAGGTTTTTCAAGGGTAAAACATGAAGTGCAGCTTCCGCTAGGAGGTGAAACATGTTGGGTTTATGTTATGGCGGGGGATTTGTGTAATTGATTATTACTTGATGAACTAAGGGTTGGGGTTATTTCTCCTCCAATACTTACTATGTACTCCAAGTTCATCAGATAGAGATTTTATTGTCACATGACAGCTACCTATGTTTGATCTTAATTTTAACTAATTAAAAGTTAAAGAGGAACTTTAGCCTATCTACAGCTAAGAAAAAGAAGGCCCATATGGACAGCACCACTCAGGGATATAACAATTTATTCAAAGAGTATATATAAATCACATATAATATATAATGACATTAATGAACTTCAAAAATTAAAATCAATTAAAACAGACCACATAGTCTGTGGTGTCCTCTCCTCCTTTCAAAGCGGAGTGACGCCCGCGAAACTAGTGGGACTGTCTTGAGGGGACCCCTACCTATTCTCAGCTGCACTGCCCTGCCTCCATTGGTGCTCCTGGGCTAAGTATCTCCTTACTTTTTTGCACACTCTTGTTCCTCTGTAAGCACTTTACACTATAGGCTGTTCTTGTGTGATATTGTTTAGCAGCCCATTATCCACTGTTTACCTAGCATTAGCACCTTTTTTCATACTGATATATTATATGTGGTCACTTTTATGTCTATATTTTTGCACTATTCCTGAACCCGGGTACAACCACTGGTGGGCTCTGAACAGATGCCCACCAAGGTGGCAATATATTAACACTTTTTTGGTACCAATTAATATATGCTGTTGCACAATATTGCATATATTATCTGATTTAAGGGACATGATTGTTTGCAGCTGTAGCTATATAGGACTATGTGGTCTGCTTTAATTGATTTTAATTTTTGAAGTTCATTAATGTCATTATATATTATATGTGTCCATATGGGCCTTCTTTTTCTTAGCTGTAGATATACAATTTTTGGGTTCTTGCTCATTCTATTTATATTGCCAAGTATTGCGGACATACCTTTGTTCTTACTGCTTACTAAGGGTGGCTCTTTCCTAGGAACTTCAGCCTAAACAAACATACTGTCATTAAGTTACATTAGTTATGTTAATTAAAAAAGATAGGTAATATAATCTCTTACCCACCCTGCTTTAAAAGAACAGGCAAATGTTTGATTTCATGAGGGCAGCCATCTTTTTGGTTGAAAGGAGGTGACAGGAAGCATGAGACACAGTTCCAACTGTCCTGATCATCCCTCCAAGTTGCTAGGCAACGTGAATAACAACATAGGAAATTCCATCATGCTTTGCACAGCATCAGGGAGTTTTCTTTGATGAGGCGGAGCTTAGTTTTTGTGCTACTAAAAATAAGGCTTAGGTAAGAAAAACAAAGTTCTGATGCTGTGAAACTGTTAAAGAAACACCAAGTCTTTTCAGTGCTGCTGAGTAGATTTTTAGTCTGGAGGTTCACTTTAAGTTTTACAACTTCGCATCCAGACCTTTTTTCCCACTTATGGACCAGAGCGGTTTTGACAGTTTTGCTATGTCCTTATTTAATCAGAAATAACTTTATCCCTACTTACGACACAGAAATGAAATATATATTTTTTTTTCAAGACAAAACTAGGCTTTCATTGTATGCCATTTTTTCCCCTCGAACAATTTTGTTTTCTAAAAAAAAAAAAAAAAACACTTATATAACGCTTTTCTCCTGGTGGACTCAAAGCACCAGAGCTGCAGTCACTAGGGCGCCCTTTATAGGCAGTAGCAGTGTTAGGGAGACTTGCCTAAGGTCTCCTGCTGAATAGGTGCTGGCTTACTAAACAGGCAGAGCCGAGATTCAAACCCTGAATCTATGAATTTTAATGGGAAAACAAAAGAAAAAAAAATAGAAAAAACATTTATTTCTCAGTTTTACCAATTCCAGTTTACAAATAAAAAGTGCTACTGTAGATAAAAAACACAAATTTTGTTTGGCTATTCTTACTGCTTATCAAAAAACTTAGATTATGTTCCGGTCACAATTTATGGTGAAGATATTTGATTCTGAAATAATGCTACAGAGTGTATTTTTTACTATGACATGAGAAAATAAAAGTATTTTTAATAGTAAAACTCAATCTCATTAGCTCAGGAAACATATATTCCCATTCACCAATTAGTACTGCATCAGATAGTGCCAGAAATGTGCTCAGGAGCAAGTCCAATCCTGCACAGCACTGCTTCTGCTACAAGACGTATATCTACTGACTTGTGGCTTAGATGAAGTCATAGAGGATGTATATCTACTGACTTGTTGTGGATAAAGTGGTCAATAATCCTGTCTCTTTCTCGAGGGAAAAAATGTTTAGTGTCATATTCAAATCAGGTTTTGTGAGTGTTGTAATTTGTAAATAAGATAAAGTTGGCAGGGTTGCAAGCAAAGCAACATTTAAAATAAGTTTGAAATTACCTTTTACCTATTTTTGAGCACTTAGAGAAAATTAGGCTAAGGGGAGAGGTTATGTTGTTTTTATCATTTCAATCAATTTGTATTTACAATTTTCTTTCAAACTCCAACTTTTATAACAATTATAACAATTTTGTATCATTCAGTATCAAGGTGTTCCTACTCCTAGTAGAAAATGCTTTGTCTCTTAGATTGGCTATTCAGCTAAAAAGTATGGCGCCTCTTTCAGGGTTCCAAACCTGATGCAGATTCATGCTCAGCCATGGAAATGTAGAGGAGGAACATGAGGTCATCATTCTGGAGGACATCTAAATAGAAATGAACTAAAACAATTGTCACTGTCTTGGTTGAGAATAGGAATTAGCTTTTGATTTTCCACTGATTTTATTGCCACCCGGTGATCAGCAAAACTACAAAATTACATCAGCCATGGGGATTTTGCATTGTCGTGCTGATTGCTGGAATCCACCTATATTATCAGGTAATAGTAAATGCTAGATAATATAGGAAGTGCAGTCTTGTGTCAAAAAGCAGTTTATCAAGTGTCATCAACTCCTCTGATTAATCTTGCTGCTAACAATTTGTATTTAGGCCTAATGATACTGATGTCTTAAAGGGAAGGTCCAAGCAAAATAAAAAAATGAGTTTCACTTACCTGGGGCTTCTACCAGCCCCATGCAGCCATCCTGTGCCCTCGAAGTCACTCACTGCTGCTCCAGTCCCCCGCTGGCAGCTTGCCGACTTAGGAGGTCGGCGGGACGCATTGCGTACAGTTTTACGCATTCCCGCTAGTGCAGGTACATTAACACATACAATTTTACGCGTTACCGGTTCAATGCATAAACATTTACGCATTTAACCAGTAACGCGTAAAAATGCATGTATTAATGTATCTGCACTAGCGGGAATGCGTAAAAATGTACGCAATGTGGCCCGCCGACCTCCGAGGTCGGCAAGCTGCCAGCGGGGGACTGGAGCAGCAGTGAGTGACTTCGAGGGCACAGAATGGCTGCATGGGGCTGCTAGAAGCCCCAGGTAAGTGAAACTCATTTTTTTATTTTGCTTTGACCTTCCCTTTAAGGTTATTCAAAATATGTTAAATTATCTCCAAGCATTAAAGTGTAACTGTTGGGCATAAAATAAAAAATCAATTCTTTATTTTTATCTGGTAAACAAGTAATATGGATGCTAACCAGGCAATCCAAAAGTAAAAATCTCTATTATTTTTCTTGTTTATAAATGATCATTCCCCAGTTTCCCTGACTCTTATTGAGTACGTTGTCGCAAAAAGGAAGTTGCAGGACATGCTGGGTTGTCCTTCTTTGCTTCTGTACATTAGTTAAGTCTGAGGGGAAATAAAGAAGCAAAAAAAGACAACCCTGCATGCCCTGCAACTTCCTTTGTGCGGCAACGTACCAAATAAGAGTCAGGTAAACTGGTTAATGATCATTTATAAACAAGAAAAGTAATAGAGATTTTAACTTTAGGATTGCCTGGTTAGCATCTGTATTACTTGTTTACCAGATAAAAATAAAGCATTGATTTTTGATTTTGTGCCCAACAGTTACACTTTAAGCATTTTCTTAATTTGAAGTGGGATAAAACTCAAACATAACATTAAATAAAAATGTTTATTACTCATACAGTTATCATATTTGCTTTAGTGCACAAGTAATATTGTCTGTCTATAAAGTACAAATTCCCAAAGGACAGCTTATCTGCTCTGAAAGCTGCCATTGCTTTTTACTGCATAGCTGCTGTATGTATATGCTAAAATTTACCCAGTGATTGTTTCTCAGCCACACACATATTAGAAGCAGAAAGAGCTCAGTTTCTGCACTTTGCTAATGTTCACTAATTGTAGCTGACAAAGGAATGTAAACAAAAGATAATGGTCACAACCTCTTTGGATGCAGCCAGAAGCTGCTCACTAAAGCAAGGAGCTTTCCACTGAAGAACAAAATGATGTGTTTACCTGTTTGAATGCTGTTCTGCTACAATTTTTTTTTTGTGCCAGCAGACTTTGTGCTGTAAATAATAGTTTAGAGCAAAGAGGAAATGTTGAGTTTCATATCACTTAAGTTTAATTTTTTTTTGGAGACGTTGCAAACAAATAAAAACATAAGTCTGGGCATGGTACCATGGTACAACTGGGTGTGTAATCTGCTAAATACTGTTACAGTGAGTGCTTTAACCTAATCACAGGGTATGCCAGTAATTCAGGTGAGACAATTTCGTGGAACTATAGATGCTCTAAAAAATCTGGTTAGTATATAGGTAACATGAACATACTTCCTTTAGAACTCTGATTATACAATGTCTTTAGTTTACCTCTACTTCCCACAGGTCTCACACTGGAAGCTGCAAAATGTTAACAAGGATTAAGAAATGACTACACGGGATCCCAGCTGGCAGTTCAAATGTTTGTATGATCAAATCCAGAGACAAACATATTTGCATATTTACACAATTAGCCCATGATGAAGCTGCGCTTGTGAGAATGGATATGGAATGCAATAAACCTGTATTAAGTGACGGATGGAGAATACTTTCTACTATGGAAGGTTATGAATATCTGCACTGTGAATAATGAGAGATAACATAATGTATCAAAGATGCAGTATGTTCCCAAACACACAGGAGAAGGTGAAAGTGATTGAACGGGGCCAGCGTCATTTGCATTATCACTGTAAGGTTTAAAAAGCTACTCGTATATAATACTCCAGAAGTACTTAGATTCCCACAAACTATTCCTTAGAAAATGACATTAGAGCACTTTAATCCTGATCTATAGGATGAATCCACCTTTGTGGACTTTCTCAGCCTGACATTCTCAGTATGTGCAGAACAAATCTAGCTGGTCTGACCTTTTGTAGGTCAGTCATATACAGTGCAGTATACGTCAATTTGCTATATGTCAGTACATATTACTGGATGGATGCACACAGCTGGTTTGTAGAAATGCTTGACAAAATAAAATGCATCTATCTTTCCTGAGAGGAGCATAACAGCTCCAATAACTGACTGCTCACTGAAACTTCTAGAAGCTTGACCTTAAAGACCATTTTCAGCTGATAATTTTCTGTCTTGGATTAGAGATGGGGTAGGGGTAGTGTATGCGATGACAAAGAAAATCAGGGGATCATTTCTAAGGTGATAGTCATGCCATAGTGATAAGGCACAGTACATATATCCAATTTTAATCTGCAGATCAGTGATGAACGTAATCAGCTAATTACGCTTACACAAGGTTTTGCGTAAATGTACGCATTTATGCTTATATGTAATTACGATTTGTAAATTCAATTGATTTCATATAGTTATTTGTAATTTCGCCTAAAATTTTGTGTAATTTTTCATAATTTTGTACCGACTTTGGCAGTGAATAGCAAATAGCAAAGTGACACCTAAATGGCTACGTATGTTAAAGAGAATAGTGTGTATTTTCCAAAAGACCTTGTCGTTTTTGAGAAAATCGATTTTAAAAATGCACAGATAAAAATGTTTTTTAAACAAAAAATGGACAGTCTAAAAAACATTTTTCTTTGCATATTTAAAATTGATTTTCTCAAATACAACAATGTCTTTTTGAAAAAAATCCTTTTTTTCTTACTTCTACGCAATATTCTCTTTAACATATATAGCAATTTTGGTAACAATACTATGTATGGGGGCTTTGCTATTAACCGCTAAAGCCGGCACAAGATTTTTTGAAATTGCACGAAAATTACACAAAATTATGAAATATTACTATTTCATACTAAATTAATTATGATTTTCTCTGATATTTTGCATTATTATTATGATTGCATATGTGAAATTTTGCCCCACCACTGCTGCAGATGACTGGCCAATTTTTACCACTGCCATGTAGTAGCCAACAGATGTTGAATACTATTAAACAGACTGAGTAGAACTGGTTAAATTGGCAAATCATCTGTGGATAAAAATTGGATGTGTTTATGGACCTTAAAGGGAATCTGAAGTTAAATTAATCTTATGAGATAAAGAACTGTATGTGTAGCACAGCTAAAAAAATAGAACATTAGTAGCAACTATAGGAGTCTCATATTGTTTTCAGTACAGGGAGAGTTAAGAAACTTCAATTGTTATCTACACATGCAAAAGAGCTTTCTGAGCTTTGTGACCCAACTTGGGTCAGAGACAGTCCTGTTTTCTGAAGCACTTATACATAAAATAAACAGCAAGCAACAACTTCAGATAAGGTTTTACTGCAGGGAAGTTCAAAGGCTCATTAGCTCTGCTTTGTTTCATAGTTAAAAATACAGATTGTAGTTTGTAAACTGCAAATATTAGAGAATGATGCAATGTTATTTTTTTTAAAAAAGCTATATAACTGAACATAAAAATATGAGACTCTTTTCTTTGCTACTAATGTTGTATTAATTACTATACTACACATACAATTCATTATATCATACCTTTTTTTTACTGTCACTTTAAGACACTGGGCAACAAAATAATACATATGTTGGCTGCTACATTTGTTCTGGGATACCTGGAGGAGCAAAATACCCCCCCCCCCCCCCCCCAACTGGACATGGTTTAAACATGTAAGCAACAGTCATATCTCAGTAGAGTTTATTCAAACTAGAAGAGTAACATTGGAGTCATTTACATGATTCAAGCTATTTATCTAGTCTAAATCATACCACCATGCTGCAAACACAAACCACCAAATATACACTCTTCAATAGGGGTAAATCTTGAATTGAATGTAGCATCCCCATGGATTCAGCCATCATACATAAAGCAGGTGTAAAACAATGAAGGATGCGCAATAAAAACAAGAATATAGTGAACAAAGGGCCCAAAGCAGAACCTATTGTGAAAGTAAATAAATATAAATAAAATGGAAAAGAGGCAAGGTACCAAGATGGTGACGAGAGCAGCCATGGCCACATGGCTCCTGTTTTGATTCATTTTATTACTAGCTGGACGCCTGGCGTTGCCCGAGTATGTATTTGGCAAGTGTTGGCTCTGCCCACTTTTCCTAACCCTAACACACAATTACTTAATGACCAAGTATGTGAGCTTTGCGGTCTTTGGCATCAATAATTTGCAATGAAATAAAATTAATCTGATTGGATGTGGCTCCACCCCTTTTCTGAATTTGAATACCAATCACCCAATGGCCAACTGTACCAGGTACAGGTGATTAACAGTGCAAGAATGGCAGCAATTAAATATTCCCCTTAAAAATCAATAGGTGGATTTTGATTGGCTTTTATAGGCTCCACCCACTTTTCTGAATATTTATCCCAGTCACCCAGTGACCAACTGTGCAAAAGTTTGAGAACCCTACCATTAACAGTGTAAGAATGGCTGCAGTTTACATTTTCACAATGACATTTGTATTTTTCTCCACCCACTTATTTCCTAACATTGTTCAGGTAGGTATTTGGCTGGTGTTGGCTCCGCCTACTATTTCTAACCCTAACACTCAGTTACTCAATAACCAGGTTTGTGAGCTTTGCGGTCTTTGGCATCAGTAATTTGCATTGAGATTAAACAAATCTGATTGGCTGTTTGTGGCTCCACCCCTTTGTCTGAATTTAAACCCCAGTCACCCAATGACCAACTGTACCAGGTTTAAGGCTTGTACCATTAACAGTGCAAGAATGGTAGCAATTACATATTCCCCTTTAAAATTAATAGGTGAATTTTGATTGGCTTTTGTAGGCTCCACCCACTTCTCTGAATATTAATCCCAGTCACCCAGTGACCAATTGTGCAAAGTTTAAGAACCCTATCATTAAAAGTGTAAGAATTGCTGCAGTTTACATTTTCACAGTGAAATTTGCATTTGTCTCCGCCTACTGATGACCCGGCATTGCCCGATTGTGTATTTTGCAGGAGCTGGCTGTGCCCACTTTTCCTAACCCTAACACACAATGAATCAATTACTCAATGACCAAGTTGTGAACTTTGCAGTCTTTGGCATCAATAACCTGCATTAAAATGAAACAAATCACATTGGCTGTGTGTGGCTCCACCCTGTTTTATGAATGTAAACCCCAGTCACGCAATGATCAACCGTACCAGGTTTGAGGCTCGTGCCATTAACAGTGCAAGAATGGAAGCAATGAAATAATCCCCTGAAAAATCAATAGGTAATTTTTAATTGCCTTTTGTAGGCTCCACCCACTTGTCTAAATATTAACTCCAGTCACCCAGTAACCAACTGTGCAAAGTTTGAGAACCCTACCATTAGCAGTGTAAGAATGGCTGCTGTTTACATTTTCCCAGTAAAATTTGTATTTGTCTCCGCCCACTTATGACCCTGCGTTGCTCGCTTATGTATTTGGCTGGTGTTGGCTGTGCTCACTTTTCTAACCCTAACGCACAATTAATCAATTACTCGATTACCAAGTTTGAGAGCTTTGCGGTGTTTGGCAACAATAATTTGCATTGGAATGAAACAAATCTGATCGGCTATTTGTGGCTCCACCCCCTTTCTGAAATTGAACCCCAGTCACCCAATGATCAACTATACCAGGTTTGAGGCTTGTGCCATTAACAGTGCAAGAATGGCAGAAATGTAAATAGTCCCCTTGATAATCAATAGGTGAATTTTGATTGGCTTTTATAGGCTCCAACCACTTTTCTGAATAATAATCCTAGTCACCCAACTACCAACTGTGCAAAGTTTAAAAACCCTACCATTAACAGTGTAAGAAAAACAAAAGTTTGCTTTCTTAAAACAGAAAGAATTTGCAATAATTCAGGTTGGAGTGAGCTTGAGATGTTTCCCAGTGCATCACTGCTGAATATATGCAAATTAACCATTGTTACCCTTAGAAGCTAAACACACCTCCAGAACCGCTGGAATGCAATGATGTGTCAGCTTGTTAAATTGTACAGAGCCATAATAATCCAACATGCATACAGACTGTTTTGGATTTTTTTTTTTTTTTTTTTTAAAAGCCTTTCAGATTAAAATCACTTAAAAACCAGCCCTCACACGGATCTCTCCATCAGGTTGGCAGCGATCTTGCCCTTCCTTCACTGTTCAATCATCATGCCGGCTTTTATTAAGTCTGTTCTTTATCAATAAAAAGAAAACAAAACATTTTAGAGCAATGAGCTCCACTCCTTTTGCTTCCACAATTCTTGTGCCTTCTCCTCTCCAACACCTTTTTTTTCCGCCAGGTACACCACATACAATCTTGCTAAGAAAATATTGCACACTGCTTCAAGTGACAACTCCTCCTTCTGGAATACTATTAAGTTTCTTACATCCCACAAAACTTCCTTAAGTACGGAGAACACAATCCACCCCTTCCTATCCTTCTCCTTTGCACCCAGTGACACTCCACCCATCACCATTGAAAGAGATGTGACCCTAACCTCCACCACCACCTCTAAAAATTTCCTCAACTTCCTCCGAAAACCCTTTGCAAAATCACAATCCCAAAACACGTGGTCCACATCCTCTTCCCCTCCACACCCTTCTCTTGGACACCTTCCTGAGGGAGTCATACCCCTCAATTTGCAAAAAACCCTAGTAGGGAGCGCTGACACCAGAGCCATCCAGACAACATCTTTTTGCCTGTTTGTTATTCCTTTAATACTCATTCTTTTCCATACTGTCTCCGCTTGTGCACTTGTCATTCCTTTTATATAACATATTATATCATTTCTTGTGATCCATTTTTTTATATTCTGCTTGTTTATGTCTGTTAAGGCTGCTCCTGCCATATTGAAATTGTCCAGAATTCCTTTAACTTTTTGGTAGCATGATGTAGTAGTGTATGCAACAGGCTTGCTCAAATCCTTAGCGACCCATCCCAACCTGTTCCACAACCATCCTCCCAAGTACCTCACAAAATCCTTCACCCTCCCCTCTGACTCCAACACTCTACGGACAGACACCAGATAGTGCAGAGACAAAAAGGAAGCAACATCAGGGAAGTCCCAACCACCCAGAGACACACCCTTGTGAACCGTCACCCGTGCCACCCTCTCCATCTTTGAACCCCAGAAGAAGACAAACAACATTCTCTGCACCTCTTGCATCCACCTTTTGCCAGGAGGCAAGACCAAACAAAAATACAACAACAACGGCAATATCACAGCTTTCACCACCAACACTTTCCCTGAAAAGGACAACTTCCGCAACCTCCACAAATTCAACTTTCTTACCACTTTTCCTTTCACCTCATCCAAAGTCTTTCTACCTTTCATCTCTGCATCAAACACCACACCCAACACCTTGATCTCCTGACTCACCGGCACTTTCTCCACTTTCAAAGGTACAGGCCTCCCAAAGGAAACCAGTTGGGACTTCTCCCAATTCACAGCCATTCCAGACATTCCACAAAACACCTTCACATGCAAATTCACCCTGTCAATATCAGCCTGAGACCCGCCCACAAATGACACATCATCCATATAAGCCAAATACTTCACCTGCTCTCCACCACCACCTGGCACAACAAACCCTTTCACCACTTTATCCCGCTGGACATACCTCAGCAAAGGCTCCACCACACAAATAAAAGCCATAGGCGACAGTGGACACCCCTGCCTGACTCCGGACAAAACGGGGAATGACCTGGACAAAACCCCATTCACCAAGACTTGGCTCGAAATTCCAGTGTAAAAACTTCTAATAACTTTTAGGAGACAATCAGGGACCCCTAATTTTGCCATCACCCCGAACAGGAAGGAGTGTGATACTCTATCAAATGCCTTTTCCAAATCGATACCCTCAATGACCATCGGCACTTTATTTTCCTGTGAAAAATTTATCATGTCCCTTAACAAAACCAGGTTATCGACGCTTCTTCGACCGGGGACCGCACAGGTCTGCCCCTCTCCAATCATAGATGCTATCACACTCCTTAACCTGTTTGCGACCAATTTCGCCACTATCTTGTAGTCCACATTCAACAGCGAAATCGGCCTCCAATTTTTTATCAATTTTTTGTCTCCTTTCTTATAAATCAGGGTGATGACTCCCTCCCGCATTGATGGGGACAACCGTCCAGAAGAAAAAACCTCCTGGACCACCTCCACCACTTCCCCACCAATGATAGGCCAGGCCCACCTAAAAAACTCCACTGGGAGCCCATCCTTGCCTGGAGTCTTGCCTGTTTGCATGGCACCCACTGCCGCCCATACCTCCTCCGTGGCCACCGACTCTTTCAACTGCTGCACCTCCAACGGATCCAAACACTCCTCCAACACCTCTTCACAATACTCTTCCATCTCCACATCCGACACAACTTTTCCTCCTCCATACAAATCCACATAAAACTTCTGCACCTCTTCCACCACCTCAGAACCAACCACTTCTTTCTCATCCACCACCACTGACTCTAACACTTCCCTACTGGACACCACCTTCTTAAAGAAGAAACGGGAGCAAGACTCCCCCTCTTCCAAATCTCTCACTTTCGCCTGATACACAATCCTCTTCCCACGTTCCATCAACATTCTCTTCATTCGCTGTCTTGCCTCCTCCAACTCTTCCTCCACCTCATACCCCCATACCTTCATCTTCACCAGATACTGCAATCTCACTTTCCACCTTTCTTCCTCCTCTCTCTGCAAACACCTCTTCTCATACGCCAGATTCCTGAAAAAGCCAGAAATCCTCCTCTTCACCCAATCCCACCATTCCAACAAATCCACAAAACCTCTCTTCCTGCGCACCCATCCTGCATATTCCACCCTAAATCTTTCAAGTACATCCACATCCTCCAACAACTCCACATTCAACTTCCAGACTCCCTTCCCAAACACCACTCTCTCCGACGCTTCCAAGGAACAAAGAATGGCTCTGTGATCAGAAAAAGTGACCTGGTGATAAGAGACAGCAGAAACCAACACATACCTAGAAAGTAAAAAGTAATCTATGCGTGACTTAACCGTGCCCGTATCTGAAAAGTAAGTATATTCCCTGTCCCTACTGCCTGCCGCCAAAGCTGCATCCTGCAGTCCAAAATCTGTCACAATCTGGTTGAGGATCCTACTGGTGGAGTCCAGCTTGGTCTCTCCTGACCCCACTCGATCCCCAACCGATCTTATACAGTTCAGATCGCCGGCCACAATGGTCTTAATGCGGCCTGGCAGATTGAACTTGAGCACCTCCAAAAACTCCGCCCTCTCTTTCTTGTCTGCAGGAGCGTAACAGTTAAAAAGACGGTACTGGGAACCAAAGAAATCAAAATTCACAACCATCATCCTTCCCGGAATGACAGCATGTGACAAAACCTTTATGCCTGGGTTATTAAACAGCACGCCAATGCCCTCATTCCTACTCTGGCAGGCAGGGGACCAGATGGCATTGCCCCCTGTCCATTCCCCAGAGCCTGGTACCGTCTTCAATATACACTCCTGCAGACAAAAAATATCCGCCCTAAAATTTGCGAGGTCCTGCAGGACTGCAGCCCGGCGGTATGAGGAGCCGATCCCCCTCACATTTACTGACAGCAGGGACAGGACCATCACCAAAAGACACCACGTGTTATGCACCCTACACTCAGCCATCATCACTTCTTGGATGCCCTGGGACTCTTCCTTAAGCCCACTGTAGCGGGCTCCTGCTTTCCTTTTCTGTTTTTCTTCCTTTTTTGTTTCTTTGACTCCGCCATATTCCAGTCCTCTGGACCAGAATCTCCAGCAGCACTTGGCCCAGGCACCTCTGGGTTAATCCTCCTAGCTGGTTTGGTGTTTTTCCAGCTAGGGGGTACAGGAGACTGCGTCATATCAACTTTTAACTCTCCCTCAGAAATGTCACTGACAATACGCATTTTTGACACGTGGGTGTCATCACTCTCTGATTCCGTCACAGGCTCTTTTCTTTCCTGATAAGGTGGTGGATAATCGCTGTCACTCTCTTCTATCACCACCTCTTTCTCCCCTTCCACTTTCCCAGGGTCAGTTATGTCCATCTCACTCTCCTCCTCCTCATTTGCATAACCTCCTCCCACCTCCTCTGACATCATGCTGGCCGATTTCCCTCCTTTATTTGAATTTGGGGAGCCGTTTTTTTTGGAGGGAAAAGAGGGAGTCCCCTGCTGGGATCTCCCCACAGCAGTGTCAGCCTTTATCTTTTTCCCTGCGCTTTTCACAGGGCTGGAATGTGCTGGCAGAGTCTTCTGCGAGAGAGCAGAAGAAGGGGTGGAGTCAGGATTGTGCAGGGGATCAGCTGACTGTACAGCTGTTTCCCCACCTGCATTCCTCTCGTTCTCGCCGGCTGAGCCGGCTCCAGGGACTGTGGCACTACTGCTCCCAGCGGACCTGCGGCTACTAGCGTCCATGGCAGGCCGCTGGGAGTCTGTGCAGACATCAGGCACCTCTGCCTGGCTGATGAGAAGCACGGGGGAGGCTTCGGTACTGGTGGCAGGGGTCAGGGAAGCCTCAGCATGCTCTCCCGGCTCACGCTGCGGGTCCCGCTCAGCAACAGCTGAGCTGGTGACGTCACTGGCATCGGGGGAATCCCGCTCTGCTTGAGAGCCGGGCACATCTTTGGGGAGCTGCTCTGGGGGGTTTCCTCCACAAAATCTCTCTGCACAGCCCCAGCCTGACTCTCCACAGCGGGGGGACTCGGGGCAACCTCAGTCACAGCACATAAATCAGCTTCTCCAGTCCTACTCGCTGCAGACACGGCAGCCGCAGCCTTCTTGCAGGCAGGACCGGCAACATTCTGCACATCACAGGGAAACTCTGCAGACAGAGGCACGGCGTCCTCTTCACCCCCACTCCCCACAGCATCATCATTTTCATTCACATCCTCGGCAAGTTTCCTTTTTTTAACTCGCTGCAGCTTTTGCACCTCCTCTGCCTGCAGCATCTGGGAATCAGTCACATCATCCACAGGGGGGACAGGGGGGGTCTCTGCAGCGGTTGGGCCCGAATGACACACACTGGTGCCCTCTCCAGCTGCATCAGCAAAGGGAGGCTCAGTAACAGCCTCAGGGTCCCGGGGCTCCACATGGGGAGCCAGTGACCTCCTCCTTCCCCTGCTGTATGAACCAGCTGCAGCAGCATACGTGTAAATCCTTGTTTTGCCACGCTTTTCACAATCTTTGGCCAAGTGGCCACTTATCCCACAGAGGTCACAAACTTTCACCTTCTTACAGCTGGAGCCAGGGTGCACTGGCTCCTTGCAATGTCTGCACCGCTCCTCAGAAACACAACTTCCGGCTCCATGCCCGAACATATAGCACCTCCGGCAGTAGAGAGGCTGCCCAGGATACGTGACATAACCTCTCTCCCCAGCAATAGAGAAAACAGGGGGCGGGTGAACTACATCATGCCAGCAACCCTCCTGTCTCTTGAACTTCATAAAAAACTTCATTTTGCTTCTGTAAACACCAATATGGTTATATATTTTTTCAGCATAACTTACATCCTCAAAATATCTGAGCATAAACAGCCTGACCACATCTGGCTCCACGAATGGATTGTACATATGTACATAAATCTGTCTCGCCTTTTCGTTAAATAATGGCGTGACCGACTCCAACCAATTAACATAATCTTCCCTGCTCTCTCTATAATCTGCCAGCACTTTTAGCGCATCTTCCTCATTATGCATAGTAACATCATAGGCCCCTTGTCCTGGAAAATCTTGTATTGCAAACATCTTGCTCTTATTCAGCTTCAACCCCTCCACCAGTACCTTATCGATGAACGCCTTTGGTCCATGCTTCCTCCAATCCGTCTTTACTACAAAGCGAACTGAGTTCCGAAGTTTTGGCATGCCTCCTCCACCTCCTCCACTCGACGCAGCTGCCATCCTCCCCTCGTTTATCCAGGGCCCCCACAAGGAGGACCCTTAGAATACCTCTCGTACCAAGACCAAGTATACTGTTTCGGATTGCTTGATCCTCATCAGTGCATGGCATGGATTAATTTGGCTCTATGCAGTAGGGCTTGTAACACCAAGAGATACAGACTAACCAGCAAGCTCATGGTGACCCAGAACTCATTGGCGTGTGTAAGGGACTACAATGGTCCTAAAAGCCCACTTACTAAGATGTTAAGAAAAACAAAAGTTTGCTTTCTTAAAACAGAAAGAATTTGTGATAATTCAGGTTGGAGTGAGCTTGAGATGTCTCCCAGAGCATCACTGCTGAATATATGCAAATTAACCATTCTACCCTTAGAAGCTAAACACACCTCCAGTGTAACAGTGTATGGCTGCAGTTTACATTTTCCAGTGAAATTTGTATTTGTCTCTTTTTGGTTATGGGAATAAAACGTATCCTATACTTTATTCCAGGTAAGGTACTATTTGTGTGCCAAATTTCATTCAAATCCGTTCAGCCGTTTTTGCGTGATCGAGTAACAAACATCCAAACATCCACACATCCAAACATCCAAACATCCGAACTTTCCCATTTATTATATTAGTAGGATAGGGAGTGCAGAATTATTAGGCAAGTTGTATTTTTGAGGAATCATTTTATTATTGAACAACAACCATGTTCTCAATGAACCCAAAAAACTCATTGATATCAGAGCTGAATATTTTTGAAAATAGTTTTTAGTTTGTTTTTAGTTTTAGCTATTTTAGGGGGATATCTGTGTGTGCAGGTGACTATTACTGTGCATAATTATTAGGCAACTTAACAAAAAACAAATATATACGCATTTCTATTATTTATTTTTACCAGTGAAACCAATATAACATCTTAACATTCACAAATATAGCCACCTTTCTTCGCAAGGACACTCAAAAGCCTGCCATCCATGGATTCTGTCAGTGTTTTGATCTGTTCACCATCAACATTGCGTGCAGCAGCAACCACAGCCTCCCAGACACTGTTCAGAGAGGAGTACTGTTTTCCCTCCTTGTAAATCTCACATTTTATGATGGACCACAGGTTCTCAATGGGGTTCAGATCAGGTGAACAAGGAGGCCATGTCATTGGTTTTTCTTCTTTTATACCCTTTCTTGCCAGCCACATTGTGGAGTACTTGGATGCGTGTGATGGAGCATTGTCCTGCATGAAAATCATGTTTTTCTTGAAGGATGCAGACTTCTTCCTGTACCACTGCTTGAAGACGGTGTCTTCCAGAAACTGGCAGTAGGACTGGAAGTTGAGCTTGACTCCATCCTCAACCCGAAAAGGCCCCACAAGCTCATCTTTGATGATACCAGCCCAAACCAGTACTCCACCTCCACCTTGCTGGCGTCTGAGTCGGACTGGAGCTCTCTGCCCATTACCAATCCAGCCACGGGCCCATCCATCTGGCCCATCAAGACTCACTCTCATTTCATCAGTCCATAAAACCTTAGAAAAATCAGTCTTGAGATATTTCTTGGCCCAGTCTTGACGTTTCAGCTTGTGTGTCTTGTTTAGTGGTGGTAGTCTTTCAGCCTTTCTTACCTTGGCCATGTCTCTGAGTATTGCACACCTTGTGCTTTTGGGCACTCCAGTGATGTTGTAGCTCTGAAATATGGCCAAACTGGTGGCAAGTGGCATCTTGGCAGCTGCACGCTTGACTTTTCTCAGTTCATGGGCAGTTATTTTGCGCCTTGGGTTTTCCACACGCTTCTTGCGACCCTGTTGACTATTTTGAATGAAACGCTTGATTGTTCGATGATCAAGCTTCAGAAGCTTTGCAATTTTAAGAGTGCTGCATCCCTCTGCAAGATATCTCACAATTTTTGACTTTTCTGAGCCTGTCAAGTCCTTCTTTTGACCCATTTTGCTAAAGGAAAGAAAGTTGCCTAATAATTATGCACACCTGATATAGGGTGATGTCATTAGACCACACCCCTTCTCAGTACAGAGATGCACATCACCTAATATGCTTAATTGGTAGTAGGCTTTCGAGCCTATACAGCTTGGAGTAAGACAACATGCATAAAGAGGATGAGGTGGTCAAAATACTCATTTGCCTAATAATTCTGCACTCCCTGTATATCTTCAGTTTACTACCAAAATAAATGAGCTTGGCTTTGTGGACTTTCAGTGAACTATTCTTCTAATACAGGTTTTTTTTCCAGTTTTTATTAAAAACGACTATTAGATGGATCTGGTGGTGGCTTTAGATCTTCATCTCTACTAATTTTATATTTATTTCTATCTCATCTTGTTGTATGAGACGAGTCATCCAAAAGACAAGTGTTTGGGGCTTCTGGGAAAATAGTTCTATGTTTTCTTTTAAGAAAGTCACCATATATCTATTGAGGAATTGTATGTCTGCATCAATGAATGTTGTCTTACAGACAGTATGTGCATATAGGAATAGCTTTGGTTGGATCTCATACATACTGTATGGCTTCTCTTCACTATATTCAATCTACACATATCAGCTTACTTGGATCAGGTATAGATTTATGTGCACGGTGAAAGCCTAATTTTCATTACTTATAACTCAATGTTTGACAAGTGAGCCAGACACGGTGTGTTATATGTATATTCATTATATCACATAGCTCTCAGTGGCGAAGTGTCATGTCTGATTCCTTTCTCTCATTGTATAATTAATTGAGTTAAAAGAAAAATCGTGAGCAATTATACAGCATTCCACTGCACTGTGTTAAAAAACAACATGGTGCTGGAATCAAAAGCCAACCTGTATTTCAATAAATAATGTTTTAATGCAAACTTCCAGGGTGTCGAGGACTGAATTAAAAGCTTTTGATGTTTTTGTGACACAAATGTAGGTAATGGCTCATGGATTTTTTGTTAGTTTTTGAGTTAAAGGACCACTGTGGTGAAAAATTGTAAAATTCAAAAATACATACATTTAAGTTGTATAGTTGTCCCAAGGTGAAATGCACTTTTTTCCTATGCAGCTGTTACTTAAAGAGACTCCGTAACAAAAATTGCATCCTGTTTTTTATCATCCTACAAGTTCCAAAAGCTATTCTAATGTGTTCTGGCTTACTGCAGCACTTTGTACTATCACCATCTCTGTAATAAATCAACTTATCTCTCTCTTGTCAGACTTGTCAGCCTGTGTCTGGAAGGCTGCCAAGTTCTTCAGTGTTGTGGTTCTGCTATGAACTCCCCCTGCCAGGCCCATCTATGCACACTGCCTGTGTGTTATTTAGATTAGAGCAGCTTCTCTCTTCTCTCTTATCTTTTACAAGCTGGATAAATGGTCCTCTGAGCTGGCTGGGCTTTCACATACAGAGGAATTACATACAGGCAGAGCTGTCTGCACTCTGCAGGAAGAAACAGCCTGACACTTCAGTGGAAGATAGCTGCAGGGGGAAAGAAACACACAAATGATCTCTTGAGATTCAAAAGGAAGGCTGTATACAGCCTGCTTGTATATGAATGTATTTTCTATGTGTGGACATACTTTACATCAACCTACTTCCTGTTTTGGTGGCCATTTTGTTTGTTTATAAACAAACTTTTTAAAACTGTTTTTAACCACTTTTAATGCGGCGAGGAGCGGCGAAATTGTGACAGAGGGTAATAGGAGATGTCCCCTAACGCACTGGTATGTTTACTTTTGTGCGATTTTAACAACACAGATTCTCTTTAAAGTAAGTAGTAAAATATTTTAGACTTATAGATTTCTTCATGGAGGATTCTCAGTATTACCTTTATTATTCTTCACCAAAGCACTACCTGGAAATTATCTACATAAGATGCTGCTGTCCAGCTTGCACACTATTTTCACAGTTGGATTGAGTAACTGGTGTTCAGTCAGGGCCTGAGCCCACAGACAGAGTTGTGTCTGCTTCTCAGTTATACATCAATGTTATAAATGCTGAAAAGTAGACAGAAATGGACACAACTGCGTTAGTGGACTCTCAGTACTTTTAAAACTAAAAGTAAAAAAAACCCTAAAGCCTCGTTTCCATGCAGGGCAGAGCCCCGTGACTCTCACTCCCGACAGGGGGCAGGGATTGCAATCCCATTCAGTATACTCAGTATATTCAGTATACAGATGCGCCCCGAAATGCAACAAACCATGCGCTGTGATTCCAGCTGTGAATCGCCGCACATGAATGGAAATGGCAGACAGTGCAGTCTATGTACTGTCTGCTGTCCATGTTGCTGTTTTTTTGCTCCAGATTCTGGAATAAGTCCGGTTTTTTTTGTTGGTTTTTTTTTTAGAAATTAGGCAAACTCATGAAGCTCTTTTACAGACTCTTGTTCAGCAAAATCGTCTTGTATTATCACAGAAGTTACAGAAAGACAATAATAAATGAGAGAACAGCATCACAAGGGGTTATACTGTATGAGAATCAATCATATAATGTCTGGAATATGACAAAACAAGGCCATACATCTCAAACCAGACACAACTTTTGCAACAAATTAATATGTAACTGGCTATAATTTGATATCATAAATACAATTCAGATGAGAATATACAAACATAAAATTGTACAAACCTGCATTAAAATGATAATTTTGGTTATAAATGTTGTTTATTGGCTAATATGTCTTAGCCTCTTCCAGACTGCTGCAGTTGAAATCTATGTCCTGTTTACGGCTTTATAAGGCTGCCAATGCATAGGTTTCAGTTTATGCATTTGCTGCTCCCATCGTTTGCGCTGATCCGGCAAATGCTGCAGCCAACTCACACTGACAGCAGAGTTCTGTATCTTGCCTCCTGACCCTGTGATCACAGTAAGCCCATCACAGTTATCGCACCTCATTACAGAGAAATAATGTCTCTGGTCCTTAAAAGGAGTCGGACTACGAGCACCTCTTATGAGTATGCCTTTAAGACTCCGACCAGTACTGCAAAGTACTTAAAGATGCATACTTTTATGTAGCTTGTGCTCTTCTCTTTCGTTTGATACCTGAATCACCGTTCTACACCAAATAGTTTTCAATCAATTTCAATTTAAAAATTGCGGCTGCCATCTTGGCTATGTCATAACTTCCAGGTCACCCCTGTCTTATCTGTTAGAGAAGTGCATCAATAAATGAAGCAGGAAGAGGAAGTGACACGTATGGCCATTGCGAGAGGCTCCTCCAGAGGGGTCATAGCAATACTTTGTTGGAAGTCGTCTGGCTTAAAGGCATGCCCATGAGAGGTGCTCGGCGTCCCTTTAAAGTGTACCCAAGGCGATATGTGACATGATGAGATAACTATGTGCGTGTATAGTACAAAACATATTAATAACCAGGCTGTTTTACTTGTATTATTTTGCTGCCTGAAAGAGTTAATTTCTAGGCATGGAAGTGACAGCTTCTGTCTTGTCGGTAGCTTGTTGGGAATATAGTAAACCTCCCTGATAAGCAAATTACAGCAATAAAAGTTTTCCTGGCAGAATACAGCTTCTGAGGACAGTGAGTGATAAAATATATGAACTATTGACCTTTTTTTTTAACTCTGGGACATTTGATAGGCTGCCACTGACAAGAGACAGTAAAACATTCAACCTACTTTGTAAATGTTTTAATATAAAACAAAACCATGAGATATCTAAAAAAAATCCGTTTTAGGAGTAGGAGGATAAATATATTTGTTTATGACTTAGTTTATTTTCATCTCGGGTTCACTTTAAGGCCTTGTTTACATTATAAATCGCCAGCGCTATCACAAGCACTGGCGATTTATGGGGTGAGCAATTTTGGCTTAGAAAAGCACTTTTATAAGCGCTTTTGCAGAGCAATTGATTTTTCACTTACTGACATCAGTCAGGAAGTTAACTCTTTAACCCGGAAAGTGCTTGGAAAATCGCAACACAAAGTGCTTTTTTAAGCGCTTTGCGATTTCATCACACCTACCATTGAGCCAAAACATCCAGAAAATTGTACAGGTAGCGCGTTTGCGATTTTAAAAAAATCGCAGTGCTCAAATGTGAACACTATCATAGGAAATCATTACACAAGCGCTTTTAGAGCAATTTGCAAAGTTTCCAGCTCTTTTAAAAAAAAAAGCAAACGCTGATAGTGTGAACAAGCCCTTAGGGACCTGGGACTGCTACAGGGTCAGACTGACAACTCATGGGGCCCCTGGGCAATAGGAGATTATGGGCCCCCATACCAGTGTTTCCCACCTTTCACGTTATATTTTTACAGACTAAGATATCATAATTTACTGACAACAGCAAATATTTTATATTATGATATTTTATACTGATAAAAAACCCCGCGTCTAAAAATGGGTGTGGTCGCGCAACAGAATGTGGGTGTGGTCATGGGTGGGGCAAAATATACATGACCTTAGCAGTGGTGTAAAAGGTCTGCCGGGGAAGTTTGAACTCTGCCATAGTGTTTCCCTCCCAAGATACATGTAATCTGACAGCATTTCACCAAAAATCCATGCAATTTGGCAGAGGTTCCTCCAAAATACAGATAATATGTCAGTCATTCCCCCAAAATAGACATTATCTGGCAGCAGCAGTTCCCCCAAATACACATAATTTGGCAGCGGCTCCCCAAAATATGCGTAATCTGGCAGCGGATCACCAAAAATACATGTAGCAGCAGTGGTTCCCCCAAAATACACAGAATCTGGAAGCAGTGGTTCCCCCATTATACACAATCTGGCAGCGGTTCCCCAAAAATACACATAATCTGGCAGCTGTTTCCCAAAATACACACGGTATTCGAGTACCATCACCATTGCTACGGTAATGCGCGTTAGTAACACAAATTACTGTTGCAACAGGCACACTACAGACACACTACTTGAGTACCGCAGGTCGGGCAGGTATAAGGGTAATATTGCTGTGTGCTGTATGCAAATGGCAGCATTTCCGCAATTTTGTGACTCAACCCCATTGGCGCCCTTACAATTCACTTTTTCTCCTACGTCTTCTCCTAGGTGATATTTTTCACACCTTATCAATAAAAAGACTTTTAACCTCTTGAGGACTGCAGTGTTAAACCCCCCTAAAGACCAGGCCTTTTTTGATGAAATGGCCACTGCAGCTTTAAGGCCAGCTGCAGGGCTGAACAACACAGCACACAAGTGATTCCCCACCCCTTTCCCCCCACCAACAGAGCTCTCTGTTGGTGGGGTCGGATCGTCCCCCTTGTGTTTATTTTTTTTTAACAAATATTATTGTTATTTATTTTTTAATAAAAAATACAGGTTTTTTTATTATGTTTTCCCCTCCCTCCCAGCAGCTGGCCGATCACTACAATCGGCTGTCATAGGCTTCTGCCTATGAGAGCCAATCGCTCTCTTGTCCCCCAGGGGGACAAGCCGTGTTACAAGGCTGTCCCCAGTACAGCGCTGCTGCCGCCGCGGCCACGCCCGTTGGCGTGCGGTGGTCAGCAGGTAGTTAGGTCAGCAGCAAGCAAGAAAATATTCGGAATAATTTTCACAGTACGTTTCTACTTACTTTTTGGTCCTTTTATAATTGCAAAGTGTTCTCCCGGCCCCCTGCTTGCAGCGGCAGCTCCACCACTCGAATCCCCTGCAGTGGGGGACTTTGAAAGTCTTCAGGAGCCTAGTCCTCCTGAAGACAGGCAGCTCCATAATGCGCAGGCACAAGTGTACTAGAGAGTGTGCTCCTATTTCGCAGTATTGATAGGCCTGTCTACTGGAGCACTCGGGCTCCTGAAGACTTTTAAAGCCTCCCTTCGGCGTCAGAGAAATAAGTATTTGACCAAATTGGTAGAATATTGCTAGGGATGATCCTGCACTGTAACGGGGACTGGGAGAGGAGAGGGAAGGCTCTATAGGACCCAGAGCCTTCCCTCTCCTTAGATAAGTATATGGCTTTTTTATTGTTTTAATGGAGATGAACTAGGCAGAAATGGTTTTTTGAAGCCTGATTGCAGCCACATCCTGTGATTATTCATGGCCATGTTGGTAAAAGGTAACCAGCTCCCTGCATCATGTGGCCATAGCCAATAAGATGGAAACAACCAGAGAGAAAAGTACCACTGCCAAAGACTTTTATCATGTGGCATAGGCAAAGGCCCAAAAAGGCGGACATCAGTGTGTGGAGGAACAGGAAGCAGGGCTGGCGCTGCCATTAAGGCAAAGGAGGCAATCGTCCCAGAGCCCCTGACAGCTGCCAGGCTCCCCTGCACCACCACAACTCAAGGTGGTCTCCACCTGACTGCTTCCAGACCCCATGTAATATGTGTGGCTGGCTGCATGGCATTGCAGTGCTGCGCAGGGGATGCGTAGGGCACACGTGTCTGCACAACAGCCCCAACAATCCATTGCATCACCTACTGCTCGAATCAGGTGACCACTCATTGACTAGGAGTGATCACCTGGACTGGTATGAGCAGTAAGCAATGCAAGGGATTGTGGGGGCTGTAAGGTAGACACGTGTGCAGTGCTGCAATGCTGTACGCTAGTTGCGTACAGCATTGCAGCACTGCAATGCTGTACGCAACTAGCAGCTGTCCCCTGGTCATGGTGGGCGTCTGGCAGGCCAGATCGGGTGCCCCTGGGGGTGAGTTTGGTGGGGGGGCCCAGATTACCTTTGCCCTAGGACCCCCGTGCAGCTCAAACCAGCCCTGACAGAAAGGATTAGGACACAGACATACGGTCAAATTAATTTAGTCTGTTCCGAATGTGTATACATCTAAAATGCTTGCAAGCTTGAAAAAGACCCTCAGAACTGAAATTAGAGCTGCAGGTCACAGTCTCTCTGCTCTGTTGATATAGGAAAGCGGAAAGATACATTGGAAAAACGGTGTCATAGTTCTTTCTCTGTTGGAGAATCAGGAAATATTAGATACAATTGAGGAAATGGACAATAGATCTAAGAGGAATAATTTGTGATTCCAAGAATCAGTCACTGACATCTTGGACTTCCCATTTTTTATGGTTAAAGCAATATTACCTAATATCCTGGATGAAGTTTTCCATCTAAATAGGAACCACTGATCAATAGAGAAACCTAAAAATTGTGATTTGTCTAGAGATGTCATCCACAAACTGAATTTTCTGGAACTTTATGATTGAATCACGACAGTGGCCTGGGACTTAAGCACAATTGGATATAGAGAGACCACCATTGCTAAAATAAAGGCACTAATGTCAATGACTAACATACTGCAAAATAAAAGAACACAATATAGATGGATTTTACCCTTTCAACTGGATTTTGTTCATTGTCCAGAATAAACTACAGATACAAGACTGAAGGCAGGGACTGCAAAAAAAAATAATAGAAAAAAAGCCTAATCATTTGGAATTGATTGAGGCAAAGCTACCTTCACATGAAAGGTAGTGTTGATCGAACACCCAGTTATTCGGGCTCATGGTCCAGATGTTCGGGATATTCGGCCGAACACCAAGCCTAATTGAAGTCAATGGGGACCCGAGCATAAACTTGCAAAATGAGGGAAACTTCTGCAAAATGGGTTGGAAATAGTGGGGGACGGGGGGCATTTACACATAGATCTTAGGCTCTAAAATGCAATGAACAGTGTTTTTTATGGGCACAACTGTTCCCAGCTGGCACTGAAAGTACTGAAAGCACAGTGGCTGCTGGCAGTGCCTGCTGGCAGTGGGCTGGCAGTGCCTGCTGGCAATGGTGAGGCAGGGGCACTGAGGCTGCTGCCAAATGCCAATGCCTGGCAGTGGTGAGGCAGGGGATATGTGGCTGCTGCTGGGCCACTGGCAGTGGTGAGGCAGAGGCTCTGTGGCTGCTGCTGGCAGTGGTGAGGCTGGGGCACTGTGGCTGCTGCTGGCAGTGGTGGTGAGGCTGGGGTACTGTGGCTGGCCTGGCTTGCAGTGCTGGCACCTAACTGCTAGCTCTCCTACTTACCCCAAGCTAAACCCCAATGCGAATGGCAGAGCCAGCGGCGCGTTCGGGTATTTATATACCCGACCACGTGACCCGCTCAGCCAATCACAGCTAGGCTGTGTGTGACCATAGCTGTGGAAAAAGCATCGTCGCCGCTTATTGACTGCCTGCAAGGTGCCAATAAGCGAGGGGAGGAGACCGAACAGCGCGGCCAAGCACCATGCGGTGCTCGGCTGTGCTCGACCCGAATAGGCGAATGTTTGGGGAATAACGAACAGTGCTGAGCACTGTTCGATCAACACTAGTGAAAGGCCACAAATGGAATAGAGGTAAGTTACTTACTTTGTTGAAATCCTAATGGAAAAATCAATCATCACACCATTAATGATGCAAGCTTTGCAATACAAACTCACTCTAAAGAGGATCTTTAACCACAGATTAAACTTTGTTCCAATCAGTAGCTGATACCCCCATTCCCCACAAGAATTCTTTACCTTTTCTCGAATAGTTCATCAGTGTATTCTTTATGGCTGATATTGTGGTAAAACCCCTCTCACAGTGTGATGTCATGACCATGGTCCTGACAGTTTGCTGTCTGTGAACAGGGTTGGGCCGAGGCAGAGGCGAGAGAGGCTCCAGCCTCAGGGGGCGGTGCAGGAGGGGGCGCACAACTCACTCAGCTATCATTCCCCTATTGTGTTTGAAGCAGAGGGAAAAAATGGGATACATGAGTAGAGTTGGGCCGAACGGTTCGCCGGCGAACGTGGTTCGCGCGAACGTGGTTCGCGCGAACTTAGGTGGTTCGCGTGCGGGTACCGCACGCGAACGTTTTGCGGAAGAAGTTCGGTTCGCCCCATAATGCACCTGAGGGTCAACTTTGACCCTCTACATCACAGTCAGCAGGCCCAGTGTAGCCAATTAGGCTACACTAGCCCCTGGAGCCCCACCCCCCTTATATAAGGCAGGCAGCGGCGGCCATTACGGCCACTCGTGTGCCTGCATTAGTGAGAGTAGGGCGAGCTGCTGCAGTCTCTCATATAGGGAAAGATTAGTTAGGCTTAACTTCTTCCTGGCTGCATACCTGTTCTGTTCAGTGAGCCCTCAGCCCACTGCATACCTGTACTGTGATCCTGCCACTGCATACCTGTTCAGTGATCCTGCCACTGCATACCTGTTCTGTGAACCCACCCACCACCACTGCATACCTGTTCAGTGATCCTGCCACTGCATACCTGTTCTGTGAACCCACCCACCACTGCATACCTGTTCAGTGATCCTGCTGCCACTGCATACCTGTTCTGTGAACCCACCCACCACTGCATACCTGTTCAGTGATCCTGCCACTGCATACCTGTTCTGTGAACCCACCACTGCATACCTGTTCTGTGAACCCACCCACCACTGCATACCTGTTCAGTGATCCTGCTGCCACTGCATACCTGTTCTGTGAACCCACCACTGCATACCTGTTCTGTGAACCCACCACTGCATACCTGTTCTGTGAACCCGCCACTGCATACCTGTTCTGTTCAGTGGACCCGCCACTGTATACCTGTTTAGTGAACCCGCCACTGCATACCTGTTCTGTTCAGTGGAGTTTGGTGTGTCAGTGTGAAGCAGTACCTTAATTACACTACCTGATTGATGTATACACATGCAAGATGTTTTAAAGCACTTTAGGCCTGTCATTTAGCATTCAATGTGATTTCTGCCCTTAAAACGCTGCTTTTCGTCAAATCCAGATTTTTCCCGGGGACTTTTGGCGTGTATCCCACTCCGCCATGCCCCCCTCCAGGTGTTAGACCCCTTGAAACATCTTTTCCATCACTTTTGTGGCCAGCATAATTATTTTTTTTTTTCAAAGTTCGCATCCCCATTGAAGTCTATTGCGGTTCGCGAACTTTAACGCGAACCGAACCTTCCGCGGAAGTTCGCGAACCCGGTTCGCGAACCTAAAATCGGAGGTTCGGCCCAACTCTATACATGAGTGATTGCAAGCCAGAAGACTAGAGATTAAGGTGTTTGGGGGCCCTGGAGCGCCTCTTAGTCTAATAGCAATCAGTGTGTGACGGCTGGGGTGGGAGGGATGGAGGGGCGCACTTTGGTGTCTCAGCCTTGGGTGCTGGAGGACCTTGTCCCGGCTCTGTCTGTGAACCTTGTTGCATTGTGGGAAATAACTGCTTATTCCAACTGCCAGGCAAGCGGTATCCTCCTCTGTGCATAGAACTCTCAGTAATGAACATTCCATACAGATCACCTGGTAGAACTAAAGATGTCACCACCAGTGATACATTTTAGAATATATATCAGGGAGAGGAAAGATTTTACAAAGTGCAACCACTGACTAAATAATCTATAAAAAAATATTGTAAAAAAAAAATAGACATTTTATTCATGATGGTTTTCTTCCCTATAGTTCCTCTTTAACCGCTTGCCGCTCGCGTCACGCCAATGGGCGTGGCCGCCGCGGCAGCCCCAGGACCAGCTAACGCCAATTGGCGTAAAGTCTTGGGGCAGCAGTTTACGGCAGATCGCGCGCAGATTGGGCGCGCATCTCCCGCTTGGTGAGCGGAGCTAAGCTCCGCCTTCAGTCTCCGAGCGGCGATCGCCGCTCGGGAGACTGTTACACGGCGAAACCGCCGTGTATTTACATGTGCAGCGCTGCAATCAGCAGCAGCGCTGCACTGGGGACAGCCGTGTGACACGGCTGTCCCTCTGGGGGACAAGAGAGCGATTGGCTCTCATAGGCAGAAGCCTATGACAGCCGATCGCCGTGATTGGCCGGCTGGGGGGAGGGAGAAGATTTAGAAAAAAGTAAATAAGAAAATAGCAAAAAATATTTAAAAACAAACAAATATTTATCAAAAAAATAAACACAAGGGGGGCGATCAGACCTCACCAACAGAAAGCTCTGTTGGTGGGGAGAAAAGGGGGAGGGATCACTTGTGTGCAGAGGTATACGGCCCTGCAGCTTGGCCTTAAAGCTGCAATGGCCAATTAAGGTTAAATTAGGCTGGTCACTAGGGGGGTTTAACACCATGGTCCTCAAGAGGTTAAACTCTTGATTTCATACCAAACATGCCCTTGAGTTTGTGGTGTGCCACTTAAATTTCTCAAAGCCTCATCTTTATATCCATGTTAACAGTTTCTGTCGCCAAGTAACTAACACCCTTGTCAAAAGTAGGTAAAAAAAGTAATACACAACATATTTTTAGCAATTGCACGTTCATTTTCACGCAATAAGCTATCCTTTGGCATAGTAAATAACACCTACACTGTAGTTAACCATCACTAGAGGCACAGCATATAGGCACTTAATTCAATTTTTCTCCTAAGTTTTTGCCTAAAAGATTATTTTTTATTTTCCATTTAAAACAATGTTTTCATCACTCTGCAATTGAAAGAGCACCAAAAAGTAGGTGAAAATGTACTTCCAAATGTATTATGTTCTTGCCATGCTGATGTCTTAAAAGGCATTCTAGTGATAAGGTGTTGCAGCATGATAGCTACTTATCACCTGGCCATTGCAGAAAGATTACTGGCAAATCCAATCGCCAGTTTCACATGATGGCTGAGCTTTAAGAGCATTACTCAGTAGTAGTTATTCACCTGAACAATAGGCAGAAGGAGTACAGAAAGTGCCGGGCACCAGGACGTCTGCTACCAGTGAAATTTATTAGGACAGCTATAGGTACAGATACAGCTTAGGCCAAGGGAGAGATGGATCTAACAGCCGTTTCACAGAGTTTACCGCTCCTTCAGGGGGTCTCTGAAGAAGCGGTAAACTCTGTGAAATGGCTATTAGATCCATCTCTCCCTTGGCCTAAGCTGTATCTGTACCTATATCTGTCCTAATAAATTTCACTGATAGCAGACGTCCTGGTGCCCGGCGTTTTCTGTACTACTTTTGACTATTGTGAATTGTTGCTGCTGGGGCACACCATGATCCCAGGGGGACAGTGTGCTGGTAGCCAGCCTTGAGTGCCAGCCCTTTCCTGCATCTTCCTCTTCATAACTATTCACCTGAGCATTGCTCCTGTGTGCCAGACAATGGGGAGCAAGGTTTTGTGCTGTGGTACTGTCCTTCATCACCACAACACTGTGCCCTCTCACCCCTGGAAGAAAGGTGCACATTGGACACTGTTAAACAATGTCTGCCGCTAGAGCCATAAAGTGCCCCGCCACTCACCCAATGTCTGTCATGGAGTTCTGGTGATCTCCTTAGTGAAGGATGCTTCCAGATGACAGGTTACTGTGGGTGAAGATGTTCATTAGGGGATTTAGACTTGGTCCTAGCAAGTCTAAGCCAACGCTCATGTCTTATGAGAAGCATCACTTCCCAGCATTACGAAAAGGGGTATTGGACAAAGTGTAAAGAACTCACTGGGTGATAAAATCACTGGTGATAACAATGCTGGAGAGTTCAGCAGTTGGATTGTGCCCATAGTGTTTATATCATTCTTTATGTCACCACAGTATAAACGTACATTAGCAACACCATTTTTATACATTTTACATCTAAACATATAACTGGGAACTACTTAACAGACTGCAAAAAACATGTAATAGCAGGGAAATTAGCATTAGCATAATCATGGTCGGGATGGTACTGGTCTTCCATAAGTGTTCAATGAAAGAGAAGAAGGACACAGCACTTCATGAAAATACCTTCTAAGTGAGATTCATCATAGGTGGTTGAAAAAGAAGCATGTAGCGTGGTCTCAAAAATAATGAAAAATGTTCAGTAAAGAGTACAAAAAGTAGTATTATGAATTATTATGAATAGGGATGCTCATGCGGATTCCATGGAATGTAAATTTCCGTATTTCAGATTGGAAATCTGTATTTCCACATCGGAATTCAGAAACTGGAAAATGGAATTCTGTGGAAATCCGACCTACTGCAACTCGATCATTTTAGCCCAATCCCAGCATTGGACCAATCAGAGAATGCAGAATTTCCCATCAAAATTTTATTTTTAGACCAATCACAAGACTGCTTTTCTGTTTTTCCAATTTCCATTTTTCCAATTTCCGTTTTCTACATTATTTATTTTTTTTTGCTTACATTTTTTTTCACTCTCTGATGCAAAAAAATGACTAATAAAATACTTCTCAAAAATTGGGGAAAAAGGAAAATCGAAGCAAATTAAAGATGGGAAATCAGAATTTTAGCGGAATCAGATATAGGCTGTGAGAAAACGCGGAAAAGCCGCCGCGTGTACTGGCGGCAAGGCGGATGATTCCGTGCCCCTCGCGGCGGTTTGTCTGCAGCAGCGTGCGTCTGGTGTGGCTGGGTCTGTTAGTTCACACAGGCTGAGGAAATACACGCGCGCGCGCCAGAAGTCAGACCTTTTATACCAGCAGGAGATGTATCAGCTGATCAGGCCGATCAGCTAATTCCTGCTGGACTCCTGATTGGCTGAGTGACTGGGGCGGGGCGGCTGAGTCCTGCAACTATATATTCAGGTTGCTTGCCAGTTGCTAGTTGTCTGCCATTGCGAACACTTATGTGGAAGCACTCAGACCTTAGTCAGATCCAACAGTGTGTTAGAACCAGGAGGACCTGGGAATTCACACTGAGCCAGATTACCTCTGTTAATTATTACTGTGTTTTATCTGTGTTATTCCTTAGACCAGTTCCAGGGTGTAGAGACCACGGACCTCACACCCCAGACTAGGAATACTTTGTATCATCTGTGTTATTCCTTAGACCAGTTCCAGGGTGTAGAGACCACGGACCTCACACCCCAGACTAGGAATACTGTGTATCATCTGTGTTATCATTCTGTTATACATCAGACTAGTTCCAGGGTGTAGAGACCACGGACCTCACACCCAGACTAGGGAATCTGTCTCTCCCTTAAGAGATAGTCTCCAGACCTGCTAGTGACATCCACCTTTCAGGTGTCACTCATGCTCAGGCTCCTCCTACCTTCAGCCTGACTCCACCCCTTGGAGAGTCTCAGGCTGCTGGGGGGTTGCTGTACTCTCTATAGCAGTATCTCCTGTACTGCCAAGGCCACCTGCTCATCAGGTGGATTACTCAAAGTTATACTGTTACACCCAACACTCACACTATAAGGTGTCCAGAGGTTAGCAATATATCTGTATTATTGGTGATTCTGCAGATCATCCATAATCAGGTATAGATCTGTATTCTTGGTGATACTGCAGATCACCAATAATCAGATTCTCTCTGTGTACTGACACCGATCGTTACTGTTTGTTATGTTAGGTTTCTTCTATTTGCAGACACGCATGGTAGATTATAACTGAGAGGCTTTAATCATGCTTATCACACAAGCCTGTGTCCTTTACACATACACAGGGAGGAACCAACAAGTTGTACAAAGCTGAATCCTTAATAACAGTAGTGAGACATCTAGTGGCTAAACTGCAATACTACATATTGCTACATCCTTTCTCTTTTAACTGAAAAAAGGTAAACACAAACAGTATAAAATTCAACAAAAACTCTAGCTATACTGATCTGTCTACAGAGTTTGTACATTAAACATAATCGTTCATATGAGCTGGTTTTCTAGTTGTTCTGCCTGCTCGTGTTACATAAGGTGCCTGTCCATGTTCTTGTGCTGATACAGGCAGACCACTGTCTACTGCCATCTCTCTGCCAACTGCAGTCTCTGCTCTTCTTGTGTTGCTCTTGTTGCTTCTATATCTGCAGATGTAGATGGATTAGTGTAATTGTCCCAATCTGGCTCACTTGGCCTCATCCTGAATCTCTCCTCAGTCTTTCTTAAATGCCTCCGATTTCTTCTCAGTTTTCTTCCTTCCTCTGTTATCACTTCATAGGACCGATATCCTAATTTCCCCACAACTTTTGCCTTATGCCACTGTTTTTGATACTTGTTCATTGGCTGAACGCGTACTGTATCATTTCTCTGGAGCTCAGGTAGATCTTTGGCTGACTTATCATAGTACAATGCCTGTCGACTTTGATTCCTCTGCAGTTTTTCTTTGCAGTTCTCCACAAGTTTTGGTCTCAACAGACGACTCATGGTTGGTAATAGAGTCCTAGTGCGCCTGCTCATAAGTCTCTGTGTTGGACTAATCTCCAGGCCTTGACTGGGTGTATTTCTATAATCCAGCAAACTCAAATAAACATCTGTGCCAGCCTGTTCTGCTTTCTGCATTAGTCTTTTGGCTGTCTTTACTGCTGACTCTGCTTTGCCATTGCTTTGAGGATATCCAGGTGATGAAGTTTGGTGATGAAAATCCCATACCCTGCTGAATTGTTTAAAGTCATCCGAGGTAAACTGAGGCCCATTATCAGAGAATACAATCTCTGGAATGCCATACCTTGCAAAATGCGCTTTCAGTTTCTTGATCATAGTCTTTGCCCTTGTGTCTTGTAAGTAGTCCACTTCCCAGAAGTTGGAGAAATAGTCCACAGTTACCAAGTACTCTTTGTTATTCCAGCTAAACAAATCTAGGCCTACCTTGGACCATGGCCTATCTGGAATTGCATGTGGTTGCAAAGTTTCTTTTTGCTGCTTGTCAGACCATGATGCACATATGTCACATTTTGCAATCCATTGTTTTATTTGATCATTCATTCCTGGCCAGTAAACATATTCCCGTGCTCTGCGTAGACATCCTTCTACACCTGTGTGAGTGGAGTGCAATCTCTCTAGTATGCTCCTTCTCATTGATTCTGGTATAACTGCTCTTTCACCTTTAAATATGACACCATCCTGCACTGACAGTTCATCTCTTACATGGAAAAAGGGCAATACTTCAACTGGTGCATGTTGTTTATATTTAGGCCAGCCTTCTAATATGACATTTTTCAAAATCTGCAGTTTCTTGTCTTTTTCTGTATTGCTCTGTATTTCTTCTAACCGGTCTTTTGATACAGCTAAGTACTCACACATGTTAATATTCTCAATGTCTTTTCCACCTTCTGCTCCAGTGGGTAAGTAGGCTCTACTCAGCGTATCTGCAATAAGTAAATCTTTTCCTGGGCAGTAGCTGATGTCAAAATCATATTTCTGTAGTTGAAGAAGCATGCGCTGCAGTCGTTTTGGTGCATTTAAAGGGGAACTGAAGAGAGAGGTATATGGAGGCTGTCAGGTTTATTTCCTTTTAATCAATACCAGTTGCCTGGCAGCCCTGCTGGTCTATTTCTCTGCAGTAGTAGCTGATTAAAACTAAAAACAAGCATGCAGCTAGTCTTGTCAGATCAGACTTATAAGTCTGAACCACTGAAACACCTGATCTGCTGCATGCTTGTTCAGGGGCTATGGCTAATAGTAATAGAGGCAGAGGATCAGCAGGGCTGCCAGGCAACTGGTATTGTCTAAAAGGAAATAAACATGACAGCCTCCATATACCTCTCTCTTCAGTTCCCCTTTAATAGAGGCTTCTTTGTAATACTCTCCAGAGGCCTATGATCTGAATGCACTTGTACCTGTCGTCCATAGGTATATTAATGAAATTTTTCCATCCCAAATAGCACTGCCAGTAGTACTTTCTCAGTCTGTGCATAAGCCTGTTCTGTAGGTGTGAGAGCTCTGCTTGCAAAAGCAATAGGCTGTTTTCTCTGCATTAACCTCCTTGGCGGTAATCCCGAGCTGAGCTCGGGGTATGCCGCCAGAGGTCGCCGCTCAGGCCCTGCTGGGCCGATTTCCGTTCTGAAAAAAGCAGCACACGCAGCCGGCACTTTGCCAGCCGTGTGTGCTGCCCGATCGCCGCCGCTCCGCGGCGATCCGCCGCGTGCAGCGGCGAAAGAGGGTCCCCCCAGCCGCCCGAGCCCAGCGCAGCCGGAACAAACAGTTCCGGCCGGCGCTAGGGGCTGGATCGGGCGGCTCTGACGTCAGTACGTCGACTGACGTCCATGACGTCACTCCGCTCGTCGCCATGGCGACGAGGAAAGCGAAACAAGATAGGCCGCTCATTGCGGCCTATCTTGTTACTTTCGATTGCCGGAGGCGATCGAAAGTACGCTTCCGGAGCGCCCTCTAGTAGGCTTTCATGCAGCCAACTTTCAGTTGGCTGCATGAAATATTTTTTTTTTAATTAAAAAAAAACCACATTGCAGCCTCCCTGGCAAAATAAATAAACCGCCAGGGAGGTTAATGTGGCTCCAAGGCCTGTTTCTGAAGCATCACATTGCAATACCATGGCTTCCTCTGGGTTAAAGTATTTAAGGGTGGCTGTGTCTGCAATCACTTTCTTCACCTCTTGGAATGCAGTCTCCTGTATGTCTGTCCATTCCCAGAGTACATCTTTATGGGTTAACTGTCTCAACGGCTCACACATGTCTGAGAGATGCTTACAGAATTTAGAAAGGTAATTGACCATACCCAGGAATTGCAAAACTCCTCGTACATCTGTAGGTGTAGGCATTTCTTGTACAGCCTTCACTTTTTCAGGATCTACTTTCAAACCATTTGAGGTTAGCAGATGTCCAATGTATGGAACTTCAGTCATTTTCATTCAGAATTTTTCCAAATTTAGTTTAATTTGTTTCTCTCTACACCTGTTCAAGAATTGTATCATCTTCTGATCATGATCTTTCATTGCTGATTCCTTGTCATCACCTTCCCCAACTATCAGTATATCATCTGCTATATTCCTGGGAGTCCTTCTAAGGCTTGATTTAACTTCTGTTGAAAGACTTCTGGAGCCGGACTGGCTCCCATGGGCAATCTCAGCCACCGATAACGCCCAAATGGAGTTGAAAATGTTGTCAAGTAACTTGATTGCTCATCTAATTTCACATGCCAGAATCCATTTTTAACATCACATACTGAAAAAATCCTAGCTTTTGACAAATCAGGCAAAATGTCTTCTATTACAGGCATGGGGTAATGGTTTCTCTTCAGTGCTCTATTCAGAAGTTTAGGGTCTATGCATATTCTTAGTTTTCCTGAGGGTTTCTTCACAATCACTAAACTGCGTATCCAGTCTGTACTTTCATGTACTGGTGCGATTATATGTCTGGACTGTAGATCTTTTAGCTCATCCTTTAGTGGCTGCATTAAAGATATAGGTACTCTTCTGGTTGGTAATCTAGAGGGCTGTATTGACTAGTCTATTTCAAACTTGTATGTGCCTTCCAGGCAACCATCACCCTCAAAGAGATCTGCATAATGTGTCCGTACAAACTGTAAATCCAGATTACCACTTGTCTTTTGCTCCAACATGCTGGTTTGCTGGGAGACATCCAGAGACATAATGTTGTGAGACTGTACTTTTATCAAGTCCATAGCCTGAACTGCTTTTACTCCCAACAGGGGACTGTGATCGCCATTGTTTACCACAATAAATTCAAGCCTATAACTTTTCCTATTACACGGGTTTCTTATTTTCAGTCTGCATGTGCCCATGGGTTTCAGGGTGGTTTTATTATACATCATTAATACTTGATCTGTAGGCTGAATTGTTACTTGTGTGCTAATTAAAGTATAAGGAATAACATTGCAGCTTGCTCCACAGTCCAGCTGAAATCTGACAGGTCTCTCATCCAGCAAGAAAGTTGCAAAAAGTTGTTTTGCATCCTTATATTCCTGTTGCTTTACCATATTAACACTCTCTGCTGCTGGCTGTAGTTGTATCCACCACAAGTCTTCAGCACTGTCAGAGTCTGTGTTCTGTGTCACTGTGTTTACTGGTCTCTGGTTTAGTCTTCTCTGTCTGCACTGAGTGGCAAAATGATTCTTTTTCCCACAGGATTTGCACAACTGTCCATATGCTGGGCACTTCTCCTTATCTCTCTCATGTCTTCTTCCACAATATTTACACTGTATGGTGCTTTCTGGAAACTTCTGCCTCCTGTGTGTGACTGATACAGCATGCACACCAACATCAGCTGAACTTTCAATCATTTTTAGGCTGTTTTTTTGTGAGCTGAGAGGCTCTGCATATCTTAGTACATTTCTCTAGATCTAGGTTTTCCTCTCTCAGTAATCTCTCTCTCAGGTGAGAGTCCTGGATTCCACATACTATCCTGTCTCTGATTAGAGAGTCTTTGAGATCACCGAACTAACAGCTTGCTGCTAGTATTTTCAGTTCTGTAACATAGCTGTCTATGGTTTCCCCAGTCTCCTGATTTCTTGAAAAAAATTTAAATCTTTCCACAGTTTCATTCTTCTTAGGGTCACATTGTTTATCAAACATCTGAATAATGTCTTTCACAGTCATATCCTCTATGTCATTTTCTCTGACTAAAGTCTGTGATATTTCTCTGCCCTTCTCTCCTATTAAGTAGTGGAATAGTTTTATTTTGCGCTTTTCATCACTGGCTGCTACTGTGAGATCCACATACAATGTGAACTCTTCTTTCCATTGCTTCCATGCTTGGGCCAAATTTGATGAACTCACATCTAGTTTCCCAGGGGGTTTCAATCCACTCTCCATGCTGTCTTTAACTGTACAGGGACACTTTACTCACTGTTGCTGTGGCTGACTCTTCCTTGCTGGGTTGCTGTCTCTTCTTGTGAGTTCAGTTTGGTGCTCTGTTACTCTGAAGTCCTGTACACCGCTGCCACCATGTTTGTTATGTTAGGTTTCTTCTATTTGCAGACACGCATGGTAGATTATAACTGAGAGGCTTTAATCATGCTTATCACACAAGCCTGTGCCCTTTACACATACACAGGGAGGAACCAACAAGTTGTACAAAGCTGAATCCTTAATAACAGTAGTGAGACATCTAGTGGCTAAACTGCAATACTACATATTGCTACAGTTACATAGGCATTTCTGACTATCACCAATTATGTTATCATGAGGCACATTTTGAAATAATGAGTCATATCTTTATGGTATGAAGAATAGAAGCTCATGAGAGTACATCTTCCATGCATTGTAAAGCAATTAAATCATTTGCAACACGGGGCCTTTGCCTGAAAAATGCAGTAGACTCCAATAACTTCTCAATCAAACTGTCTACAATTACAATGGTAAACTCATAGTTTGCCACTACACCTTTGGGATAATCATGCAGACTACAATCATACAAGAGACTAAACATATCAGTTTGGCTTATTCTACATCTCACCTATATCTTTGTGATCAGGTTTAGCAGCAATAGAAACCCATCAGACCTTGGAGTCATAGTCCCAATTTGTTGCCAATGTTATCAGGTTCAGCAGAGTTCCAACACATCCTGACTTTTTATGTTTGGGGTAGTAAGAGCATGTTGGCAGTGGTGGTGAGGCTGGGGCACTGTGGCTGCTGCCAAATGCCAATGCCTGGCAGTGGTGAGGCAGGGGCTCTGTGGCTGCTGATGGGCCGCTGGCAGTGGTGAGGCAGGGGCTCTGTGACTTCTGCTGGCAGTGGTGAGGCTGGGGCACTGTGGCTGCTGCTGGCAGTGGTGGTGAGGCTGGGGCACTGTGGCTGGCCTGGCTGGCAGTGCTGACACCTAACCGCTAGCTCTCCTACCTACCCCAAGCTAAACCCCAATGCGAATGGCAGAGCCAGACGCGCGTTTGGGTATTTATGTACCCGACCACGTGACCCGCTTGGCCAATCACAGCTATGGTCACAGCCAGCTAGACTGTGTGACCATAGTTATGGAAAAAGCATTGTCGCCACTTATTGACTGCCTACAAGGCACCAATAAGTGGGAGGAGGAGACCAAACAGCGCGGCAGAGCACCATGCGGTTGTGCTCGACCCGAGCATATTACGTTAGCACAATGGAACTATTTTCATTAATTAAGACTTTAAGCTTACATAAAAGCCAAACTATATTCAGAAATCATGAAAATAAATCACAACACATGTAACATTGAAGTGGATACTTTGTATTCCAATGTGTAATGCAGCGATTAAACATGCTGAAGCTTTGACTCAGTCTAATGAGGATGCTTGTGACGCACCAAACTTTAAGAACCTATTGTATAGTGAAGAGGATAGAAGTGCATAGATTATGCCAGTGACAAACTGCAAGCTGGTAATCATAGCTTAGGCATGGTAATTGAGTAATGATAACGTTAGCGATGTATAATTTGTCTTTGCAAATTGATTTGCCATTCCAAATGGGAAGTTATTATTTTCGCTTGTGCCTCTTTTTATATGTATATTATTATTCTTATTCAGTTCTTTTCTTCCATATTCTGTTTCCATTTTCAGTGTAACCATCAGAACACCCACTCCCCTCGCATCCATGTGTGCTGGGCAGATGGAATGTTGGAAAAAAAACAGACATTTAAATGTATTTAAGACAAGCAAAAATAAACAATCGCTGGAAGCAGAAGACCTGGGGGTGTGAATAACGAGTAGGAACGAGGGGTCAGAACAAGGAGCTGGCAGGACACACCAAGTATACGTTGACAATGCTTTGATATGGTGTCATGAATAAACATTAATTATGGGAAGCAACAGCGCAGAATGGCTATATTTGTTTTTGGATGTAATTCCTAACTCATTTAACACTTGATGGATAGGCAAAGAAATGGTTTGTTTGTTTTTTTTTCATCAGAGACAAAGGAGCCTGATTTTAGACATAGTGGTTATTTAAGTCCAAAATGTGTGGGTTTCTATCTGTGCTTTTTATTTTTGGGCTTAGGTTATGGCTGGTACTCAAAAAGCAATGCATTATGCAGGGGCATGGATAACAAAATAGAAATATGTCATGAAAAGACAGGTGCACTTTTACGGCTCGTTCATACTGTGTGCAGTGCAATACTCAGCATGGCATATAATAGTGCTGATAAACAAAACACAAAACTCATGAATCATCTCACATTATCTTATATTTACTTAAAGAAAAAACAAATCTGGTAAAAATATATTAACTGTTGAGCAGACCAGTCTACTGAGCCAGGAAGTGAACTAAGGGGAGTAAAGAGGGTTCAAATATACAGAAAGAAAAAAAATGACAATGGCTCAATGCAGGAGGAATGGTACGCCAAAGATTGTGACTTTCTGCAGTTGAACAAAAGGAAAGGGACCGCTGCAACCACCACACACAAACCTTCCAGTCAGGAGCAGGAGCAATGTGCCATAAACCTGTAGAATTAATGAGGTATTCCGCTACACCGAAATTTGGTTAAAAGTCCAATTTTTATTGCAACATCAGTGGACACAAAAGATAAAAACTCACACGTATCGGAACAGACATGGCTCCTAGCCGCTATGCTATGACTAAGGAGCCATGTCTGCTCCGATATGCATGAGCTTTTATCTGTGTGTTCACTGACGTTGCAATAAAAATTGGACTTTAAACCGACTTTTGTTGTAGTAGAATACCTCCTTGATTCCCTATGCATATTGTAGTATTTATTAAGTCACAGTAAACATGGCTTCAAGCTCTCAAACAATAATAATACTACAGAGTTCTCCCATAAGTTTTTTTTTTTTTTAATTACACCTACAAAACATATGTACAAGTTTTCACAAAACATGGCTGACTGCAGACTTTCTTATGGTGACATCTAATATTTCTAACAAGTGTTCCATCTGTCAGTAGTTCCTGATAGCACATGTAACATACACAATACAATTGTCTAAAACAGTTCTTCTACATAATTATAGCTATACTTCAGAGTTAGATTTTTTTTCTGCTTTGCAGATGGTGTATAAAATATGGTCACAAGGGTTGCGACCTCTGTTGACTCCAAATGGCCGATAGTTAAATCCAATTAGGCCCGGTTCACATTAGCGGCTGCTATCCGGAATCGCCGTGCCGGAGCCGTGCCGGAGCCGGACCGCATGCGGACCGGACGAAACGGACGCACGGCATAGCAATGAAAGTCTATGCGACCGTTCACATGCGTCCGTTTCGTCCGGACCGGAGCCGGACCGGATCCAGACTCCGGCGTCCGTTCCAACATGCGCTATTTTTTGGTCCGGCTGGTCCGGCTGACGTATCCGGACCGGAGCCGGAATGTTGCATCCGGCCAATGGAAACCAATGAGAACCGGAGAGCGCACAACACACTGGCTATAAAAACCGGATGTTGTACCACACTTCCTATGCTGACTCTATGGTATGGTGGCCATTTTGGATGGGGACCACATGGCACCAGCGTTCACAGAGTGGAGCAGCAGTGACTTCATGCTGGAGCTCTTTGGCAGCAATATGGAGCAGGATCTGTCTGATAGCGAGGGGGTGAGGCCCTACACATCAGAAGACCTCATCCTACAGGTGCAGCAGGTACCAGCCCTGTGGGACAAGGGGGATGCGGACCACAGCAACATCAAAAAATGCAGAGGCCTGTGGAAAAAAATTGCCAAGCTGTATGTGGAGGACTTTGAGAACTTGAGCAAGAGACAGCAAGGCACAGAGGGTATGTTGACTAGAAGTTTTTTGGGGGGGCTTGTGGTTTAAGCTTGTGATGTATTCCACTTTTGCTATGGATTTGTGTCACCCACGTGTTGCCCACCCACCCGTGGCCCACCCACCTGTTCCCCACCCACCTGTACCCCACCTGTGATGTATCCCACCCACCTGTACCCCACCTGTGATGTACCCCACCTGTGCTGTATCCCACCCACCTGTGATGTATCCCACCCACCTGTACCCCACCTGTGATGTACCCCACCTGTGCTGTATCCCACCCACCTGTGATGTATCCCACCCACCTGTACCCCACCTGTGATGTACCCCACCTGTGCTGTATCCCACCCACCTGTGATGTATCCCACCCACCTGTACCCCACCTGTGATGTATCCCACCCACCTGTACCCCACCTGTGATGTATCCCACCCACCTGTACCCCACCTGTGATGTATCCCACCTGTGATGTATCCCACCCACCTGTACCCCACCTGTGATGTACCCCACCTGTGCTGTATCCCACCCACCTGTGATGTATCCCACCCACCTGTACCCCACCTGTGATGTACCCCACCTGTGCTGTATCCCACCCACCTGTGATGTATCCCACCCACCTGTACCCCACCTGTGATGTATCCCACCCACCTGTACCCCACCTGTGATGTATCCCACCCACCTGTACCCCACCTGTGATGTATCCCACCTGTGATGTATCCCACCCACCTGTACCCCACCTGTGCTGTATCCCACCCACCTGTGATGTATCACACCCACCTGTACCCCACCTGTGATGTATCCCACCTGTGATGTATCCCACCCACCAGTACCCCACCTGTGATGTATCCCACCCACCTGTACCCCACCTGTGATGTATCCCACCTGTGATGTATCCCACCCACCTGTGATGTATCCCACCCACCTGTACCCCACCTGTGATGTATCCCACCCACCTGTACCCCACCTGTGATGTATCCCACCCACCTGTACCCCACCTGTGATGTATCCCACCCACCTCTACCCCACCTGTGATGTATCCCACCCACCTCTACCCCACCTGTGATGTATCCCACCCACCTCTACCCCACCTGTGATGTATCCCACCTGTGATGTATCCCACCCACCTGTACCCCACCTGTGCTGTATCCCACCCACCTGTGATGTATCACACCCACCTGTACCCCACCTGTGATGTATCCCACCTGTGATGTATCCCACCCACCAGTACCCCACCTGTGATGTATCCCACCCACCTGTACCCCACCTGTGATGTATCCCACCTGTGATGTATCCCACCCACCTGTGATGTATCCCACCCACCTGTACCCCACCTGTGATGTATCCCACCCACCTGTACCCCACCTGTGATGTATCCCACCCACCTGTACCCCACCTGTGATGTATCCCACCCACCTCTACCCCACCTGTGATGTATCCCACCTGTGATGTATCCCACCCACCTGTACCCCACCTGTGATGTATCCCACCCACCTCTACCCCACCTGTGATGTATCCCACCCACCTCTACCCCACCTGTGATGTATCCCACCCACCTCTACCCCACCTGTGATGTATCCCACCTGTGATGTATCCCACCCACCTGTACCCCACCTGTGCTGTATCCCACCCACCTGTGATGTATCACACCCACCTGTACCCCACCTGTGATGTATCCCACCTGTGATGTATCCCACCCACCAGTACCCCACCTGTGATGTATCCCACCCACCTGTACCCCACCTGTGATGTATCCCACCTGTGATGTATCCCACCCACCTGTGATGTATCCCACCCACCTGTACCCCACCTGTGATGTATCCCACCCACCTCTACCCCACCTGTGATGTATCCCACCCACCTGTACCCCACCTGTGATGTATCCCACCCACCTCTACCCCACCTGTGATGTATCCCACCTGTGATGTATCCCACCCACCTGTACCCCACCTGTGATGTATCCTACCCACCTGTACCCCACCTGTGATGTATCCCACCTGTGATGTATCCCACCCACCAGTACCCCACCTGTGATGTATCCCACCCACCTGTACCCCACCTGTGATGTATCCCACCTGTGATGTATCCCACCCACCTGTGATGTATCCCACCCACCTGCGATGTACCCCACCTGTGCACATAAAACATACACAATGACCAATTATTATACATCAATTTATTGTAAAAAATTAATACATTTAAAATCACTCAAAAACTTGAAACTCCAAAATAAACACATTTCAACAAAACATATTAAAAACCAAACATTCACCCTCGTCCTGGTGGTGTGGTAAAATAAAGTCTCAGTTGGTCCCTGTTCCGCAGTGACACTACCCTTGGCCTGGTTGCATACCTCCGCAGGGGCATTAGTGGAAGCACATTCGGGGGTTCCGGAGTCTCTCTTTCCTCCTGCCGCACAAAGTTGTGGAGGATGCATGCTGCCTTCACCACGACAACTGCGTTGCCCGGTTTCAGCAGCATGGGCGTGTGGAACACCCTCCACTTTGACACCAGGATCCCAAATGTGCACTCCACCATTCTCCTTGCACGGCTCAACCGAGCATTGAAGTGTAGCTGGCTGGCATCAAGTCCCCTGTCTGGGTACGGACGCATTACATGGTCGGACAGGGCGAAGGCCTCGTCCCCCACAAACACATAGGGGTAGGCCGGTGCCCTTGTCCCAGGCCAGGGTCTGTCACGGGGGAGACGCAGTCTGCCTTCCTCCATCAGCCGGCAAAGGGTCGTACGCTGGAAAATTCCAGAGTCATTGGAACTACCGTACGACCCCACATCCACGTACACAAACTTGTAGTCCGCATCTGCCACTGCCATTAGAACAATGCTGAAGTATTTTTTATAGTTGAAATAATGGCTGCCACTCCCCACGGGTTTCTGAATCCGGATGTGTTTCCAATCCAGTGCGCCAACACAATTAGGAAACTTGCACTCGGTCCAGAAGCCCTGGGCGATCTCCTCCCATTTCGTGGTGTCCGGCACAGGCATGTATCTGGCCCTCAGTCGCGTCCAAAGGATCCTCGAAGTCCTCACGACGATGCCTGCCACCGTGCTCTTCCCAATACGAAATGTGACATGTAGCGATGTATATGTTTGTCCAGTTGCGATGTACCTACAAGAGAAATAATCGAAATCAATTTTTCATGTCGTTACAGGAGAAAGGTTCAAGACAAGGTGGCGCAATATACGGGATGCATATGTGAAATGGCTACGGAAGAAAAAACTTGCCGAACGAAGTGGCAGTGGCGGGGGAAGGCGACAAAAAGACTACCAATTTGCCAAGCAATTGTCTTTCATCAATGCAAGCCTGGAACCTAGACTGTAAGTACCACTACTGTGGGCAGGAACTGAGAGCTCATTTACCATGACTTCGGCCATGTATTGCTATGGCCTCAATTCCCATGGCTAGCGAACTTTTCTCACAAGCTTTATCAAATGTTGGGTAGAAACGGTTGATAAAGTGATTGCTAGTGTTTGCTAGCTCTGTGAATTGACGCCACATGCTGTTTGGCACACCAATAAATATTGTTTTTATCTACAGGACTGAAGACAATTTGGAGCAAGAGGAACCGACCCAGGAGGCACGGTTCAGCAGTGAGGAGAGCTTGGTGGATGATGACGTCGCCGATGTAACCTATTGCCCCGAGGAGAGGAGTAGGAGGAGGGAGTCCTTAATCCCAACTCTCTCCTTTGATGATGACTTGGCAGAAGAGAGCTTGGATGTTGAGGTTGCAGGACCGAGTGTGGAAGAAGCTGAACCTCCACAATCGACCGCTATGGAAGCTCCAGGGGAACAAGAACAAAGTGAGGAGCACCGAGAGACTGCAGCACAACCAGCGCGCAGGGCAACCCCGACACAGGCCAGAGGACGGGAAGATGCTGCCACACCACCAGTGAGGACCACCACACCAGTGAGGCGTCGAGGTACCCTCCCCCCAACAAGGAGAGAGACAGAGTCCGAGATGTCCGGGGCTGTCTCCGGACTTCTCGGGATTCTTCAGAGCCACCAAACTCTCATAACCCGGCAGTTGCAAGATGAGGACAGGGGCCATATCATGGAGCAGTACAAGTCCCACATCACTTCACTGCAATGTGAGCTCAACGCTGTACATGGGCACTACAGGGACGAGCTTAAAATGATTCATGAGATGCACAGAGGAGAAATCGACCAACTGCGTGCGCAGCATCATCAGTCGGTGGGCCAGCTGCAGAACATGATGCAGCAAATGCATCAACAAAGCAAGGAACTACTGAAATTGCAGGCACACCCGTGTTTTCACACTGTGATGTCTCTAATACCATATCTGGAAAAGGTGCCTTCCCAAAACCTGATGGCGTGCCATTCCAATTTGCTGGAGGTGATTAAACAGCACATGGACACGCCATTATTGCAACCACCAATTTTTAGACCCCCACAACCAACAGCGGTGCCCACCTGGCAATCATCACAGATGTACACCGGCTACAGAGGCAGTCAATATGGGCCACCGCTGTCAGGGTCCAGCTCATCCACGACCAGCACCCAAGAGAGTCCAGATTTCCAGGCAGCAACTCCCACCTTTTCTAGTAGTGGTGCCGATACAATTTGAAAAAAAAAGTCAAATTGTTCCTGGACATGCTCCTCTGAATACCTCCGATCCTCGGAGGAAGGATACCATCACAGGGCTTTTTAACTTTTGGTTTTGCTGGACTTGAACTTTAGGGCCTGGTGTCCCCGAAAGACACTACCTGGGTCACAACCTTGTGCCTGTTGCACTGCACCTGTAGTCCTGCACCTGTGCCTTTGATTCCTCTTGTTCCTTACTTTGTTGATCCTAATCACTTGCACAAGACCCTTGGAGCCATGGGTGAAGGACACCTTCACTGGTCGGTGAGAGGCCTAGCCTTTTCACTGACCTGTGTCCTTCATCCATGGCTCAGAGGGTCCTGTGCCAGTCGTTAGGTTTTAGAAGCACTAATAATTTAGGGCCTGGTGTCCCCGAAAGACACTACCTGGGTCACAACCTTGTGCCTGTTGCACTGCACCTGTAGTCCTGCACCTGTGCCTTTGATTCCTCTTGTTCCTTACTTTGTTGTTCCTAATCACTTGCACAAGACCCTTGGAGCCATGGGTGAAGGACACCTTCACTGGTCGGTGAGAGGCCTAGCCTTTTCACTGACCTGTGTCCTTCATCCATGGCTCAGAGGGTCCTGTGCCAGTGGTTAGGTTTTAGAAGCACTAATAATTTAGGGCCTGGTGTCCCCGAAAGACACTACCTGGGTCACAACCTTGTGCCTGTTGCACTGCACCTGTAGTCCTGCTCCTGTGCCTTTGATTCCTCTTGTTCCTTACTTTGTTGATCCTAATCACTTGCACAAGACCCTTGGAGCCATGGGTGAAGGACACCTTCACTGGTCGGTGAGAGGCCTAGCCTTTTCACTGACCTGTGTCCTTCATCCATGCCTCAGAGGGTCATGTGCCAGTGGTTAGGTTTTTGAAGCACTTCAATTTTAGGGCCTGGTGTCCCCGAAAGACACTACCTGGGTCACAACCTTGTGCCTGTTGCACTGCACCTGTAGTCATGCACCTCTGCCATCGGTTCCTCTTGCTCCTCACTTTGTTCTTGTTCCTAACCACTTGCACAAGACCCTTGAAACCATGGATGAAGGACACCTACACTGGTCGGTGAGAGGCCTAGCCTTTTCACTGACCTGTGTCCTTCATCCATGGCTCAGAGGGTCCTGTGCCAGTGGTTAGGTTTTAGAAGCACTAATAATTTAGGGCCTGGTGTCCCCGAAAGACACTACCTGGGTCACAACCTTGTGCCTGTTGCACTGCACCTGTAGTCCTGCTCCTCTGCCATCGGTTCCTCTTGCTCCTCACTTTGTTCTTGTTCCTAACCACTTGCACAAGACCCTTTGAACCATGGATGAAGGACACCTTGACTGGTCGGTGAGAGGCCTAGCCTTTTCACTGACCTGTGTCCTTCATCCATGGCTCAGAGGGTCCTGTGCCAGTGGTTAGGTTTTTAAAGCACTTCAATTTTAGGGCCTGGTGTCCCCGAAAGACACTACCTGGGTCACAACCTTGTGCCTGTTGCACTGCACCTGTAGTCCTGCTCCTCTGCCATCGGTTCCTCTTGCTCCCCACTTTGTTCTTGTTCCTAACCACTTGCACAAGACCCTTGGAGCCATGGATGAAGGACACCTTGACTGGTCGGTGAGAGGCCTAGCCTTTTCACTGACCTGTGTCCTTCATCCATGGCTCAGAGGGTCCTGTGCCAGTGGTTAGGTTTTAGAAGCACTAATAATTTAGGGCCTGGTGTCCCCGAAAGACACTACCTGGGTCACAACCTTGTGCCTGTTGCACTGCACCTGTAGTCCTGCTCCTGTGCCTTTGATTCCTCTTGTTCCTTACTTTGTTGATCCTAATCACTTGCACAAGACCCTTGGAGCCATGGGTGAAGGACACCTTCACTGGTCGGTGAGAGGCCTAGCCTTTTCACTGACCTGTGTCCTTCATCCATGCCTCAGAGGGTCATGTGCCAGTGGTTAGGTTTTTGAAGCACTTCAATTTTAGGGCCTGGTGTCCCCGAAAGACACTACCTGGGTCACAACCTTGTGCCTGTTGCACTGCACCTGTAGTCATGCACCTCTGCCATCGGTTCCTCTTGCTCCTCACTTTGTTCTTGTTCCTAACCACTTGCACAAGACCCTTGGAGCCATGGATGAAGGACACCTTGACTGGTCGGTGAGAGGCCTAGCCTTTTCACTGACCTGTGTCCTTCATCCATGGCTCAGAGGGTCCTGTGCCAGTGGTTAGGTTTTTGAAGCACTTCAATTTATTAGGGCCTGGTGTCCCCGAAAGACACTTGGGCAGCTATGCCCTACAACTCTTCCAGCACAAAGTTGGTGGTTGGTGTTCCTTAAAACTGACCGGGCTATACCATAGATATGTTATTTTTTTGTCTTCCATGTTGGAAGAATGTTTCCATGTTGGAAAGTGGTTGTTTTTGCAATAAAAAAATTTGTTTTTACATACCTCAGTGTGATGAGTAGTTGTTCTTGTGGTGTGACTGCTCTCCTGAACGTGGTATCCTTCTTCCTAAGGTCATCCTTCACCATCTCCAAAAGGGTATCAAACCTGTCAGGAGATGGAAAGGAAGAAGCTGTAAAGTATGTTGTGGGACAAGGTGTTGGGTGGAGGATGGGGGAGGTGTGTTTACAGAGGTTTGGGAGTGTTGTGGAGGGTGGGGGTGTACTGTATAGCTAGGTATACAGGGGTGTGGGGGTCAGGGTGGTGTGTTTAGCTAGGTATACAGGGATGAGGTGTTGTGGGGGTGAGGGTGGGGTGTTTAGGAATGGTGGGGGTTGGTGTATTTAGGCCTATATACTTACAGGGGAATAGACATCCGAGTGTAGCTGTAGAACTTCTGTGGGTGTCGTCTGAGGTCCCGGTAGAGGGCCTGGAACTCTCCCTTCCTCTGCCTCCTGGCTAGTAGAGGGTGCACCCACCATCTCCTGCGAGGAGCACGCCTTCTCCCCACATAGTAGTAGGTAAACAACAGGAAGGAGAGAATTCCCAGGTAATAAGCGTAAAAAATGACTGGATCCATGGTCCCAACTGCTGTCTCTGTATCCAAGGATGGTCTCCACACGTCCAGCTGTCTCCAACAATGACCCCAGAGCTTCTGCTGACCTCCCAGAACCCCAGGTATTTATACAGGTTGTTATCTCTTTAAGAATCCGGATCCGGACCGGAACCGTGTTCATACCGCACGGAAACCGTCCGTATGCAACCGGACCGGATCCGGACCGGATCCGGACAGGAACCGTACGGTTCAGGTCCGATCCGGCTCCGGTGCGGTCCGGACATCCGGTGCGGTTTTTGCAAAACCGCAAGTGTGAACGGGGCCTTAGCGGGCAATGACTCACAGTTCCTTTTCATCACATCAGTGTTGAATTTATTTTTAATATGGTGACTCGAAAGGCCAGTAGCTGAAGTTGGCTTTGCTGTCATGAAAGATCTGTTGCTTCATACAAAAAGCAAACTCACAGTCTTACCAGGATTTGCATTTAAACAATATTTAAAGAAAATGATGCCAATTTTATTTTGATTTAATTTTTTTGTGAAATGCTTTTAAAGGGTGATTTGAGGGGAAACTGGAATTTTCTTGTCAAAAACTGATGAATATGTGGAGAGTGAGGGTTTACTTACTGACACTTTAAAAACAGCTGTCACTTTAAGAAAGTGGCAGTTTTTTTTTTCTTCAAGCAATTTTCTGCTTTTATAATGCATCAATCTAAGAAGTCTTATAATATTTGTAACACCATAAACTGCTCTGTTGTTATTGTTATGGTATATACTACTGCCTTAGAGGGCATAGTTACTTTACAACTGCAGAGAATTCTGGAAGAGAGAGTGGAGTGAGCAGAGGCTTCTGGGAGCTGGGGCGTGGCTAGTTTGTCTTCAGCCTCTCAGAGAGTTCTGGAGTTACCTGGAACAAATTATCAGGCCTAAAACCAGTAGATTGGCTCACATTTGAATTGCTGAGTGTGGAGTAGGAATCTTGTGACATGGATTTCTGCACACTGAGCTGCTGCTGACTCTGGTGCAGGAATACAGCTGACAGATCATAATTGGAAGAACCTGTAAGGTTGGCGGAATCTGGAATGTACAAGCCATGTGGACTTCAGGGAGACCATTTCAGCTGGATTACAAAGATTGTGAATCTCGGTCTCTCTTCTCAGAACTGCTGGCCTGCGAGCTCTGCACCTGATGGGGAATGTTATCAGGATTGGCCCCTGCACCTCACAGTAGGATCTATCTTTGCAGTGAGAGAGGGGCATTAACCTGGCTAAGAGGTTTGAGAGTCATACCACTCCTCCTGCAACAAACTGTGGACAATGTATTTATCTGGTATAGCCTGCCATTCACAACTGTAGCCTGGTTAACCTGTCCCCTCTCACCCCACTGGCATATGTGCTGTTGTTGCTGAGCACATCAGGAGTCGTATTTCTGCTGCAACTCTCCTCACAAGGTGCCCAACTGTGCTCATAACCATCTTTAAAGGGATATGTCAAGTGCAGAATTGTATTTTAGCCCACTGGCCAGTTGGGGTTAAATTATGTTATGCTGTTTATTGCATTTGCAAAATATTTCCTCTTGTTGTAGGGTGTGTCCTGTGTCAGTGTACAGTCCTGAAAGTTTTGAGACTAGCAGCAAACTTTGTGAAAACTAATATTTTTGACAAACTGCTTTTAGATCTTTGTTTATGTGATGTACTGAAATATAATTACTTCATATGTTTCAAAGGCTTTTCTTTACAATTATATGAGATTTATGCAAAGAGTCAGTATTTGCAGTGTTTAAACACAGAACATTTATATCGCGCCGACTCAAAGCGCCAGAGCTGCAGCCACTAGGACGCGCTCTGTAGGCAGTAGCAGTGTTAGGGAGTTTTGCCCAAGGTCTCCTACTGAATAGGTGCTGGCTTACTGAACAGGAGGAGCCAAAATTCGAACCCTGGTCTTCAGTGTCAGAGGCAGAGTCCTTAACCAGTACACTATCCAGCCACCAGCTGGCCCTTATTTTTCAGGACCTCTGCAATTCGACTGTGCATGCTCTCAATCAACTTCTGGGACAAATCCTGACTGATAGCAACCCATTCTTTCATAATCACTTTTCAGAATTAGTTGCTTTTTGTTGTTCCACCCGCCTCTTGAGCAATGACCACAAGTTCTCAATGGGATTCAGATGTGGGGAGTTTCCAGGCCATGGACCCAAAATGTCAACGTCTTGGTCCCTGAGCCACTTAGTTATCACTTTTGCCTTATGACACGGTGCTCCATAGTGCTGGAAAATGCATTGTTCTTCACCAAACTGTTGATGAATTGTTGGAAGAAGTTGCTGTTGGAGGGTGTTTTGGTACCATTCTTTATCCATGGCTGTGGTTTTTGGCAAAATTCTGAGTGAGCCCACTCCCTTGGATGAGAAGCAACCCTACATATGAATAGTCTCAGGATGCTTTACTGTTGGCATGACACAGGACTGATGGTAGCACTCACCTTTTCTTCTCCTGACAAGCCTTTTTTTCAGATGCCCCAAACAATCGGAAAGGGGCTTCATCAGAGAATATGACTTTGCCCCAGTCCTCCTCAGTAGTCCATTCACCATACTTTCTGCAGAAGATCAATCTGTACCTAATATTTTTTGGGGGAGAGAAGTGGCTTCTTTGCTCCCCTTCTTGACACCAGGCCATCTTCCTAAAGTCTTCACTTCACTGTGTGTGCAGATGCGCTCACACCTGCCTGCTGCCATTCCTGAGCAACCTCTGCACTGGTTGCACTCCAATCCCACATCTGAATCCTCTTTAGGAGACGATCCTGACGCTTGCTGGACTTTCCTGGATGCCCTAAAGCCTTCTTAGCAAGAATTGAACCTCTTTCCTTGAAGTTCATGATGATCCTATAAATTGTTGATTTAGGTGAAATCTTAGTAGCCACAATATCCTTGCCTGTGAAGCCATTTTTATGCAATGCAATGATGGCTGCATGTGTTTCTTTTGCTTGTCACCATGGTTAACAATGGAAGATCAATGATTTCAAGCATCACCCTCCTTTTAACATGTCAAGTCTGCCATTCTAACCCAATCAGCCTGACATAATGATCTCCCAGGTCCTTTAATGGCAGCAATGAAATGCAGTGGAAATGTTTTTTTGGGATTCAGTTAATTTTCATGGCAAAGAAGGACTATACAATTCATCTGAACACTCTTCATACATTCTGGAGTATATGCAAATTGCTCTCATAAAAACTTAAGCACCAACTTTTCTAATTTCCAATATTTTTGACAGTCTCAAAACTTTTGGCCATCACTGTAGTGTGCACTTGTTTGAAGTGACACTAGAGGGATGCTGGAGGTTGCTATTGAAATATACACAATTTTTGCACCTTGTATGTGTTCAACCTGCTTCTCTCATGCAATTTTGTTATACAGACACATAAAGCCTGTTGCTATACTGTTATAATTTTGATGAGCTGACAAGTATTTAATTGGTACTCTGTGATACTTTCCATTGCTTGTTTTACCCTATTTGGCCACGTTGGCCTGTAGGAAATAAATACATTGCATTGTACGGTTGTCTGCATGACTTTTGAAGGCAGGTTGCCACTGGAGACTGTAACCACTAAGAGGTCACATTTCATTTACTATTGATCAATTCTGACTCGCTAAATATTTTTAGTGGGTCTTTATTGAAGGGTTCTACTCTCACCCATACTTACTTTTTGCCTAAACCATGTTTCTCTTTATATCACAGCACTGATCATAGCAGCATGGCCTACATGCAAGAAGAGGAAACTACTTGGGCTGGTTTATACTAAAACAGGAAGTACGGAATTCATACAATGTTGGTGAACTCGTTTCAAAATTCATAATTGGCACCTAATTAGAATAGAAAGGTACTTAAAAAAACATATTAAGCTAAAAAAAAAAATTGAAACATGATGAAAGCAATTTTTTAGCTAGAGAGGAATTTCACTTTTGTTAAGTGTCAGGTCTGGATTGGAGATTAGTGTAATTTTTTCAAAATTTAAAGAGACACTGTAACAAGAAAAACGTCCCCTGGGGGGTACTCACCTCGGGAGGGAGAAGCCTCAGGGTCCCAATGAGGCTTCCCCCGTCCTCCTCTGTCCCACGGGGGTCTCGGTGCAGCCCTTCAAAGCCAGCGCAACAAATCCGACAACCTGTTCAATATTTACTTTCCAGGCTCCAGCGGGGGCATTGTTTTGGCTCTTCTGACGGAGATAGGCGGAAATAGCCGAACTCCGTTGGGTCCCCTCCACTGCGCATGCGCAGGAGACTTGCACTTGCGCAGTAGAGCGGCCCGACGGAGTTCAGCTATTTCATCCTATCTCCGCGGGAAGAGCGGATACTGAGCATGCGCTGGAGCCACGGAGGTAGATATTTACATCGCTGCCGCTCCGGGAGGATTTTCGCCGCCACTGTGGGACCGAGGAGGATGGGGGAAGCCTGAATAGGATCCGGAGGCTTCCCCCACCCAAGGTGAGTACCCCGCAGATGACTTTTTTTCGTTACAGATTTTCTTTAAAGGGACTCTGAGCACCTCTCATGGGTATGCCTTTAAGACTCCAACTAGTACTGCAAAGTACTTAAAGATGCATACCTTTCTGTAGCTTGTGCTCTCCACTTTCATTTGATGCCTGAATTGCCATTCTACACCAAATAGTTTTCGTTCGATTTCAATTTAAAAATTGAGGCTGCCATCTTGGCTATGTTATAACTTCCGTGTCACCCCTGTCTACTCTGTTAGAGAAGTGCATCACTGAATGAAGCAGGAAGAGGAAGTGACACGCATGGCCATTGCAAGAGGCTCCTCCAGAGGAGTCATAGCACGACTTTGTTGGAAGTTGTCTGGCTTAAAGGCATGCCCATGAGAGTTGCTCGGAGTCCCTTTAAGGGGCACAGGCTTAAGGTAGCATTCAGACACACTGTGGCTGGCACACTCCACTCTATAGCCACCCTCTTGCCTACCATTGCTAAAGAGAGATATGCTCTCCTCCACAGAGATCCCCTCGCTCCCTCCACTGCACATGCAGACCGCAGATAATCAGCAGTGCTGGTTGCTGACAGTGGTGACGAGAGCGGGTTGTGCCCACTGATCGCACAATGTACTTTAAATATAGGAAGTGAATAGTGATGTCACTTCCTGTGTACAGTGTGGTTACTGGGCACCACTTGCTCTCGCCACATTAAGCAACCAGCGCCGCTGATTGATCTGCTGGCCTCCATATGCATTGCAGGAAGTGACGGAATCTTTGCAGAGGAGAGCTGAGCATGTCTATCTATAGCATTGTGAGGTGTGTGGGCAGGCAGTGGAAACAGCCAGGCACTTGCTGAAATTAGTTGGGCAGAGCACCCGGCTTAAAGGCTCTGGGGAGAACACACCAGTGTTTGGGGATGGTGGTTACGATTTAATTGTCCATAGAGAACATCAGAAACTCCACTAATCCACTTATGTCCCATGTACTATTAATTTACAAAAATAGAGATAGGTGTCTCTTGGGCATTTTATGCAACCACTGGAGGTATGGCTCACCATTAAGTTTTCATGGGATGCCTAGTGCTAGTGGACTGGAGGGCACTGCTAACACAGGTAAACATACAAGTTTCATAGTCAGCTTCATGTAAACACTGCTGCTGTACTGTGTCATGTGTTCACTGGTCCAATGACAGTGCAATCAATTTTGCACCACTAATTAGGGACCTTTGTTCCAACACTGTATCTTCTCGAAGCTTGAAGCATGGACAAGCTTGAGCTTCGCCATCAACAAGTGTTCAGGAGGATGCAACAGTGGAGGAGGGTGGGGATTATCCAAAAGCTTCCCTCTGTTGAACTGAGTACCCATTTGAGGTAGTTTTTTTGTTTTGTTTTTTACAACAGGCACACTTTAAGTTTCATAAATTATAAGTGTACTTTGAAGTAAACCTGAAGGGAAAAAAAACCCTAACATTTGCATATCACACTTTTCACCACAAAGCGCCAGATGTGATATTTACCTTTTATGATCCTTGTTATGGTGGCCACTAATGATCCGGTGATACAATCTTTTTCATCCAATATTACCAAATCTATGGAGTAGAAGAGTAAATTGAGTGAATATATGGAATGAATACTTTAGGCAGTCCCATTGAAAATGGTAAGTTTGGATGTGCTGATCATTTGTGGACACAATTAGATCTCATGGTGATTCAATTCCATTTTGTGCAACACAAGAGGTATGTGCTGTCATCTAGTGGATGAGCTTTGTTTTAAAATACCAAAACTCACCAGTAATGTTTCATGTGGACCCAGTGGCTGACAAATCCAACAGTGGGCTCCTGTGCAGAATAAATGAAGGGGCCCCTTGTGAGTGGCCATAATCATAACAGCTTACGTTTGGATCCAAATAATGTTAATACCATAAAAGTACATGAATCTAGGTTACATTTTGTAGTTGCTGTGCTAAAGGACTTACGAGGCCAAGTATAGAAAAAAAAATAAAAAAAAGTTAGCTACCTGCATCAGCTTGTAAGGCACGGAGGGCGCCGTCCGCGCCCTCCGTGCCGTTCTGCCGGGTCCCTGCCGCTCAATAGCCCCCCTAACGGTTCCCGACCGTGCGGCCCGGGTCGGCCTCCCCAGCCTGTACAAAGATGGCCGCCGGAGCTGGCCACGGCTGCGCAGTCCGCATAGCCACGAGTGCGGCTGCGCAGCTCTAAGGCCAACCCCCCGAGCCACGCTGCTGTTACGTGGATGCACGGAATAGCAGATGGCTGAGGTAAAATAGGCTGAGGCAAAAGGCTTGGTCGTTAACAGGCTGGGGTCATACACAAGGGGTCAGATGGCTGAAGTACAGAAGGGTAAAGCGAAATCAAGGTCTAAAGAGAAGCAAAGATCATACACAATAAATCAGAATACTGCACTAACTGGAGTATATATATCGGCAGTGTCTGCATATATATATAGCTCAATAAACTAACTAGACTAATCACAATCTTAAATACAATATATCACAAAAACAGAGTGACCTGCACCAGGGTACTGAATGCTATCACGGGCAAGGACTGATTGAGAGACAGGGGTTTAAATATCCCAAGCCCACCCAAAGCTGACCAACTCAGCTGACACCATGTCAGCTGACCAACTCTCAGCTGACACCATCATTGCCGCCGACGAGGGGCATAAGAGTGGCACTGAGCCGTGCGTGCCCGCCCAGGGATGCAAGGGAGACACGCACTCCAGTCATCACCGCAGGGGTGCTGGGGATGCCACCAGACGAATAGGAAGAGGAAGCTCGTGGCCGCACTCTGTCATCCGAGCCGCCCGAGCCAGCGCTGAAACCGCTGACAGGTGAGTCCCTTACAATAAGTACATTTCAACTATGCTGGTCCAGAATTAATTGTCTAAACAAGCTATTTACCCCTTCCAAAAGATAATTTACCAACCAAAAATACCAAGGGCTTGATTCACTAAATCGTGAGAACTCAAATACTGTATCATACCTTATCACAAAGTGAAGATGCCTTATCAGAGTAGCATTGCGAAAGCTACGAACCCGCAGGTGCTCAGGGCAGGACAAGTGCCATTGCCAATTAGTAAGCATAAGTTTGTAGCGCTCACGATACTACTCTGATAAGGCCTGTTAACGTTGATATGGTGTGATATCTTTGATAAGGTGTGATATCCTTTGATAAGGTGTGATACTGTTGATAGGGTGTGATATTTGAGTTATCACAGTTTAGTGAATCAAGCCCCTAGTGTGGTGTTTCCACAGAAATAACTCTGATGAGTGAGCAGAATGATTACCACAAAAAATGGTAAATACCTCTCATTGTACAGTAGAAGGAACGCTTTCCAGCATTTTATACTTTATATCATTGTACCCCTTAGAGAATAATGAGTTTTCTTCTCTCTTAGATCAGTGGTGTAACTACAATTCAACTCCCCCCAGTAAAACTTTGATAGGGCCCCCCAATGTTCACACCTCTTGCCTTGCCGCCCCTTGATGCCCTTCAAAGCATTCGGGCCCTTTCATAAGGGTCATAAAACAAATGTGGCCATCATGAATTTCACACCCATAATAAGCATAGCCACACAAACACCTGATCTAAAGTATAGTCACCTGCATTGCAGGAAGGGAAGTTTGGTAGTTGGGGGCCCCCCCACAGCTCTGATCCCCCCTGTTCCCCTCTAGTTACACCCCTGTATTAGATAAAATGGACCAAAGTAGATAAAAATAAGTACAATACAATTTAGAGGACAGCTGTGAAGAAACTTGTCTTTGCAGTCAGTAGACTTGGTTGTCCAAGCTCTGACTGTGTCCTTGTGAGTTATCTGTTGTGGGCCAATGCTGTGCAGATGCATCGCTAGCAAGGATCAGCAAAACTGCCCAAACCAGTTTCACACATTTCTGGTGAAATTACAGCAACTTGCATTGCAGTCTATGGGGCCAGATTGTGGGGTTGATTGCAAACTCCCCACACAGGATGTGGGCATATGTATATCAAAGCTAACCCATGGAACATGTCAAAAATATATTTTCTAAAACACCTTATAGTTTTTGAGAATGTCCATTTTACATTTTTGAGGGGCGATGTGTAGCACACGTCCTGAGAAGGAAGATATGAAGAGAAAATAAAACAGTCGGGCAGCGTTCAGCTCAGATGACCCTCCCTGATATGTGGACGTGATGTCCACATATCAGGGAGGGTCAGGAGGTTGCTGTATACACACAAGATCTCAGCAGAGGTGGTTTTTAGTGGTAACCTGTAATGTTTGTAATCTAATGTTTGTTTTAAACTTAATAGGCATCTCACCATATATTCTAAAACTTACCAGTTATAAACTCCAATTTATTTGCTGTTTTAACCCTCCTGGCGGTACGCAGTTTCAGAGGCTGAGTCCGTGGGAGGATTTTTTTTTTTTTTTATAAAATGTGATTTATATGCTTAACCACTTCACCCCAAGGAGGTTTTTACCCTAATGGATAAGAGCGATTTTCACCTTTCAGTGCTCATCTCTTTCATTTGCCAATAGCTTAATCACTACTAATCACAATGAAATGATCTATATCTTGTTTTTTTTCACCGCCAATTGGGCTTTTTAGGGTTGATATTTGTTTTCAGTAATTACTTTATTTTCTACTAGTAGACCCAGCCCATTTAAAAATGGACTCTAGGTCTACGGCCACCACCGCCAGTGCGCATGCGCGCGCACGCTGAACACGCTGCACACACAACCGCCGCCCGCACCTGCCCACCTCGCTCGCCCGCACCCGCCCACCTCGCTCCAACCGCACCCGCCCACCTCGCTCGCCTGTCCAGCTCCCTGGTCCCAGCTGTCAGTTACTGCGCACATGCGCAGTAACAAAAATCCTGGGACACAGGGACAAAACTGCTGGACACAGCGACAGTCAACTTTTATTAGGTAGGATGCATTTTAAAGGGAAAAACAAGGAAAAAAATGAAAAAATACACAATCATTCTAATTTCATCCCCTATATTTTTAATATAAACCCTGCTACTGTACATAAAACCCACACATTTTATCTGCTTATTTGTTCTGGTTATAACAAGATTATAATTATGTCCCTAGTACAAAGTATGGTGATAATATAGTATTTGGAAATAAAGGTGTATTTTTTTGGGGGTGTTTTTTTTCACTATTTTCACGTGTACGTGCACAGTAATGCACGTGCACGCACGGGAGCGCGCACAGCAGCAGCAGCAGTGCATGCTGTTTTAAAACATCCAGGAGCCATTAAGAGGCTCCAGTAGGACTTTTTAATACATCTGCATGTCACTAGGTGGTTAAGCTAGCACCTCGCCAGCTAAGTATGTCCCCCAAACCTGGCCGCACCTAACTAAACCCCCCAATCGCCTCTGGCAATATTTACCCCCCCGCGATCCAGCGAGAGCCGCAGCTTTACCATTCAGCTTAACTGATCGATATGGCGATGATTGGACATGACATCTGACGTCATCGACGTCATGACGTCATGCGCAGTCCCGATCCTCCCCATAGCAAAGCCTGATTGGGAGGCTGCGCCATTGCGGGATCCCTGAGGGGGTATGTATTACGGTGGCAATCGGGGGGATCGGTGCAGAGCTAAGGGACTACAGAAATTGAACTTATTTTTTAACAAGGGGGGCAATCACTTTTTCACAGAGGGCCATGTAGGTTTTGAGTTTTTTTCCTCACTAAATAATAAAACCATCATTTAAAACTGCATTGTGTGTTCAATTACGTTATCTTTGACTAATAGTTAACAGTTTTTGATGAGCAGAAACATTTAAGTGTGACAAACATGCAAAAGAATAAGAAATCAGGAAGGGGGCAAATAGTTTTTCACATCACTGTATAGAGGTGATCCTTACCAGCATAGCCTTAAAGGGGAACTGAAGAGAGAGGTATATGGAGGCTGTCATGTTTATTTCCTTTTAGACAATACCAGTTGCCTGGCAGCCCTGCTGATCCTCTGCCTCTAATACTATTAGCCATAGCCCCTGAACAAGCATGCAGCAAATCAGGTGTTTCAGTGGTTCAGACTTATAAGTCTGATCTGACAAGACTAGCTGCATGCTTGTTTCATGTTTTAATCAGATACTACTGCAGAGAAATAGACCAGCAGGGCTGCAAGGCAACTGGTATTGATTAAAAGGAAATAAACATGACAGCCTCCATATACCTCTCTCTTCACTTCCCCTTTAATAAAGCAGCTGAAGGAGGGCCCAGTGAGCCCCTCTGGTCCTGGGGCCCTGCTGTGGTCACGACTCGCTACCTCTGCATCCCCTATTGCTACACCACTGTACCTAATGTATCAATTTAACATATATTAGTTTACTCTACTACTGCATGATTTTGTTGAGCCTCTGCATGTATAAGAAGCCAATAGTGTAGCAAACAGTGCTGGATTTATAATCTATCCCTCCATCATCCACACTTAGGTAAACTACATCATGCTTGTACCCTTCTCTCTGGACTCTCAGTGCCTTTCATGTACACCAATTGTCCTGTCCAATGTGTAGGAGCCTTCACATATGCAGTGGCAGAGCTGTATCATCCACAAGCCAAACCTATGCAGTTTCCTAGGGCCTGGAAAGAGTCTATGGGCCTGGTTGATGCTAGCCCCCACCAAACATTACTAAAAAAAGCCAGGTTACCATCAGTGCTTGGTAAAAACTGCTATCTTGCATAGGGCCCCATTTCATCTTAATCTATTTCTGTGCAGTGGCAGCAGTAGCAGCCCAATTTCATCTGCAGTAGTTATCCTCCTTTCCATGTACAGTTTATGTAAGGTAACTACCTAATTAATTGACTATAGGGCAATGATAATCACCAGAGCAAAAGCAACACACACTGAGTGCTCCAACTCAGCATGTGGTCTGTGTGGCCTTGGAGCAGGTTGAGCTGTGCAAGGAAGAAACTGGTGCTGATTGAATTTTTGGGGTTTTGGTCCACCTGGTAAACCTGAGGAAAGAGAAAAGAGTTTGTGACAGAAATGACCAAAATAGTTAGTGAAGACAAGTCATACAGTAATCACTTATAAGCATGCTCTTTCAGCCTCCTTTCTTCTCTGCCCTTTTTTCCCTTGTACTCCTATTATTTGATATCAGTAGAGTTTCCAAGGCACTCTGGTTCCTTGGCTCCAAAAATATTTTGATTCTACGCCCATCATAGAAGAAAAGTAATTTATGTCTCATTTTACTCTGGAAAAAACATATTTTATTTGTCTATGTTTGCACATATTTTGAATTTTACAATTTTTTTTCCATAGTGCCCCTTCGATTTTTTAAATAAGTCTTTTAATTCTGTAGCTTTTAAGTTTTAGGCTCATGATACTTTGTATGGTAAATTCCACCCTATGATATTGCAGATTTGAATTCCAGGCATCTAATGATTAAAATTATGAATTCCTGTTTTGTACTCTAACTTTCCAGTTCCGTCTCTGGCTTTGTGGTTTCTGCATCATAATCCTCTGGCTTATGCATCCTAATCTTATGGTTGTCGAGTTCCAGCTTTATGATGTTCTTGCTTCAAAGTGCCAGCACCCTAAAATTCTGACTCCAACATCTTGATCATCTGGTTTCTGAGTTCCAGCATTCTCATCTTCTGCTTTCCAAATGACATCATCCTTATTCTTTGGCTTCTGAATTCATATCTGATCCTGCCTCTTCAGGGCCGGATTACCGACCAGGCAACAAAAGCAGTCGCTTGGGGCTCCATTCAGAGTCAAAGGGGCCCCATCAGCACATAAACCAGCCCTCGCCATCCTGTCAGCTATGGCTGGATGGTATGATGGTTAATGGGACTCTGAGCAGGGCAGTAACTATGGAAAGATGCATATCATTTTAAAGCTCTCTTTCTCCTCTGATATATAAACTGCCGCCCTATGCCTTTTAGTTTTCGCTATTTTCACGATCGGAATCGCGGCCACAGCAATTTCGGTCGCGAAAATAGCAAAAACTAAAAGGCGTAGGGTGGCAGTTCATCTATCATTGGAAATAGGAGAAAGAGAGCTTCAAAATGATATGCATCTTTCCATAGTTACATTGTATTACACAGGATGACTTTTCTCCAAAGTCGGCAGCTCGATTCAGCACAATGCAATGAAATATAAGGAACCCAGGGGGATATAATTACAAACATCATGCTGGTAGGTGTGAGGATGTAATTAATTAGTTGTGAGTATGCTTAAAGGCATACCCACAGGCACTGCTTGGAGTCCCTTTAAGGGTTCTGCCTCTGACACAGGAGACCAGGGTTCGAATCTCGGCTCTGCCTGTTCAGTAAGCCAGCACCTATTCAGTAGGAGACCTTAGGCAAATTTCTCTAACACTACTACTGCCTATAGGGTGCGTCCTAGTGGCAAATGTCCCAGCCATTCATCTCTCACTCTGCATTTTGCCGCTGCTATTCCCTGCATTGTGCACCTAGAGGAAAGCGGGCTGTTGCCCATAGCAACCAGTAGCTTGGCTGCCCCCGCGTGTGCGGCATGTTGCCGTGCAGCTGCATCTTCTGATTCTATTACGACATGATGGGGGGCCCAAATCAGTTACTTTGCTTAGGGCCCCATTTAGCCTTAATCCGGCTCTGTGCTACTTGCATTAAAGCTTACTGATCCTTCATTTCAAGTTTTAACCTTTTGATCTACTAGCTTATGAGTTTCAGGCTTATGATCTTCAAGCTTCTGGGTTTCAGCATTTTGATCCCCCTCTGGGTACCACTCTGATAATGTGTCTTCCACATTCAATTGTTTCTGTAGTCTGATACTCTGTCTTTCAAGCACCAGCCTTCTGATCCTTTGGCTTTTGATCTCCAAATGAATGATCCCACTGCTTTTGAGTTCCAGAACTCTGATCCTCGATATTCTGTTTTCCAGCCTCTTGAACCCCTTGAACTACAGATTTCTGACCTTCTGAATTTTAGATTTCTGATCCACCAACTTCTACTTTCCAGCCTTATGAACCTCCTGCTTTAAAGTTTTCCATCCAGTGCTGGTCAGGAATGTGAAGGTAAGTATCAGGATGGCATCCCACTGCCAAATTACATTTTTCTTCATCTGGACTTTCTCAAGGATGGCTGTTCCTTGAGGTGTGTATGTGTGTGTGTGTGTGTGTGTGGGGGGGGGGGGGGGGGGGGGGGGGGGATTGAGGGTATCTGGATAATGTTAGGCATTATAAAACTCTTCACCTGCAAATAATTTATTATACATGGACCAACAGATGCCCTATTTAAGGACTTCACCCTTCCTGGAATTTTACTTGCGCTGCAGCCCAGTCTGGCTTCTATGCGTTGCTTTGCTTGCTATGTTCCTTATCCAGATTTTTGACATGTGGCTCCAGATTTTGTGCTTTCATCCTAATTTGGCCCTTCTTGCCTTGCTTTTTTGTATTTGATTAGTTATAGCTAGTTTTGGATTATTGGTTACAGTGGGGGAATTTTCTTTACTGCAACTATTTGTTACTGCATATGTTTTAACTTATACATAGTTAAATCTTTCTTCCAAAAATACAAACTGCATGAATTTATACTTTTTTTTTTAAATTACTAGCTCTACTGTCTGTGCAGCGATAACAACTGCCTAGAGCTGGTGTCACTCGCCCCCCTTCCCCCCCCCCCCCCCCCACCCCCTTGTTATTAATCCAATGCTGATGTCACAAGTCGTGGTGGCGCATTCTGTAATTTCACTAAAAAAAAGTCTAAATTCATGTGCCATAATAAATCTGAAGTACATGTTTAGTTCTGAACTCAGTTGTATGTAATAGCTTCAATTGAAATATACCCTGTCTCTGAAAAGAATACTTTGCACATGTTGTAGCATAAAAATATAGCACAGCAAAAACATTTTTTTTTTTCCTTAAAGCTAAACGCATAACTTTTACTTTTCCTGTGTTTTGTGTCTACATGAAATTGCCTACTGAGATTCATGCTGAAAAAAGTTCAGTAAATGGGGTGACTACTTTAAGTAAAGTATCATGCTGTCATGTACCCAATGTGTATGGTATTGTTATCACACTTCATGCTACAACATTCCTGAATGCATTCTCATATTATTCTACCTTTTTTTTCCCTTTTTCTTTCTTCTTGGGTGGTCAATGGTTGGTATTTCTTAACCTTCTTGTACTCATCCAGCTCTTCTTTTTGCTATCTTAAAACTGGGAGGAGGCACCCAAAAACAGTATATGATTAAATCCGATTAAAAAGGTAACCATTGTCTTATCCTTAAAGTGAACCTCCAGACTAAAAATCTACTTAGCAGCACTGAAAAGGCTTGGTGTTTCTTTAACAGTTTCACAGCATCAGAACTTTGTTTTTTCTTACATAAGTCTTATTTTTAGCTGCACAAAAGCTTAAGCTCCGCCCCATCAAAGAAAACTGCCCAGGCTTTTTTCCCTGATGCTGTGCAAAGCATGATAAGATTTCCTATGTTGTAATTTTGTTATTCACATTGCCTAGCAACTGGGAGGGGTGATCAGCACACAGAACAGTTGTAACTGTGTCTCATGCTCCCTGCCACCTCCTTTCAACCAAAAAGATGGCTGCCCTCATGAAATCGAACGTTTGCCTGTTCCTTTAAAACAAGGTGGGTAAGAGATTATATTACCTATCTATTTTAATTAACATAACGAATGTAACTTAATGGCAGTATGTTTGTTTAGGCTGAAGTTCCTCTTTAAGATGACAAAACTAAAGGTGTCCAAACACCCTTCAACTTGGCGGCCAATCAACCATCCGATTGGATAATTATTTTTGTTAAAGATGAAAACTGGTGCCACCACAAGCAAGCTGGATTAAAAATTCAACTTTTTTCAGGCCAAAATTGGTCAAATGTATTGATTAGACATGCTGGAAAATCTCAGGCTAACTTAGTAGATCTTGTAGCCTGGTGAATGTCCCTCCACTTGCTTTTTGTGCCTCCCTTCCCCCGATGCCTGCGCATTTTTACTTTACTTGTCACACTGAGTATCCACGATGTATTTCGGCATTTGGGGCAGCACGGTGGCGTGGGGCAGCACGGTGGCGTAGTGGTTAGCTCTCTCGCCTTGCAGCGCTGGGTCACTGGTTCGAATCCCAGCCAGGGCACTATCTGCAAAGAGTTTGTATGTTCTCTCAGTGTCTGCGTGGGTTTCCTCCGGGCACTCCGGTTTCCTCCCACATTCCAAAAACATACAGATAAGTCAATTGGCTCCCCCTAAAATTGGCCCTAGACTACAGCACTTACACTACATAATATAGACATATGGCAATGGTAGGGATTAGATTGTGAGCTCCTTTGAGGGACAGTTAGTGACAAGATATATATATATATATATATATATATATATATACACTGTACAGCGCTGCGTAATATGTCGGCGCTATATAAATGCTAAATAATAATAATAATAATAATTTGGGTCCCACATGCTGAAACACCGGCAGCAAGGAGGGGTGCCAATGTGGAAGTATACCACGGACACGTGGGATGGCGTGACAGGTAAAGTATAAATGCACGAGCACTGGGGGGGCACATAAAACATATCAGGGTATGTGGCCGGGGGTGGTGAAGTGGCATTCCAAGGCTGATTCAACAAATATTTCATGCTGAAAACAATTAAGAATCGGCCTGTGATATATGAGAAGCCAACATAGATATCTCTGATCAGATTCCATCAGAGAGAGATCTGTCACTTAGTCCAATCTGCCCATTATCCCTATATGTAAACTGAAATGTGATAGAAAGACTTACCTGACTTGGATGAACTGATACATGAATAAACCATGCACTCCTCAGATATGCAGTACATGGGAAAAATATTGAGAATACAAATATTAATCACTGCTACATTATCATAGATTATATTATAGGTTTTCTCAGAGATCAATTATTGTGTGTGCTACTGCATAGACATGTAAATATCAGAAATGGCCAGTACTGCTATTTTTCTAACTTGCATGAATGAATGCAAACTGTATACTGCTTAGCATTGGGCCAGTCCAAATCATCAAGAAGTGGATTTGATTGGCCAAATTCCAAGCTGGATAAAATGTTCGGTAAGCCTGAACAATGTGCATCACTTTGACCATCTGTAGTAAATACCTGTAGCAAAGGCTTATTTTAATCAATCCAGACTAGGTGAGAAGGAACACTTATATTCTAAGTAATGTCCAACTCAGTAAAACTATAGCAGCCACGCCCCTCCGTTCCTCAGCAACAGTTATATAGGCAAATGCTGAATTTGCAGCTTCTATGCCTGACGGAAATTACGGGTGTAGGTGTAAAAGCCAACACCCATATTTCAGTATCATTTAGTTTTGGCACAGGAGGATCTTGGCATGCCATGTAAAAGGTCATATTAAGTTATCGGTAGAGGGTGCTGTGATGATATATAGGGGTGATGATGATATATACGGTAATATGCAGGACATAGCAGCCATATTATATCTTGTGGAAGCCATATCGTTTCATTTTTCATCTGCTGTGCATCTTTTAGAGGGGTATGCAGGCCAGTCTGGCTTCCTGGAGTTCCTTAGGTAAATGTAAATTACCTCTGCATTCAAAGGCCAGCAGGAGAAGCTACCATTGTCTGCTTCCAATTAGGAAGGAGGTAATTAGATAACGAGCCCCTCTTTTGTCTGGCATCATGCAAAGGTGTTGCCTTACTTTGATCTTTGAATTCATGTAAACTGCTACCTGTTGGCCAAAGTACAATCAGACTAATTAAGTCTGCAAACTTCAAAGGCTACCAGGAAACTCTGGAATTTACATATGACAGCTTGCTGGAATGTTGAAAGCTTTGACATTTGCATGTCACAGAAGTTGTCACCAATTTGTTTGTCACCTGTAACCGGGAGCAGGAAAAGCCTTGACATTTGCATGTCACAGCTAGCCCAGATGTGACAGGGGGCTCGGCAGACGGTGATGTCACACTTTGGGGAAATTGCATTAGATTGTGGGACTGAACATCCATTGCCCGGGGCACCAAATCGGGCTATAAGAGCCAGCAGTAGACTCTCACAAATCATATTCTCCTGAGGGTAGCACATCGCTAGAGATGATCCCGATCGAATCGGAAAGTTCATATCCCTCCACGGTTGGACATTTGCGCTGGTAAAGGTTCAATTTCTGTTTTATTTTTAAGCAAATTGTCTTGTGTGTATCATTGTAACTTTTATCTTTGTAACTTTTTACTTTGTTTTGTAATCTTTTCTACATATTATTTTCTGCATTGTTCCACTTTTTTCTGGAATATTAAATCGTTATTTAATAAGTTTGACTTCTGCTGTACTAAGCTAACACTCATAGCCTAGAAGAGACTGCAGTGTAACTTGCATTACAAAGTCAGTGCCTGATTGCTCCTTGATACTGTAGGATTGTACTGTGTGTGTGTGTGTCCGTGGCATTCCCTTATTCAGCCTAAAGCGCAAAGCTGACCCGAATATGAAAATGCGGATTGCATGCAGATCACTCGACAGCAGAGTGGAAGTGTCTAGCAGCAGCTAGTGGTGGCAGTGAGAAGTGTTTGAGGGGTCACAGCCTTGTGGTAGCTTGACTAAGGCTGCTTCCCCTCTCGATCTGGTCAAACCCGCAGTCGGGAACCGTATCTGCAGGCTTGCTGCGGGGCCGGTTCCTGACAGGTGCTACATTTTGGTTCTAGCATTTTTGCTTGTATGTAGCTAAAATGGCCTGATTGCTTGAGATGTTTCAATAAGATGCAAATCATTTTGAGTTCATACAGAATTATGCAAATTTTAGATCTACAGTAAATATATGCAGCTTGAAAACTGACCAATTGAAACAAGCCAAGGTGGCATTCAACTGGTTCATTCTTAAACTGCATACATTTTCATACAAAATTTGCATAATCCTGTATAGACTCAGAAGGCCTAAACTATCCCTAATTGCATAGTTACATAGTTATTTGGGTTGAAAAAAGACATACGTACATCGAGCTCAACCAGAGAACAAAGTACAACACCATCCTGCTCCCTCACATATCCCTGTTGATCCAGAGGAAAGCAAAAAAACCCTTACAAGGCATGGTCCAATTAGCCCCAAAAGGTAAAAAAATTCCTTCCCGACTCCAGATAGCAATCATATAAAATCCCTGGATCAGTATCACTGGGCATTACCAAGTAATTGTAGCCATTGATGTCTTTCAACGCAAGGAAAGCATCTAAACCCCCTTTAAATGCAGGTATAGAATTTGCCATAACTACTTCCTGTGGCAATGTATTCCACATCTTAATCACTCTTACTGTAAAGAACCCTTTCCTAAATAAATGGCTAAAATGTTTTTCCTCCATGTGCAAATCATGTCCTTTAGTCCTTTGAGAAGGCCTAGGGACAAAAAGCATCCTCCAAGCTTTTATATTGCACTCTGATGCATTTATACATGTTAATTAGATCCCCTCTAAGGAGTCTTTTCTTTAGACTAAATAAACCCAGTTTATCTAACCTTTCTTGGTAAGTGAGACCTTTCATCCCACGTATCAATCTTGTTGCTCATCTCTGCACCTGCGCTAAAACTGCAATATCTTTCCTGTAATGTGGTGCCCAGAACTGAATTCCATATTCCAGATGTGGCCTTACTATAGAGTTAAACAGGGGCAATATTATGCTAGCATCTCGAGTTTTTATTTCCCTTTCAATGCATCCCAAAATTGTATTAGCTTTAGCTGCAGCGGCTTAGCATTGAATACGATTATTTAACTTGTTGTCGATGAGTACTCCTAAGTCCTTCTCCAAGTTTGATGTCCCCAACTGTATCCCACTTATTTTGTATGGTGCTAGACCATTGGTACGACCAAAATGCATGAGTTTACATTTTTCAACATTGAATTTCAACTGCCATTTATGTGCCCATATAGCCATCCTATCCAGATCCTGTTGCAATATGTCACTATCTTCATGAGAGTTGAGGATTCTGCGCAATTTTGTATCATCTGCAAAAATAGCAACATTGCTTTCTACTGCATCTACTAGGTCATTAATAAATAAATTAAAGAGCACGGGAACCAGTACAGACCCCATGTGGGACCCCACTGCTAACAGTCACCCATTTTGAGTATGATCCATTGACCACTACACTTTGTTTTCTTTCCATTAGTCAGTTCCCTATCCATGCACACAGACTCTTCTCCAGTCCTTGCATCCTAGACTTTTGCACCAGACTTTTGTGGGGAACAGTGTTGAAGGCCTTTGCAAAGTCCAAGTATATCACATCTACAGCATTCCCAATATCCACATTAGCCTTCACTACCTCATAAAAGCTGAGCATGGTAGTCAAACAGGAACTGTCTTTAGTAAAGTAAACCCATGTTGATGCTGAAAATAGGATTATTTTCTTCTATGAAGTCATGTATAGTATATCTCTTAGTAACCCCTCAAATAGTTTGCATACAACTGATGTTAAGCTTACAGGTCTATAATTTCCTGGGTCTGATTTTTTGCCCTTCTTAAATAATGGGAAAATGTGGGCTGTACGCCATACCACTGGGACTCTGCCAGTTGAAAGAGAGTCACAAAAGATAAGATAAGGGGGTTTATCTATAACGGAACTTAATTCCCTTAGGACCCGAGGGTGCATGCCATCCGGGCCAGGTGCCTTGTCTATTTTTAATGTATTAAAGTCTTGCCTTCACTTCTTCCTGTGTTAAGTATTTAATATTACAATTGGAAGATTGAGACTCTTCTGCATCTGTAATTTGCAACAGTGATGTTTTCCCTTGTGAAGACAGAAGCAAAGAAAGCATTTAATGACTCTGCCTTACCTTGGTCCTCCACCATTGAGTTCCCACCCTCATCCTTTAGAAGTCCAATACAGTCAACCTTTATTTTTTTTAGAGTTGATGTACTTGTAAAACTTCTTGGGTTAGATTTGATATCTCTAGCAATTTGATTTTCAGCTTCAATCTTTGCCAGCCTAATTTCTTTTTTACAACTTCTATTGCACTCCTTATAATTGCTTAATGCAGCCTCGGTCCCCTCCTGTGTTAGGACCTTATAGGCATTCTTTTTCTCCTTCATTTTATCTCTAACCTTTCTATTCATCCATAAAGGCCTTTTTTTTATTCTTAGACATTTTGTTTCCATATGGGATATACATACTACAATATTGATTGAGAATAAGTTTAAAAGCTTGCCATTTCCCTTCAGTGTCCTCCCCTTGTAGTACATTATCCCAGTTCACCAAACTTAGTGCCTGCCTGAGTTGATTGAACTTTGCTTTTCTAAAATTCATAGTTTTTGTGGTCCCGCTGCCCCGTGGCCTATCAGTCATCAGATCAAACGTTATCATGCTGTGATCACTATTTCCCAAATGTTCTTGAACCTGCACATTTGATACATTATCTGTAGAGATGGCCGGCAAACTTTTCCGGAAGTTCGGTTCACCCCCATAGTGCATCATGAGGGTCAACTTTGACCCTCTACATCACAGTCAGCAGGCACATTGTAGCCAATCAGGCTACACTCCCTCCTGGAGCCACTTCCGCCTTATAAAAGGCAGGCAGCATCAGGCTTTGGACTCACTTGTGTGCCTGCATTAGAGAAGGGAAAGCTGCTGCAGACTCTCATAGGGAAAGCTTAGTTAGGCTCTTGTATGCTTGTTAGCTTGCTCCTTGCTGATTCTTATTACTAAAAAAGCACCCCTCAACAGTTCTTTTGAGAGCTAATCTTGTTCTTGTGATCTATTTTTTTTGTGTGTGTGTCCTACCGACACTTGTGTTGCATAGACAGCCTTGGTAATTCCTACTGTGTGTGCTACTGCCAGGCCCAGCACATTCAGTGACTATCTGTGTGTGTGACATTGTAATGGGTGCACATTGTAATACCCATCACTGCATATACCTACCTGTTGTTCACTGTGCACCCACCTACCTATACGAGCACACGCAGTGTCACCGTGCCTGTCCGGTACCTGTCTGTGTGTGACAGGTGCACATTGTAATACCCATCACTGCATATATCTACCTACCTGTTGTTCACAGTGCACCTACCTACCTACGTGAGCGCACGCAGTGTCACTGTGCCTGTCCGGTACCTGTCTGTGTGTGACAGGTGCACATTGTAATACCCATCACTGCATATACATACCTGTTGTGTTCAATGCACCCACACCTACCTACATGAGTGCACGCAGTGTGATATACCACTCTGTGCATACCAGTTAACTGCACCTGTGTGACTGCACATTGTATTAGTCAAGTCAGTGCATACCTTTCACTTCATCCCCCCAATATGGAAAAAACAAAAGGCAAAGGCAGGCCACCTGGCAGGTCTGTTCGAGGCCACGCTGTCGTGATTTTGTGTGGCCCTTGACCAAAGTACAGTGGCATGTGCCATCAACCACCAATATTGTCAGGACGTAGTTGACTATTTAATACAGAACACCTCATCTTTCTCAGCTTCTGCATGGAAGCGTGACATATCTTACTCCTCCTGCTCTGATTCTGGCACCCCACTTAACACTCAGTCAGCCACCACCACCAAAGTGCCATCACCCCAGGGCTCAGCGGTGTGGAAATTTTTTTGTGCATCTGCCTCAGATGAGAGCAATGCCATCTGTACTCTCTGCCACCGAAAATTGAGCCATGGAAAAACCAAGACCCGCGTAGGGACAACTACCTTATGATGGCACATGATTACAAAGCACAAACTGCAATGAGATGACCACCTGGGGAAAAGCAGCACACAAAAGCAAAGCCACACACTGCAGTGGAAGATACCAGGCCACAATTTTTTTCTCAAAAAAGGCGATACCTAAACTGTACCGTAATGTTGAAAGGCAAGTGGTGACATCTCTGGCACACAGCTTTGGGTCAAGGGTCAATCTGACCACAGATGCCTGGTCTGCAAAGCACGCTCAGGCCTGCCCAAAGAATAAGTCAGTCCCCACACACAGCATCTCTGCCTGCATGCCGGATGACTGCCTAATTGCACTGCAGCTGCAACAACAAAACAAAAGGCATGTGTCAATTCCGCTTCGCGATCATTACCTTGCCACGGTGAAGGGGCTTGCGTATCACATTGAAGTAATGACCGACGGCTATATGAGTGTGTCGGGGGGGGGGGGGGGGGCACACCCACGAGAATAAGGTCATTGCTTCATTGTGGACAGACCAAATTTGATCAGCTGGACAATCACTGTTCTGTCATTCAGCTACTTCAGCCTGGCGATCATATGGGCTTGAAAACCGCCAAGGTCTGCACTCTAGTCCAGCATGACCGTCACTACACAAACAGATGTTTGTGGTGCGTTACACAGTGAGTTTGGTGTGTCAGTGTGAAGCAGTTCTCTAATTACACTCCCTGATTGATGTATACACATGCAACATGTTTTAAAGCACTTTAGGCCTGCAATTTTGCATTCAATGTGATTTCTGCCCTTAAAACGCTGCTTTGTGTCAAATCCAGATTTTTCCCCGGGACTTTTGGCATCTATCCCACTCCGCCAAGCCCCCCTCCAGGTGTTAGACCCCTTGAAACATCTTTTCCATCACTTTTCTGGCCAGCATAAATGTTTCTAGTTTTCAAAGTTCGCCTCCCCATTGAAGTCTATTGCGGTTCGTGAAAATTCTCGCGAACTGAACTTTTGCGGAAGTTTGCGAACCCGGTTCGCGAAACGAAAATCAGAGGTTCGGGCCATCTCTAATTATCTGATCTATTTGAAAGGATCAAATTCAGTAACGTATTCCCCCTAGTCAGTTCCATTTGAGTCAGGTAACTGTCCTGTAGTTTTGCCAGAAATCTGCTGCTTTTACCAGAATGGGTAGCCTCTATACTCCAGTCAATGTTTGGAAAGTTGAAGTCACCCATAACTATGACCTCATATTTACTTGCGGGTTTTTCAATCTGCTGTAGTAATTGCAGTTCTCCAGCTTCATAAATATGTGGTGGCCTGTAGCACGGAGCAACCTTCACTTCCACCATGAATATTTACCCAAACAGACTCCACATCTTCGCAATCTTTATCCATCTCATCGTTTACGACAGCTGTAAAAGAGTTCTTAACAAAGAGACAAACCCCTCCACCTTTTAGTTATTAGTGACCATGTTAGGTTGTCAAGATACAAGGCTAAACACTAGAGATGGGCCGAACCTCCGATTTTAGGTTCGCGAACCCTGTTCGCGAACTTCCGCGAAAGGTTCTTCAATGGGGAGGCGAACTTTGAAAGTTTAAAAAAATTCCATCAACTGGAAAAATGATAGAAAACATGTTTCAAAAGCTCTAATACCTGGAGCCACACCTAATTGAGTGAAATACACATCACTGCTGGAGGACCCGCCCACCCTCCCTCCTCCAAGCAAGGTCCTTTATACCATTTGCCTACCTACACTAATTAGTTATGGGACAGCTGCTATACACACTCTGCTAGGGAGATTTTAATTTCCCTCCTCCCTTCACCCTCCACCCTCCACCCTCCACTTGACCAGATTTGAACTCTGGTCTCCTTTGTCAGAGGCAGCGCCCTTATCCATTACACCATGCAGCCACTGCTTACAGATATTTAGCCAGACATGGCCTTCTCTTTTGTGTTATTTGTCTTGTCTACTTTTTCTCTTGTATTGAGCATAAATAGTAAATTTTAGGCCAACAATTTCAGGCCAGCTTCAGTTGGTATAGTGGTTAGTGTGCTTGTCCACCATACAGTGAGACCCAGGTTCAAATCCCAGCCAATGTGAGTTGGCTTTTATGCTACAAATCCTTAAAGGGAACCTAAACGGAGAAGGATATGGATTTTTCCTTTTAAAATAATACCAGTTGCCTGAATCACCTGCTGATCCTGTGTCTCTAATACTTTTAGCCACAGCCCCTGAACAAGCATGCAGATCAGGTGCTCTGACTGAAGTCAGACTGGATTAGCTGCATGCTTGTTTCAGGGTGTGATTCAGCCACTATTGCAGTCACAAAGATCAGCTGGACTGCCAGGCAACTGGTATTGTTTACAGGAAACATCCATATCATTCTCAGTTAAGGTTCCCTTTAAAGGAGAACTGTAGTGAAAGGTATATGGAGGCTACCATATTGATTTCCTTTTAAGCAATACCAGTTACCTGGCTATCCTGCAGATCCTCTGCCTCCAATAATTTTAGCCCTAGACCCTGAACAAGCATTCAGCAGATCTGGTGTTTGACATTTTTGTAATATCTGACAAGATTAGCTGCATGCTTGTTTCTGGTGTGTTTCACACTACAGTGGCTGGATAGTGTACTGGTTAAGGGCTCTGCCTTTGACATGGGAGACCAGGGTTTGAAGCCTGGCTAGGTCAAGTACCTATTCAGTAAGGAGTTCAAGGCAAGACTCCCTAACACTGCAGGGTGGCCTCTTGAGCGCGTCCCTGTGGCTGCAGCTCTTGAGCGCTTTGAGTCCGACAGGAGAAAAGCACTATACAAATGTTTGGATTATTATTATTACTGCAGCCAAATAGATCAGCAGGGCTGCCAGGCAACTGGTATAGCTTAAAAGGAAATCAATATGGCAGCCTCCATATACCTCTCACTACAGTTCTCCTTTAAGCAACCTAATGGTTCTATTGCATTGAGCATAAATGGTACATTTTAGGCTAGCTTCACTTACTACGGTAGTGGTACAGTGCTTAGGGTGACGTGCCCACCACACAGTGAGATCTGGGTTCGATTCCCAGCTATGGTATGATGTATACTGGTTTTTAAAATAGTATAATTCCCTGGCAGAAGAGACCCTCCTCCCTCCGGTAGGAGGGAATAGGTAGAAAGGGAGGTGGGAGGAGGCCAATTAAAATCTCCCTAGCAGAGTGTGTAGCAGCTGTCCCATAACTAATAAGTGTAGGCAGACAACTGAGTCAAATGGTATAAAGGACCTAGCTTGAAGGGAGGGTGGGCGGGTTCTCTAGCACTGAAAGCAGTGTGTTTGACAATAACATGTCTGCTGACAGTGAAATAGAGGGTAAAAATTTTGCTCAATACAGCATTATGGGGCGAATCGAACTTTTGCAAAAGTTCGCCTGATGCAGGCGAACGCGAACCCCCAAAGTTCGCCTGGAACCGTTCGCCGGCGAACCGTTCGGCCCATCTCTACTAAACACTAGTGCCAAAATTCAGCTATAATATAGCTGAAACTCTGGGCACTGAATAATACATTTGAATACTGATTGGGGTTAACAGTCAGTTAAAGAGGAACTCCAGTGAAAATAATGTAATAAAAAATGTAATAAATGATTTAGTCAGTGTTGGATCATTGTAAAATCTTTAAAATTTGTAATTTACATTCTGACATGTATCACATGGTGACATTTTTACTGCTGGCAAGTGATGTAGCTGCTGCTTGCTTTTTTGGCAGTTGGAAAAAGCTGTAAACAGCTATTTCCCACAATGCAACAAGGTTCACAGACAGGAAACTGCCAGGACCATGGTCCTCAGAGTTTCTTGTGGGAGGGGTTTCACCACAATATCAGCCATACAGAGCCCCCTGAGGATCCGTTTGTGTAAAGTAAAAGATTTCTCATGTAAAAGCGGGTATCAGCTACTGATGTGGATGAAGTTCAATTCTTGGTCACAGTTTCTCTTTAAGTTAGTCATAGATTGAGAGGGAGTTCAGGTCAAAGGTGCCCCTAATGATACAATCTTTTTTCAGTCTTACCAAAGCTAAGCCTATGTAGTAGAATGGTAAAATGAGTGACTATACTTTGAATGGATACTTTAGATAGTTACTCATATACCATAGAAAAAGTAAGATTATATTAAAAAAAAAAAGATTGTATCATTGGTGAACACCTTAATAAGGGACGGAGTAGAGAGATGAGATGGGATGAGATGGGATGGGATGAGATGAGAACTGCACACTCCAAGGTTAGAAAAGTCCAAAAAGGTTTTATTCAAGAATCACTGATACAGCAAAAAGGGCTGACATGTTTTGGACCAAGGTCCTTACTAATAACCTAGGCTATGAGGCTATGAGGGCTATGAGTAAGGACATTAGTCCAAAACATGTCAGCCATTTTTGCTGTACCTGTGGTTCTTGAATAAAACCTTTTTGGCCTTTTCTAACCTTGGAGTGTGCAGATCTCATCTATACATCAATGCATAGCATGCCGTCCTCCGGAGTGCCTCCCTTCAGCTGCAAATACTCCAAGTAAACTAGCTTAATCACGCCAGTTGGTTCTTCTGTGACTGGCATGACTGAGCCTGTTTACCAGGAGTGATTGTGGCTGAACGGAGGCACCTGGGAGGACGGTGTGGGATGCATCAGTGATCATGGGGCTGGAGGAAGCCCTGGTGAGTATAAAATCTTTTTACATTCACGTCTCTGGTTTCCATTCAGAGTACAACTGTTGCAAAGCAATTAAATTCTGTGGTTTTGTGTGGATTGTATTTTCCTTTAAGTGGTGCAATCTGTAGATATTCTGCACATTGATGCTGCTGTAAAATTCGCTGATTAACAAAAAAGGCAAAAGAGCACTCTCAGTTTGCATTGATAGTAGACGACAGGTCTCACCTGGTTCAGTGGTTGTTTGGAGTACAGCCAGTCAGCACGTGTGTCCTACCTTAGGCCAGGGACAGGGCTAAGGCAAGGTGATATTGCTGTCAGTAGCGATATTCTTTGGGTTGCTTCTAGGGCCCAAAGCTGGAGAAGTGTCAGTGTCCCTTCACTTGACTTCTGTGCACTCGCTTTTAGGCACTGCAGCAAAAAGATTTTGGTATAAGGATAGCAATAGTGTAAAAAGATTTTATACTCACCCGGGGCTTGAGTTTGAGTTTTTACCATTATTAACTAAGTGGACTAAAATTGCATTTACAACGTATTTGGCAGTAGCACCTACTCGGAATTACCTGAAGAAGTGGGGGGAGTGCCCATGTGAAATGCATTGTAAATGCATTTTTACTCCACTTGGTTAATTAACAAAATATAACACTTAGCTACTATTTCTTATTCCTTTAACAAAATCTCTTTGCCTCACTGTCACTATCAAATCATGCTGTGAGTGCTCTTTTGGCTTTTTTGAAAGTACTGAAAGGATACCGGAGTGGAAAGGAGTATTCATGGCTATTTGTCTTTTTAGAAACCCCATTATTTGGTTGTCACACACCTAGAATAAGAATATGACCTGTGGAGTCAACCAAAGTCAATAAAGTGTCAGTGGGGGACATTTATCAAGAGAGTCTGAGACAAAATAGTGATAGATTTTTAGAAATCCATGGAGAACTGTCTCAGACATCTTAAGAAATCACTAGATAGTGCAGTTTCCTTCTAAAACTGTTGTAAACTAGGAGGAGTTAGGAAAGTCTCTCAGACAGTGCAGTGTGTGAGGAAAATTAATGTTGCTGAGGTAACTAATACATCTGCTGTATTGATACTGGCAGGCTCTGAGGAGGAATTCAGGAGGGGGGAGGAGCACCTCACAAATCATGCCTAGCCTGCACTACTGCACTATCTGTAGAACTGTTACTAAACACTTCATAATCTGCAACAGTTTAGGGATGGATTTGTACTTTTCTTAACAGTAGTGCAGCTCTAGAAATTCATGCTAAACTGCCAGTATTATGTAGGATTTAAAAAGTTTATTATTATCATGCAGAACAGCCCCCCTGCTGGTTAGAACTGTTTACGAAGAAAAAACTGACGGTAATGTTTTGATAAATCTGGCCCAGTGCCTCTGATCTGTATACTTGTTGTAGGCTACTAATTGGGATTAAAAAATAAATAAATACATTGAGTACACAGAACTACAGTAAGGAAACAGACATTATTAAAAGACAGCTAGCAATGGCCTGCCCACTGCTCCTTTACGTTCAGGTTTTCTTAAAAAAACAATGTAATATAGTCTGTTCTGGTGAATTAACACCAAAGTTTGCAGTAGACCACAAACACGGTGTGTATCTTTAATTTCTCCTGAAACCCCCACACAAGTCATTAAACTTTAACTAGAATCATCTCTCTGTGAGGGTACGTTTTATGTTGTGGTCCACTTATAAATGATGAAAGGGGCACGTGAGCTTCTTGCACCAAAATCAACAAAATCTATGTGCAGAAACAACAGCATGGTCTTATTGCTGCAATAAATAGTGATTCCACTTTAATTGGCAGCCAGAAGTGCAGAAGAGTTATAAGTCTACTCAGAAGAGCATCCTGGGTATATTTCAGAGAATATTCTCGCTCTCTATCTCTCTCATTGTATATATGTTTCTATATAACTTCTGACACATGATTTACTGACTGGTAAGATAAGAGGCAGCCAATCATTAGTGCTTGGCTAAGATAATATAATCTCAGACAGAGCTGAGCTCAGAAAAAAAGTGCTTAGAGTTCCTTATTAAATAAGGATGTTATTAGCAGTACATATACATACTGCTAAATGTCAGAGAGCCAGCACCCTAGAGGATAGACCTACACTTGAACCAGCAGGAGGAAATCTCACTGGTAAGGTGACTAGTAACCACATCATTGCTGGTGCAAGGAGTCAGGGTCGCTGGTAATGAATCAAAGCAAGTTATAAATAAAAGACAATCACTTCTGCAAAGAATACTTCCTCCTCTGTCTCTCTGTACAACACATACATCATGAAATGCATCTCATCCTATTAACATACAGCATGTGCCCCCTACTGCTAAAATAAAAAATACATCACAGACTCCAGCTTGCGACATACAGACAGAACACGCAGCGCACATGATACTCTTCCAAAGAATCTCGCTGTGTGCTGGCTGCTGCTTTGCTAGCCATCACTTTCATGCACTTGTCATTCAAAATACATGATGCACGCTACAACATGTGGGAGAGGAATGTATGTTTATATCTTTGCTTGACAAGACCTAGATAGGAAATTCCCTTGCCTATGTGAGATTTCAGCTGGGAACAGAATAATGCTGACATTAGGAAGTTTAGACCAGACTGAAAGCAGAGCTTTACTTTGGTGGTAAAACTGGCACACAAAACAAACAATATTAGAAATATTATATACCAGCTATATTTGTCATGCACCCCCCTCCCCCAACACATCCAATAATTAATTAAATGGAAAGCTGAGTCAATTATTAATTAGAAGTACCAGTGCTGCCACAGTTTGGGTTTGATTTTTTTTTTATTGTCATTTCGGCCTTATAGTACTTAGGAAATTTCATTGTGACCTTTGCTATTGTGGCCATAGAATACATGACATGAGCTTGGGCATGAAACATAAGACCATGTGGATTCTACAGGCCATTTAAGTGTTTGTTTGTTTGTTTGTTTGTTTTCTTAATTTATTCCATAGGAAGCAATAAGTTGCAGTAACAATGGGGAAATATGATTATTACTGTTTAGTTGCTCTGGAAAGCAGAATTGGTAAGACATTCTAAGATCGTCTCCATTATAAGCATAGGGGTAAATGACTCTCTAAAACTCGAATGCAACCAGGAACAAAGGACTAAAGGTAAGACTTGCCAAACTACTGTTCATTCAATAAACATTCACATGGAGCTAACACAGTAAGCAGAAAATATACAAAAGCTTCCCCACTGTATAAATTTAAATATTTACTGTTCACTTTAGTAGATCACCATTTGAGCAGAATAATATAACAGGGCAAAGCATATGCTACTTAAGGTTATTTATTTGTTTTGAATTCAGGCTAGGCTAACTTTATAACTGCAAGACTGCCAGTTCAGCACCTAAAGGGAGGACAGAACAGCGCTCCACTTTCAGCACTAGTGAGCTATTACTTAACTGCAGAAAGCCAGAACAAGACAGGCAGATTTCAGCACTGACTAGCTAATATGAACAAACCTGGACAAAGCAGACAGATTACAGCATCGGCTCTGCAGAAATACTTGCAAAAGTCCGACACATTTAATCAGTGGACAGCTACTCTGGAACTGCCGTAAGCCTGAATAAAGCAGGCAGATTTCAGCACTGGACAGCTTCTACGGATCTGCCGTATACTTGAATAGGGCAGTCAGTCTTCAGCACTGGACAGCTCCTACGGAACTGCCGTAAGCCTGAAAGCAGAAAGATTTTCAGCACTGGACAGCTCCTACGAAGCAGCCGTATACTTGAAAGGTGGAAAAGGGTTTCAGCACTGGACAGCTCCTATGAAACAACCGTATATTTGGAAGGTTCAGAAAGGTTTCAGCACTTGGACAGCTCCTATGAAGCAGCCGTATACTTGCAGAGTGCAGAAAGGTTTCAGCACTGGACAGCTCCTATGAAACAACCGTATATTTAGAAGGCGCAGACAGGTTTCAGCACTGGACAGCTCCTATGAAACAACCGTATATTTGGAAGGTGCAGAAAGGTTTCAGCACTTGGACAGCGCCTATGAAGCAGCCGTATACTTGCAGAGTGCAGAAAGGTTTCAGCACTGGACAGCTTCTATGAAGCAGCCGTAGTCTTGCAGAGAGTGCAGAAAGGTTTCTGCACTGGACAGCTCCTACGGGCTTGCCATAAGCCTGAACAATGCTGGCAGATTTCAGCACTAGACAGTTCCCATCAAACTGCCATAAGCATGAATAAAGCAGGCACTGGTCAACTGCCGTATACCTGAGCAGCCGCACTAGCATTCAGCACTGGATTCAGCACTGGATTGTGGACAGTTCCTCTCATCCTGATCACAACAAATGTGGCTTTGGTCTGTGCAAGCTTCCTTGTAAAGATCGTTACGGACTGCTCTGCTGTACCTACGATCTCCCAGTACAATGCTTATAACGCAGCTCCCTAGACATTAACAGAAGTCAGGAAGCAACGGCGCACATTCCATTCCAGTAGCAATACCTCAAGACACACCCAGGCCATCCTATCGTGGCACCCATTGGCTGCAGGCAAGAGCATAGCTCATGAAAAATGTAGTATCTTCTTGTGGTCTGTAGCTGAGAATGCTGAAGCCTGCCAATGCTGCTAAGGGAAGAGAAGAAGAGGGAGGTGGAGGAATATTAGACTACAGGGATTGACTGAGCCAGCACAATATCAAACCATAAGAGTACAGGATACACTACGCAGCGCATAGGAGCTATACGAGAGTAAATTCAGCTGTAGACAGGAAAAGTTGTGAAAAAAGGATACCAAGTGTCAAAGGCTGAACTGAAAGAACGCATGATACCGGGCAACATCAGCAAAAAGGATGCAATGCTTAGCAAAAGCTCACTAATCGCACACAAAGGGGGATGCTTAAAGGAAATACAGGTGAAAAAGCACCACCCTGGAACCAAACTGAGAACAACTAAGGCGAATAGGGAAAGCCAGACCTAACTGTGTATATCGTTTACAGCAAGGCATTGTAAAAGAAACACCCAACGATTAGTAGAGTACCAGAGGTAAGAAGACTCCCAAGGGACCGCAACGTCTGCCCTCAGCGTACAGTCAAAGCAAAGCTATAACTCTCCGTGTATAACAGGCTATGGCCAATTACAATTAGAAGGATGTAAACTATACAGTAATGCATGCAGTAGGCATGACTCGAGAGCTCCAGGAAAAACAACGCTGAGAAAGGACTTTCCAGGGAATATCCATCTGTCCTCGAACTGCTATCAAGGAGCAGGCAGGCACCTCTGAAATGCTTTCAACCTCCAGGAATGACTGCAAAAAAGCCCTACACCTGAATACAATGAATGAAGTATACGTCGCACCATAGGACTGCAATAGCCGTGGTGCTGACAATCCACGGTAGGGCTGCAGCACACACACTCCGAGGCTGGGGGCACATCGACACTAGAGATGGCTGCTGTTGGTGACCTGTAATGAGGATGGATCGAGGACCTGGACGTCTTGTTGTTTGCTTTACACTCCTCTTAGCCGCGGGATTCTATCTAGCTGGAGCTGCACAAAGAGGTACAGTACAGCACTGTGTATATCATCAGGTGTCTGTGGCTAATTGTGTGCAGCTATGGTGAACTTGTGCAGTGGTAACTTAAGGTGCATGTGCATCTCTGCAGATGGCGGCTTGTGTATTTTGTGAAGATCTACGCAAATGCATTTGATAAGTTCTCAACACAGATGAGGACTACAGTGCCTTTAAACATTCATGAGCAAGCGAACCGAGATAAAAGGAGTTGATCTAGATCCAGTTTTGGTTAACCCAGGTTGCAACTTCTTGGTCACCGCCACCTGGCTTGGCTTATTACATTTGCATCATTTCATAAATAACTTATAACATATTTAACATAAGTGAGAATGAAAATGGCTTTACTTTTGATTCACAATCCTGAAAAGAGGGGTGATATGAGTTGAATCCAGTTTGTTCACCTCCAGTCACTGTGTACTATAGAGTACACCTGTATGACATTGTACTATAGAGTACATCTGCATGGCATTGTACTATAGACTACACCTGTATGGCATTGTATTATAGAGTACACCTGTATGACATTGTACTATAGAGTACATCTGTATGGCATTGTACTATAAAGTACACCTGTATGGCATTGTACTATAGAGTACACCTGCATGGCATTGTACTATAGACTACACCTGTATGACATTATACTATAGAGTACCCCTGCATGGCATTGTACTATAGAGTACCCCTGCATGGCATTGTATTATAGATTACACCTGTATGACTTTGCACTAGCTAGGGCACGGGTGAAACTACATTAGGCATACATATACCACACCCTCCACTGGCCCTACCAGCCACAAATACTCCCGTGTTGTATAGGTTAATGTAACCTAAGTGAGCATCATCATGCTGAGTAAGTGCGCAGGGAACCGGCAGCAAGACAGCTCAGGAGCTCGTATATTTCCATTAAACGTGCTTGCTTAATCACAATCATGCTCTGCACTGCTTACTAGTCGTGATCATGGTACGATTGTGTAACTGCGCTGCAGTGTTGTGTTTTTTTCTTGCCGACAGCCTTTCTGCAAACGCCTTAGTGGTGCACCTGCCTAACAATGGGTTAAACACCTCCTTGTATGTTTCCTTTATATACTTACGGCTATATTTAGGTTGTACTTAGGCTACGGGGAAGCCAGAGCAATAAGACCCAGTTGTGTGTGATAACGGAAATTAGACAATTCACACACGAACCTTGGGCTAATGAGCTGCAGGCTTGACTTGTTAAATTTGTGTCAAACATGGGTAGGAAGAGACTGTATACTGAACATAGACTGAACACAGAGAGGTACCGTAAGGACGACGAGAGGCTTCAGGTGACAACAAGGAAAAGAAAAAAAATGTCGGACATGGCATCGGCAAATGAGCTTGCAGCTTCCCAGCCCTCCTGTGACTAGTATTCCCAAATTCCAAGTAAAGAAAAAACTGCGTGGAAGGTCATGTCTGTTTTTGTACCTAACACACACACATAACCAAGTTTCTTTAAGACATAGCATGCAAAATGAATAGAAGGCATGCTGAGAAGGCATGCTGCAATTTGTAGTTCCATAGCAACAAGACCGGTCAGGGCTTCCAGTGTTAAACTTACAGTTGAACCTCAGATTAGCCATCTCTGGATTACAAGCTTCTCATTGGTCAGACAGGCATACTATTCTAGGTTCTTTCATAAACTCATCAGAGAACAGTTACATGTGTAATTACCTGTGCCTTGCTATATATAATGTATGTAATGAAAATGAATGTGCTGATGTGCATAATGGAAATGAATGTTCTTTAGCAACTCTGCCACCACAATATAAAAGGATCGGAAGACTTCAATGCCATAAAACATGCAGGGTAGGTGGGATTTTGGTCTAGTTAAATGTGAGAATACTTTTTACTATGAAAAGCAATTTAATTTTGGCCAAAATGAAAATAATAATACTAATACTAATAATAATACCAGATTCTATAGACAAAGCAACTTTTATCTCAAGTTAGATCTATGAAGTATGGCTTTCTAGATGATGAATAAAAGCTGATATGATGGCAGCTGAGACTTGCAGTTCCTCACCTTGGGCAAACAGTTTCTGGTTGCCAAAACTGACATTGCTTGTTTCAATGTTAAAGCACCCAGCACATGCATTTTCATGCAGTTATGTACTTTCTAACTGCATCAGTTTGGCAGGTTTATAATCATCTGCTCTCAGATAAGCCACAAAGCAGCAGATGTCAAGGTGTTTTGTCAATACTGCATTATGAAGGATGCTCTTAATGCAACAGTTAGCTGTGACTAACCAACTGAACATCAAAACACTGAGGAAAAAACATTGACAGGTCTATCATGCATAACACAAAACCGTTTAACGCATGTCTCTGGCTGCCTCTGCTGCCTCTGTGGTTGTCTGGATGGACTGCTGATTGCTGCAGTTGTATGTGTCCACCTCTCTTGCTATGAATTTCATTGAGGAGCTAAATTCATAAGACAGAACCATTGCTTCTTATTACAAAGTGATGTTTAATATTAACCAAGATGTAGTGGTGAAAACCTCACTGTTCTGTTATCTGGCTCCCTAAACCAAGCCCAGGAGGACCCACCATGAATTACCTTTAGAATGGACTACATGATACTGAGCAAAGCCATTCAGAAATGTCCTGACAGAGACTACACATATAAAGGGCAGGGAGACCTCTGTCTGTCCTTGGGCGATGTTGGGTACTGTAGCATGGTACTGCACCCCCCTTCTCTTTTCTTCATAGGCAAGGGAGGAAGAAGTTGCCATTCCCAGAGAATTTAGTGAGCTAGAAAACATTGATGTTATGGCGAGCCCTTCTAAAAGTCCCAAATTCACATAATTGATGACTGTAAATAGATTCTCCCTAAACTGCCACAGATGACCCTCAAATACAGCCATTTATAGTCCGCCATATAGTTTCAATTTTATTCACTCAATGTTTCCCATAGCCTCGCTCAGTTTTTATGATTGCATTAGATGCTATGTGAGAAAGCAAGCGGCTTACTTATGACAGATTATAAACTCACGAGAAACAGCCCAGGATAAAATGTACAAGTTGGGATTGATTTAGTAAGAGTAAAGAGCAGAGGCTATATGGCAAACCAAATATAGGTTTATAAAACTGTCTGTTAGGTAGCAAAAAGCCCCCACCTGGGTCATATGATAGTATAGCGAGGACAGCGGAAAGATTAGTAAATTCGATTTTTCCTTGTGTAGTCAAATACATGTATCAACAACTTAAAAATAAATATTGCCTGGATTTATTGAAAAAGAAAGAGAGTGTATGGACCTGGCTGCATTTGCACAATTATTTGTTTACCAACCTGTCATCGGCCACACTCTATTCAATATGATGCAGGTAATGTGTTTAAACTTCTGCCAACTAATAACACACCCACTTAAAAAATCCAGTTCATTTTTGCTGGGTCACTTATGTTCTCCGGGGTCCCTTGCTGTTCCTTAACCCTAGCAAATTAATCCCATTGTGGACTTCATCTGAAAATGTCAATGATCTGGTTGTAAAGCTGCCCCTCTGTTAGGTTACCTCGGATGTGCACAAACTTCTGATTCTGAATCACCTGGACTGCAAACTTGTTAGGGCTAAGTCGCACATAGAGATTTGTAGCAGCTATACTATATATTGCCGACTAAAGTTGGAGTGAATGTTATCCAAATGGAACTATATGTTGACTCACATGATTCCGACCACCAAAAAAAAGGCTTCCCCAAGGGCAGCCACTGTATGAAAGAGGTGTAAACTGAGGAAAAGGAATTTTTTGTTAATGGTTAGCGGTCATTAGTACCACTACAGCACCAATAAAAAGCTAATACAGTGACTGAAGGAGGTGGCCATCTGTTCCAGGGGCCCTGGTGTAGTTACAACTTCTGTATCACCTATTACTACATTACTGGCTACAAAGACTTCTACTGAAGCAAGATTCAAGCTTCTGCTACAAAATGGCTGGTGTGTCACTGGTCTTGTGGCTGGAGGATTAG